>NW_022196896.1:73597130-73638114 GCF_008632895.1 Mastomys coucha | reverse complement strand
TGTGTGTGTGTGTGTGTGTGTGTGTGTGTGTGTGTGTGTGTGCTGCTGGCTTCCTAGTTGCCCAGGCTGTCTCTCCTCAGTCTCCCACGTAACTGTGAGTACAACTGTGCATACATATCAGGCCTAGTTATTTATTAGCTGTACTTTAGGGAGAAACGAGATGAATGTTTTTGTTTTTTAGCTGTATCTACTCTAATGCAAGAATATCATTAAAAAGCTACAAATACAAGTACATTTAGAGGCATAGCTACTATTAGGAATGGAAAAATTATATCTAAATGTTTTATTCAAATTTTAAACATTTATTACACATTACAGAGATCAAGTCCTGTCTTTGGAGAGAATTTTCCTCTGAGACCTCCTTACATAAGAACATACAGACAGCTTTCCTATTTTTGATATTGTGTTCCCATCACTTGGAAAGATATTCCTAAAACCATCACAATCCTGTCCTTATTCTTCCTAAAAAATTGGTCACCTGTCTTTAATTTCACAACCACTGGATTCCAGTGTCATGGTTTCCTTGACTTGGGAGCTAACAGCTTGATGGATATTTTGTCTCAGAGTTAATGTGGACAGACATCTAAAAGGAAGTTTATCAAAGAGATGTTCAGACCAGTAATCTAAGTACACCTCTAAAATGGTTACCACTCCCATGTGTGCTATAGTGTCTGTTTATACCTGTGACTAGAGTTTTATACAGTCGTATAGCCAAAGTATCTTTGTACAGATGTGCTTGGGACAGAATTAAAAGCACTTGCTATTTTGGTCTCCATGAAGGCACTAGCTAATTAGATCATGGGGCACATTTAGGGTGTTTCGGACATGCTTGTGTTCATGATGCTTTTACATACTGGCACAACCTGTGAGACAGTTTAAGACATACAGCCTTAGGGAGCTGGGCAGTCTGAAATGGAAGAACAAGAGAAATCAGAAGAGTCATCGAGATAAAGAGCATGGGCAGGCAGCAAAGTGAAAAGGTGATAGATTTTTCCTGGGGTCATAGCACCGTCTAATAAGGAGAAGCCAATTTAACGTGGTTCATGTCAATGAAAGATTATTTCTCCTATCCCCTATCACCTGCTCTTTAGGAACCAGTATAAGTAACTAAATGGTGAAGGAATGCATTTAACTTGCCATCACTATAGTTTTGTTTGTGTTGGTCAGCTGCTTGTAAAAGGAGGCTGTTTTTGAAGCTGTGCAAAAGGGACTCCTGCAACATAAATAAGAGACTTTCCTAATTCAGTTCACCTGACACTCGACTTGAGCTCAGATGATCTGCCCTTTGAGGAGCCTGACACATAGTTAGTCATTACTCTTGGCCACCTCACATTTGCTTTAAAGGCAATAGTGTGGATATAAAAGAGAAAAACAAATTAGATACGTCTAAAGTAATTGGTAGCAAGAAGAAATAACCAAACCCCTGTAATGATACCTTCCATCCTCATAAGCCTGAAATTACAGTGTAGGTATTTTTCATATGCTATTATAAATTAGTCAAAACACTATTGTTTTCTACTATGACTTCTTAGGATTGCATTATTATTATTATTATTTTTACCCCAAAGGACAAATGTATCTTAATGCTGAGGAGAATATAAAGCACATCTTGTGACCACAAGAAATGAGATGTGCCACAACTAAGAAATTAGTCATTGAATCTGTCAAAGAAAACAATGGAGATGGAGAGGGGAGAAGAGCTGACGAGGGATCAGGGAAACCTCAGGAAATAATCACCGAGGAAGTTGAAGCCAAATGTAACTGGGCTTCTTAAATCAAATGCAACCTAAAGGCCTCCTTCAAGGTTGATAAACCCTAGAAAAGCTTTGTTAGCCAGGCCAACACACTCCTACCTTTGGCCTTTCTGTAGGTGTAGTTTCCATATGTGATGCTGTTCAGGTGACAAATCTCCAATATCTGTTGTCACTTTAAAGATGGCATCAGATTGAACAGCTCAAAAGCAATCACCATAAGTGCAGAAGCCCTAAGAGCTATCTCACTCTGGGCAATAGTGTTGTCTCGGATTATACTTGGACTCTGCAGATAAACAAAGATCCTGCACCGCCTTCACGAATGCTTTCAATTTCATAAGACCATAATATCAGAATCAATTTAATACAAAATCAAATTGTTGAGCCATTAAGCATTTTCCTCATCAGTAAAAGAATGCTGACCCACATAGGAGGATGACATTAACTTTCTTTCAAATTTATTATTATGACCTTAAGTTTTATTTTTAAAGTTTAATAGTATTTTATGAAGAAAATGTACAACCGAGCATACGTGATATACAGGAAAGCCTCAGAAAGTTTAAATTAATCTTTTTTGTTTTAGTTATAAGTGATATGTGTTCGTTAGAGAAGTAATAATATGTGCTAATTATATAGAAAAATACTATAAGTAAAATAAATATCACTGATTATTGAGTCATGATCAATGTCAAATTTCAATGAATTTGATAGCAGAATTCAACTAATTCCTTTACTTACATACAAAGAAGCTATATTTAAACAAGGTTTCCCAAAGGCACCAAGGCTGCCGATTAGCCAAGGTGGAGCACTGTTCCTGACTCCTAACCTGAGGCTTAGCCACACCGTGTTCACTGTCCTTCCTGCAAACCCACTCTGATTCCTCACATCTTCAGCTTGCTAAGTTCTCCTTAAGTCAGTTCAACTCCAAGTACCCTTCCTCACCAGCTTCAACACAAAACCTTCCCTACCACCAGAGGGAAACATATACACACAGTACACACTGCGCGAGTGTGCGTGCATGTGTCTGAGAGTGCATGTGTGTGTGCATGTGTGTGTGTGGTGTATGTGTGTGTGTGGTGTATGTGTGTGAGTGTGTGTATGTGTGTGGTGTGTGTGAGTGTGTGTGTATGTGTGTGTGAGTGTGTGTATGTGTGAGTGAGTGTGTGTATGTGTGTGTGAGTGTGTATATGTGTGTGTATACGTGTGTGTATATGTGTGTGTATGTGTGTGAGTGTGTATGTGTGTTTGTGTATGAGCATGTGTATGTGTGTGTGAGTGTGTGCATATGTGTGTATGTGTGTGCATATGTGTGTGTGAGTGTGTGTATGTGTGTATGTATATGTATGTGTGAGTGTGTGATGTGTGTGTGTGTTTGTGTGTGTGTGAGGCAAAAAGTGGAGCTCTAGAAGTGATTTGTAGTGTGATGTTTGCAAACGAAGAATAGTTATTAGAAGTGAGAAAACACAAAGATATTAAAAAATGAAAAGAAGCTATGTATATTTCTCAATAAAGCATTTTATGTCTTATTATATGAAAAATTATCCTTAAAGTCACATTTCTATTGTACTATAAAAAGTCCATCTCCTAAACATAAGTTTGTATCTAATATAATTTTATCAACAGTTTAAAAAGAACATCGTGATATTGTATAATCTACACCTCCCGTGGCCCCTTTAAAAATTTCATTTAATCCCCTCCTCAGTGCCAAGAAATTCTGGAATTTTGACTATTTTAAAGACATTTTTAATCAGTCTTCAACTCCTATATCTTCTAATACTTGTTATAAAACACAGAAGCAAGCAGTATAAAGTAAAATTGGAATTTCCTCAAACATCTCGGTTTCTCTGTATCTAAAAATACAAACCTCAAGCTGGACAATGATGCTACACACTTTTAATACCCCCAGCACTTGGTAGGCAGAGGCAGATAGATCTCTGAGTTCAAGGCCGGCCTGGTCTTCAAAGCTAGTTTCAGGACAGCCAAGGTTATGCAGAGAAACTGTCTCGAAAAACCAAAACCCAAGTCAAACCGACCAACCAACCAACCAAAACCCAAACCCAAACCATGTTATTTCATCTGTTTTGTGTCACCTGCATGTGGGCTGCAGGTTCCATGCCTAAGAACTCTCCTGCAGCTCCTAATATTAAGAAGTCTCTGCCCCACTGGGCTGTGGTGGCAGAGGCCTTTAATCCCAGAGGCAGACAGATGTCTGTGACTGCGAAGTCAAGGTTGACCTACAGGTCAAGTTCAAGGGCAACCAAGGCTAGACTTGAAAAAAGAAAAAAAGCCTGTCTTGGAAAAAAAAGAAAGGAAAGAAAGAAGAAAAAAAAACAAAAGAAAACAAAGAAAAAAGGTCTTTACCCCAGGAGGAGGTCTATAATTATTTTATATTAAACATAATTTTTTTATATTAAACATAATTTTTTCCCTTTCATTATGTTTTTTGTTGTTCCTCAACCATCAATACAGTTCCTTCTAAGGCCCCAAGGTTGCCTGACTTTCTGGTGATTTTGTCATTGCTTGGTTGACTTGCTTATGGGGATTGACCTCTCCTGTTTCACCCTCCTTCACTGATAAGGAGCACAATGGGGAGGCAGACACCCCTGGCCTCCTAATTGGCCACTCTCCTTCCATCTTTACCTGAGGGACAGGAGTGGTGAGTGATTTATTTAACTTCTATTTGCAACCAGGATAAAGGCAGTGTGTTGTGAAGATGAACCAACATAACAACATCTGATAAGCACCTTGTCTTTCTACTTGCCCCTTGTGTAGGTCTAGGTTCCTCTTATTTTGCACGCTGCTCAATGCAGGTAACACTAATGGAGTGTTTCTGACGACACTCTGGGAGAGGCTTTCTTTCGAAATGTTGGAATAATTTCAGCAGTGATTTCAAATCATATGGGACTAGAGGGCTTGGTCCAGGTCATGTGTTAAGGTCTTTCTGTTTTCTCCTTAAACAGTTTTTAACCACAGCAGTGTCTGCGTAGGCACAACTCAAGGGTCTAAGATCAGGGAATTGCTCAAGGATTTCATAGTCATGGAACAACATTATCTTTAATGTCTTGCACTCCTCCGGGACATGTAATGATAATCTGTCATTTTATGAGATTTGGGTAACAAAAACAAACACAAAAATAAGCGGTATAAAAGTAATATTTACTGAAATAAAACAAAACAAACGAAATCAAAAACAGGTATAGTGCACATACCAGGAAAGGCCTTGAGGCCGTCCTTCGGACCCTCCTGCACTGAACCTGGAACTGTTTCCTAACTGGAACATTTTTGCCTTTTGCATAGAATGCAAACTTTGTGACTAGAAATTTCTGGCCATCTTAGTAGGAATTAGCTTCAAAGCAGGTATGCTGTATGGCAGGTCTGAGGCAGATGACTTGAATAGGTGTGTACACTGAGAACCCTTGGGAGGTATGAGAGATCTGAGAACTATACAATCTCTTCTCTGAGGGCTGCAAGCAACTGAGAGATCAGATGAACAGGACCTCTTAGCTGAGACCTGTTTGGAGGAGCCCTAGGAAGGCCAGGCTGAGCGAGATCTTTAGGGTTGTAGTCAGTTAGCATCCAGCTTTGGTGCTTGGCTGGAAACAAGCAATAAAGGGATGGATTTTATCTCATAACAGAGAGGTACGTTAGACAGAAAGGACCTATGGCAAAAGTTAAGAGACCATAATATTTATGAAGCGAAATTCATATGTATTTTCTGGCTATATATGGAGGAAATTAAACAATGAACACAGCTCCGTGTTTTAGTTTCCAATATAATGTGCAAGATTTGATTTCTGTTTTCTTCTTTCTATATATCTGTCCTACATTAAAAAATGGCAAAGTTTCCTTTTAAGACAGTTTATTTTATTTTACTTTATTTTTTTGAAAACTGAGGTAAGAAAAATCACATGAAATAAAATTCATTATTTATGTCATTTTAATACAGTTTAGACACTTTGGATAAATTCACAATGTTGCACCATCACCAGTGACAAGACATCCATCATTTCAAAACATACCCAGGAACCAGGATCTTGTCATTACTTACTCTTCTTCCCAGACCCTGGAGACAACTATAAGCTTCATATTATATATATATTATATATTTATATAAATATATTTTAATTGCTTCTCGGCCTTTTGGCTGAGATCAAGTGTATAAATATATTTTATTATATAATAAATATATATTTAACATGTATATACAAATACTATATATTTATTATATAACACATATACCTATATATGTATATATTATATAAATTTTATAAATGTTATATAACACAAATATTTATGCAATATATATTTATATATAATATAACATATAATATAAATAACATATGTTACATATTAAACATAATTTTGAAATATTATGCATTTATTTTTTAAAGCTAGAGATACATGAGGAGAATGAAGGAGAGGTCACCTGTTTATAAAAAGCTTGTCAAGGTCAAATCTCTTGGGATACTCAACCAAAATAAAGAGTAATGAGGATGCTCATCTTTCTGTCCATTGTCTATGACTTGAAATAAGAACCTGAATTGGAATTTCTCAAGAGTCTACTCAGTTTGAAGCTTACAGAAGTGTCAGGCAGTCTTGAATGGCACTTGAACAGAATCGTGGCTTTGTACTGTTAAAGCTTTGCATCTGATGGGAGTTCTGTCCTCAGAGCTAAGGCTTCCTGTAATAGCCAGTGATAACCCCACTGTGTTTTTTCCCTTTCGTTTGTCTTCAGGGCTGTGAAGTAGTGACCATTCCCTGTGCCGTTTCCCTTGTGGAGAGCTGGTCATATGCAGAAGAGGCAACTGAGGACCCTGGAGGTAAGTTAAAAACACAACTTGAAAAGGAAAGAATAAGTCCCTTTTATTTCCCAACCATATATGTGTGTGAACAACTTCCAATCAGAGTACATTTTATTCTGGCTGGAAGATTTAAAAGGCTCTTTAAAAACTAACAGACTTTTAAACAGCTCAATAGTGACATGCACTTGTCATTCCAGTACTGGGGAGGCTAAGATAGGAGGATTCTGAGTTCAAAGCCCATATGAGTAATTTAGATTCTGTCTCATAAATAACAAGTTGAAATGAATTGAGAAATAGTTTTTTGGGCACTTATTTTTTTGTTTTTGAAAACTCGCTTAAAACATGCATGACTTGTCTATTTATGATTAAGTTGCTAGGAAAGTTATATATTTTCTGTTCTGAGGGAAAAACATCTTTTGGGTGAAATTTTACTTTTCAACCAGTCAAATGTTTGTTTGGCAGGAGGAAGAGCCAGTGATGTCTTGTGACTGAGCTCTGCTTTCTAATCTGGAATGTCAAGGCCAGGAAACTCTGTCACTTGTGTACTCCAAGTGTTCTGAGAATTTTTATTCCATTTTCTATTTTAACTCCTTTGTCATGAGCTCCAACAACACACTAACTATTCATTCCCAATGACTAGGATAGGAGCCCTGGCCAAGGCTCAAATATCGCATGCTTTATTGCTGTCTATGACACTGGCTTATTGCCATTTGCTTCACGGTAGGCTCTCAGCTGTTCTTACCACTCTCCTTGTTTTGGCTTCTGAGGAGTCCTTAGCGACAATGGGGAACGTCGCACTTTGAAGCACACATGAACTGAGCTCTTGTTCCTCAGAGTCTTCTGACTAGGGGTTGGGGATAGTTCCTAAGGCAGACAGTAGTTAATGCAAAAAACATACAGGTCCTGCTATTGGCACACAGGGATATATATGTGCAGGGCATCAGGATAGTTTGTATTTTGAAGATCAACAAAATTAAAAGAAAGAAACAAACCAAGCAAGGAAGGAAGAAAATTGTCACAATTTGCTAGATGATCCCTTCCTAAGTGCCTCATGCAAGCACACTTTAGGTTTGCTCCAAAAGACATTTGGATATACTACCCCATTTTGCAACTTCAGCAGACACAACCGAATCTGTGACAGAGGAGAAAGGACTTAAAAGTTTTGTGTATAAGGAGAGAGAAGGGTTTGCAAAGGACAGAAAGCGGTTGCGGCAGGGAACCCCTATCTCTGTTCTGCAGACCTCATCCCAACGAATCCAGCTGCACCCCGCCCGCAAAGACCTTTGGGGCTTCTGATAGGGAGTCCAGATACAAGGCCTGTGCTCATGAGTGGCTCTCCTCATTACCAGGTGTCATTCTGGCGGTGCTTGATGTGTGCAAGCTGGTTGGAGTTTCAAAGTTTAGGATCACTCCTGAAGTGTTGACAAAACTGACAAAGGTAAG
The DNA here is from genome assembly GCF_008632895.1 of Mastomys coucha. Classification (NCBI taxonomy): domain Eukaryota; kingdom Metazoa; phylum Chordata; class Mammalia; order Rodentia; family Muridae; genus Mastomys; species Mastomys coucha. The sequence continues at coordinate 73,630,118 of NW_022196896.1, read as the reverse complement.
CTAAGGGAAGGGCTGACACACGAGGCAAGTATGCCCTGGGGAGGAAACGGAGGTCATCAGAGGCTTACACCTGGTGTGTTTTCCTTTAGTTATTCACCTGTCCCTCCAGGAGGCCACCAAAAAGGCTTTATCTGTCCGGGGCCAGACCCAGGGTCCCAACTGGGACAACCGGTATTCCTGGTTACTTCCCTTCAGCACCTGGGGCCTGTGGTGTATAGCCAAAGAAGCAGGAGTGGCTGGGGTTAGAGCCTAAAGGGAAAGGACAGTGAAGGGCGCTGCCTGCTTGCAGGGCTTGTAGGACAGAAGGCGGCCTGCGTTCGATCACTGGGCTGCGCGGGGCTGCACTGTGATCTCTGAGCCCGGTTTCCTGAGCTTTGATTCCACGGCTTTGAGAGAAGGCCCTCTCTATAGTTCGGAGAAAGAAAACATTCTGCGCCGCAGGCAGGCCGGACATGACTTGTATTTATTTAGCTACCTGCATTCCGAAGTGTGGCTGGGGGGTAGGAGGCTCCTTTTTTTCCGCGCCAGCTCCCGCTGAGCTTTGCTTAGGGACTGTCGGGCGATCTGGTAGCCAGAGAGAAGAGCTTCCTCCTAGAACCTGCCAATCGACTTTGTGCAAAATGTCTCTGTAGAATCCCCTCGGGTTCCACACACCGCCCCCCTTTCTACTGTGCGGCCACTTCTGGGTTTCTCCTGCGGTAGCCCAGCCAAAGCAAAGGGCAGGTTGTTTGCGCCTCCTGGGAGGGCGGCGGGAGCGCGGCAGGCGCGGACCTGGATGTCCAGCGGGGATGGGCGGTCCCGGCGCTCGCGAGCTCCGCCCCCGGCTCCCTATAAGCGGCTGCCCGGACCGCCGCGAGGGCGGCGGCAGCGGCGGCGGCGGCGGCGGCGGCAGCGAGAGCAAGCTCAGGGTCTCCTGCGGCCGGTGGATCCTCCAACCCGCTCCCATAAGGCTTTGGCTTTCCAACTTCAGCTACAGTGTTAGCTAAGTTTGGAAAGGAGACATAAAGAAGACCCCGGTGACAGCTTTGCTGTTTGTTCTTTGCCTCAGTTGTCCTTTGGGGTCTTTCTAGTTGCCTAGTGGTGCTATCTTCCGTTCCTCACACTCCCGTGAACAAGCCTCCGAGCAAGAGCAGCTAACTCTACCAACGTCCGAACAAACAAGGGGAGAGCGCCTGGTGTCATGACCAAGGCAAGAGATCAGACCCATCAGGAAGGATGCTGTGGTGAGTTGAGTAATCGAATGTTTTCAAGTGGTGCAGTGAATGCAGGTGGGGACGGGGAGATGTAGTTCCATGAGGGTTGACTTCGGTTTTGATGGAGGTTCAAGAAGAATGTAAACTCAAAGTCTGAGTAAAAGAGCTTACGTATAGGCAGGGATAGAGTAACCTGGGTAGGGTGAAATTCCCTTGCATTAAAAAGCAAACCCCACCGAAGTTAAGGAATGTTGAAACAAGAATTTCTTCACTGCATGAAGTTGGGGCGGTTATTGACCAAGAGGCAACGCTGAATCTGAGTGGATGGTTTTAAGTAAACTGAGTGCATCAGTCTGTAAGTGACCTGATTAAAAATCACTCATAATTACGACCAAAAGCAAATTCTAATCTGAGTACATTGAGGTGTTTATACACATTTTTAACTTGTTCTCTGTGCCTTTATAGGATCCTTAGCAAACTACCTGACCTCAGCAAAATTTCTCCTCTACCTTGGCCACTCTCTCTCCACTTGGGTAAGTGAGAATGCACACAGTTCTTGAGACATCTGTTGCACAAGCTGTTGTTTACCTTCATTGGAGACAGTTGTGTTAGAGAACTTGCAGTTTTGTCATTCCGTTAAATAAATAAATCGTTCTAAAACACATTTTTCAACAAAAATATTGTTTTCTTCAAAGATGTTTCCCATGAGTGTTAGTAAATTTTACTTAATAGTGAAATTCTAAAGCTTTACATAGACTGACAACTGTTTGAAACCAGATCCAGGAAGACAGGAAAACTTGCATAATTACTTCCGGTTGGTAAATTTTAATTGGGCCTCCTACTGAACTGGAAGGGTATCTCATGGGCCCTCTTGGGTTAACGTCTGGTACCAGCATGAAGCATTATGGAAACAGAGTAGAAGGGTAGACTGGCGAATACTGGCATACTAGGATTACAGTCATATTGTAAGATGAGTTTAAGTACACCTAATCAAAGATCAAACATCTAAACGATAACAGTTTCTAATCTTCAAAGTTGTTATCTGTGGCTACTTAATTTGTGGGCAGTGTGAGCTGTGTTAAAAGCCACCACCCAATGAAAATTAGCTATGACTTCACAATTCTCCCTTTGGCTTCCTACGTGGCTTTGGAAGAATCTCAGTCATTCTGCTGGCCTGGGATCCTCTATCAATTCCTCGAGATACTCAGCATGCTGGCTGTGCTCAATGGATAATTATTAGAAACGGTCAGGTTAAAGCATCATTCTTAGGGTTTAAAAGCTATAACTTTGAACATATTCTGTGCACTACAAATAAGGAAAAAAGAATTTCTAAAGAAGATTTTGAAGTGCTAACTTCTTTTCAGTGAAATCCCCTATTGATTTATCTATAAGACGTGAATGGAAACCATCATGAGAGAATGTATTCCCTGCGCCCATGGGAAATTATTAAGTTGGGTTGTTGGCTCTCTAAGGAATTAGCAGTCCCAGATAACTTTTTAGAGAAGCAAGCTCCCATCTTTCTGAATGCTTACAAAAGGGGTGATTCTGCAAATAAATGAATAAACCAAGTGGAACTGGCCTGAGTTTGCCCTGGCTGATGGGCGTAAGGCGAAAAAGCGAAGCAAAACAGTGAAGAGTGCTTTATACATCTAAACCTATAGTTTGTTCTCCTAATCTAATTTAATAATAAGGATTAAGAGGACTAGTAATGGAAGAGTGTCTGAAGTCCTCCTAGAGAGCCAGGTGCCTCGCTTCTAAACACTGATTAACTGCAAGGTTCATGTGACCTCTGGGTGATAGGGTGGGTGTCAGACTCCAGAAGCATGACACGAGCTATGTGTGTTCCGGGGCAATTTGCAAATGACTTTTGTCAAGAAAATTTAAAGCAAGTTCCAAAAGGAAAAGGAAAGATGCTTGTTGCAGCCTGGTAGTAAATTAAGTAAATGGGCAGATCCTCAGGAGAAAGAGGGGTGAAAACTAACAATAGCCCTGGAAGCCATATAAGCGTTAGTCGGAGTTTACTCCTCACTGCAAAGGAATGCAAGAAAAGAGTGCTCTAAGGAGGTAATTTTGTTTTATGTCCTTTGTCTCTTATGGGCCACTCTGATATATATATATCATACATATACATATATGTATACATATATGTTTACATATATGTATACATATATGTAAACATATATGTATATGTATGTATATAAAATCTTATTGTATATTATTTAATTATATTTCTATTTAATTATAATTTATAAATAAAATATTGTATATACATTTTACAACGCGGCTAAATCACGATTCCTTAGCTATCGGCTATAGGAGCAGTCGGACAGAAGATTCTCTAAAGTTAGGTTTGTGTTGATTTGTATGGTTTTTAATTTCTCACTTCCTGTCTACTAATGGATCAAAACATTTTATGCTACTGTAGGAGTACGAAGTAAAAGAAGTAGATGCTTCTGTTAAGGCGTTTGTCATTTAATTTAGTAATGGACTTTTAACATCAAAAATAGCAATGTAAAGCAATCAAAAAGAGGAGCCAGTTCCTTCTGCTGACATCCGTGTCCTTCGGATTGTTTCCATTTGAGCCCAGGTGCTCTGTATTTCCAAGGGTTTACTTCTCAACTCCTGAAAGCCTCTGCCATCACGTAGAGTGCCACCTGCCAGTCCTTTCTTGTAGCCCTTCTCTTCATAGCATTCGCTACCCTCTGTCCTATGCTCGCTTTGCTTGAGTCTGTACACTGGAACACCAGCAACATGAAAAAACCAGCCTGTGTGTTTTGTATACTGCTGGAGTTTTGATGCCCATAGTAGCGTGGGGCACGCATCAGAAACCATTCTATGGCCATTTATTAAGTAGATTAATTAAGTGGTTACTTGTTCTCAGATCCAGCGTGGGTAGGCAGGCATGTAAACAAATATCAAAGTATAGTGGTATTTTATAGTGATTTTGTTTGGTGGGGAGGGCAGAAAATGGAAGCATGAAAGGAATGAGTGAGCACTTAGTCCAGTGTTTCTCAACCTGTGGGTCACAAGCCCTTGGAGGGTTGAATAGCCCTTTTAGAGGGGTCACCTGAGACCATCAGAAAACACAGATATTTACATTTTGATTTGTAACAGTAGCAAAATTACAGTTATAAAATAGCAATGAAAATCTTATGTTGGGGTCACTACAACATGAGGAACTGTATTAAAGGTCCACAGCATTAGGTAGGTTGAGAACCGCTTACTCAGTCAATATTAACTTAGATGTTAGCCAGTTCTTGAGATTTTTGTTGAGTCTGTAATTTGTCACTTCTTAAGTTAGGATAACCAGAGAAATTTCAACTTCGTTCTCCAAGCTCTAAGTCTTGTGACCTTTTTGAACTATAGTTGGGAAGTGTATCATTCTTTGCCCCAAGACTTCTCTACCTCTTCGCTGTTAATATTTGGTGTCTGGAAGTTCTTTTATGCCCTGATAGATGCCAGTAGTATTTACCTACTTCAAGCTCCCTGCAGGCACGGAGGCTGTGTTAACCCAAAGCATCTGTAGACATTATTAGCAAATGATCCATGAAGAATAGAACCATCTCTAGTTGTGATTCGTATGTTTTTCATATTAGCACAAACCAATTTAATTTTTGGATATTTGAGATTGTTACCTTAGTTTTAGTAAAATTCAGTAGTAGTTGGCTTATCAGTATAATAATTTTCTTTCAACGTAGGAAACTTATCATGAGGATTCTGTGAGGTTTTGGGAAGAGCTCAGGGTTGACATGCTTTCACACAGGGTCAAATATGTAACAGGCTAGGTCTGTGAATTTCGTGATGATGTTGATAAGCCATTGTCTTTCCACCTGTTAACCTATGATGTCAAGGCTGGAGCTTACAATGTCTTAAAATGTCTGTTCTGGACTTCTTATACATTAACCTACTTGACTTATTTAAACGTTGGTGTTAAATTTATGCCACACTTTATACCAACTAATTGTAAAATTCATTATGTCCTAGAACTATGTAAACATAATAGCCTTTTTTTTTTTTTCAAAATTTACTGTGTAAAACATTAAAAGGACACATATATTTATTTCAACACCTTTGGTCTTATGGGATCGGACTTTTCCCTTCTGACTGCTCTGCTGTTGATGACTTTGAAATTTACTTGTAAAACAAACAGCAAATTGTTAAAAAAAAAAAAAATGATAGCCGTGTAAACCCATCAGAAGCCACAGGGTCCATTCCTATATTCCTAAATTTAAAAAGCTGGCTTGTATATATAGTATGTAAGGTAAACTAATACCTATAAACTATTAGTAATAAAGCTGGAATGTTTCCCATTGTGCTGGAATGAAGTTTTAACATTAGGCAAGTATTCAATCCATAACTATTGACATGAAATGTCATGTGATATAGCCAGGAAGCACCCATTTGATAAGGAAACAACTTCTTGAGTACAGTGGGCTACAAACGAAACACATTCCAACCGAACATCTTCCTTTTGTTTCAGGGGGATCGGATGTGGCACTTCGCAGTGTCTGTGTTTCTGGTGGAACTCTATGGAAACAGCCTCTTGTTGACAGCGGTCTATGGGCTGGTGGTGGCAGGCTCTGTTCTGGTCCTGGGAGCCATCATTGGTGACTGGGTGGATAAGAATGCCAGACTTAAAGGTGAGTGCTCTGCCATAACTAAGCCTGTAGTCTCTGGACCAGCCTGCCCTTCCTCTGGAATGGAGGGAATATCATAGACTAAGAGAGAAATCAGTGTGACTGACTGATTCAGAGAAAGCACTAACACAGCACAACTGAAGGATAGGGGTTGGTGGCCACACCTGGATTCCAGGTCCGGAGGCTCCTGCACTAGCTGGGGTGTCAGGACACTGACCTAATAGATTTTCTTCCTTTTGGCAGTTTGTCAGTGTCAAACGTTAACAATTAACCCTGTAATCAATTTTTCTGGGAATCATGTTAAACATTAAAAGTGTGCTTAGCGCTGGCTTCCCTGTAACTATGAATTATACTGGAGGCCTTTCTAGTGTGATGTTCTTGGAAACGGCTTGAACATCTGTCCTCTGGATTACTGTGCCGCATATAAAGGGATGTGTAATATAAGTGAAAACTAAATATTGATACAAGGGAGAGTAACTATGTCTAGACTCCAGACAGCTGAATTATAATTTTTAGGGAAAAAGAAGAAATTATGATGTATTATGCATTTGTTGTACATGTATGATGAATTAACATTTATTTTAGGATATCAAGATATAATGTTTTATATACAAGAGACTGAAAATAAGTAAGCAATTTAGTTATCTAGAATATGAGAGAAATGTGGATAATTATTTGGAGCTTTGTTAACAGTGCAAAGGGCTGGCCATGCCTGTCTGAAGACAGACATTGTTATAACTAGTTGTGTTCAGTTCAATATAACTGCTTCTAAATAGTCAGCTGGATTATCAAGTTCTAGGATTTGATGTTACTACTATAAAGATTCATATGAAGATTTTCCTGTTTTGAGAATGAGTAGATTAAAACACATATAGAAAAAATTTCTGTATGCTGGAGAAAACCAAATTATTTTTATCATACACAGAAATATTACCCTCAGGATTATTTAGCCATAAATTTGTTGAGCATTGTAATTATGTGTTAGGAAAGTGCTGAGCTGGGTGAAGAAGAGGAGCATGGAAAGATAGGGGTCTCTTATGTCTGTGGTATAATCTACTCGTCACTCTTCATGCGAAATCCCTGATGCTGCTGGAATAAAGTCACCATTTCTTCCTCTGTGCTCTTTGAGACTTTGCTACCTTGGTTATTGTACTGATATGGCTGTAGTTACCTGCCCACATCGCCCTCCTTCTGGTGTGTTGGCAGTTGGTCTCTAATCCCTTGCTATGAAGGAATGCATGCACAGATGCATGAATAAGTGACTTCTATGTTGGGTTTTGTTTCAGACTGCCTTCTGAGAGCAGCTTTTTTTGCTTAAGCCTTTGATATGATCTTCCAAGCCAGGATAAGTGTTACTGTCCTGGATGACAAGATCTGTAATTATAGCTTATGCATTTCAGACTGGCTTTCATGAATATTTTATTTGAGTTATCATTATGATTCCATAAAGGAAGGAAGGTGGATGTTATCATCCACACTTGCTAGACATAAGCACAAGAAACATTAAGTATTCTGTCCTAGATCATCGACCTAGTGAATGGGTGGTGTAACAACTATTGGGTTTCTATCTAGATTTATTCTAACACTTGGTCTGCATGAAGGAGTGTCTGTAACAGGACTTGCAATTTGTTTGATGGAAGGTGTAGCTTAGAATTTTATAGCAATGATGAATAAAATATCTATCAGAAGAAAGTTGCTATTTATGGATTTTTGGCAAATGTTTGTGTATTTTCTGTTTGTCAAGACCATTTTATTAGATTAAGCTTGCCATGTAAGCGAGAGGTTACGGATTCCATAACTTCTCCCTTCACCTCTTTTGTAACCTCCTCTGTGTCTTTATTTTAGCCTAAACAGCAAAGATTTAAAAGATGGGTCTTCTCCGGGGGATAGTTCTATCTGGGGCAGCAAACTTTCTAGTAAATATGTTAGATGAAAATGCAGTTATCATGAAAGACTTCAGCTAGTAGGAGAAAGTCCTGCGAATGTTCTGTTGTTTGCAGATTTCACAGGTCTATGTACAGAAAGTAACTGCGGCAGAATTCACTGCTGGAAGGTTATCTTTGTCTGGTAATCATGCATATACATCGGTGTGGTTCAACAACTGTGCAGATGAAAGCAGCCTGCTCAAGACATGCTGGTGCAGTGAACCTTGTGCTTTTTTGTTCTGTACAGTGGCCCAGACGTCACTGGTGGTTCAGAATGTGTCCGTCATCCTCTGCGGAATCATCCTGATGATGGTCTTCCTACATAAGAATGAGCTTCTGACCATGTACCATGGATGGGTCCTTGTAAGTTCTCTATAGGCTTCTTGCTTTGTTTGTGTGTTCTCAGGGTCCTGGGGATAGAACTCAGGATCTCATAAGTGCTAAGCATACACTCCACCACAGAGATGTGCCTCAGCTCCTCCAGGATTCTAGGTCACAGAGAATGAATATGTAACAGCAGTGAAAATGTAAACCCTTTATGGTTCAGGAGTACGCCTTTTGGTTTTACTACTGTAACCTTTTAATATCGATCTCTATATTCATAGGTCGCTTTGATTCTCTGATGTAATTTAAACAAGTATTTGTGGGATAAATGTTTTTTTGTTTGGTTGGTTGGTTTGGTTTGGTTTTTGGTTTTTTGAGACAGGGTATCTCTGTGTAGCCCTGGCTGTCCTGAAACTCACTCTGTAGATCAGGCTGACCTTGAACTCAGAAATCCGCCTGCCTCTACCTCCCAAGTGCTGGGATTGAAGGCTTGGGATAAAAGTTAAAAACCACCATTATATCCCTCCTTTCGGTGAACTGTCACATGTTTTTTGTTTTGTTTTGTATTAACTACAGATGATGCAAATATGAACAGTGTCATGCTCTATAATGTCTGTTCCATGTGTAGAAAGTAAAGTGACTTCTTATGAATGAGATGAAAATAAAAAGTGAACTGACATTAACTCAGGGTTTTTGTTGTTGTTGTTGTGTTTTGTTTTATTTTGCTTTTTTGTTTTTTTGTTTTTTTTGCTTTCATTCCTTAGACTGTCTGCTACATCCTGATCATCACTATTGCAAACATTGCAAATTTGGCCAGTACTGCCACTGCAATTACAATCCAAAGGGACTGGATTGTCGTTGTGGCGGGAGAAAACAGGAGCAGATTAGCAGGTAACTTGGATTTCCTTTTCAACTAAGTGCGTGTGTGGTGATAAGTAGACACAGGAGGCTTTTCACTCTTGGTCACCTGGGAAGGCTTTAATCCATGGAAAGCGCAGTGTATTGTATTCCTCGGCTCTAGTTGTCAGACACTGCAGTGATTTCTCTGTTACCAAGTTAATGTTAGTGTACCTGCTCTGTTAGTGTATCATGCTCTGCAACTCTAGCAAATAGAACATCTCATTTGAACTTTTCCTTTTTTTCTTTTAAAATTATGCTGTTTCTGAGTTTCCCTTGCGATGGTGATAATCTGACATGGTATTTTACCCTCTAACTATGGGCATTATTACATGTACTTTAAGGATTGTACCATTGGTATTTTTTTTTCTTTTTTATACCTATGAATAACACAATTGTAGCAGGGATTCTAGAAGTTATTTTCCATTTCAAAAAAAATATTTGAACAGTAGTTATCTCACGTCCTACACAATGTAAGGCTTTTGAAATATGTTTTCAAATGGAAGCTAGAATGTGTTTTTAAACAGTCTTAGTTTGTTGGAAACACAGACAAGTGGCTCAAGAGAGAGCAAAGAGTGCTTATAAGACAACAGGCATCAGTACTTCTAAGGCTCCAAATGCCCTCACTTTCTTGATATTCTCCTTCTCCATCTCCATTCTCCTTCTCCACAGAGCACATACATAGGCTTGAGCTGGATTGATCATTACACAGGGTGAAGGAGGAGGCCTACCAGAGCTACAGATCAGCTGAACTGACTCTGCTGGCCATTAAGATAATGAGTATCACAAACACATTACCCAACAACCCTGCCAGACAAGAAAACCATTCTTGATGACTAAAGTGACTTACTCCAGGATGCCAAAGGAAAGATTATGTGCTGGGGTTAGCAACCAGCTCTGTTTGACTAGACTAAAAAAGATAGGAAGGAAGGAGTGATTTAAAGAGAACAAAGTCTATGGGGAGGCCTGGAACTGGCTTGTCCAACCTGCCTGCATACGTCCTCCGATAGCTAGGAATGTGGCCCCATATATTTATAGGTGACTGACAATGTCATGCTTAGCCCTGATCTAGAACAAAAGGATTTTGCCTGAATCATCACTTCCTGGTTGCAGTATTACAACCTGGAGAAATACCCTTGGGCTTTGGGGTTTGTGTATGAGGTGAGAGCAGTGCAGTGAATGTGCCCTGCAGGGAATTCTTCTTGCTCCTTCTCATTGTTCATTTACAAATAATAATAATAATAATAATAATAATAATAATAATAATTCCACATCTCTTTTTTTTGTCATGTTGAAAGAGAAGATAAGGCTTCATCGTTTTTTTGTTAATGTTCTCTTTGTAACATTATGCTTTAAAATTCAGAGGATAGCAAAGAGTTTGTTTTGAAAATAGGTCACAAATATATTTTCTAACATGTTTGAAGGAAAAAGTTGGTTTCTAGACTATCTTCTTTCACTTATCTGAATTTATTAACTGTACTCATTTTGACCCTGTAAAGTCTATTAAATTAAAAAGGTTGTTTTAGGGAGCTGGAGATATGGCTTGGTGCATAATAGCATCCATTCCTCCTTTCGAGACAAGAGCTCTGTTCTCAGGGAAGCATCAGACAGTTGCCAAGCTCCAGCTGCAGATGATCTGATACCTTGGGCTCTGTGGGCACATGACTTTATGTGCACATACCTGCACAATATACATAATTAAAAAGTAATTAAAAGAAATGTTTTTAAAATGTTGTTTTACTCCTTCAGATAATACAAACAACATTACTATGTGAATCTATGAAAAGATGTTTTAGAACAACAAAATATGACTGACCAGTCAATTCTCAGCTTAACCTCTCTTTACTGTGAATTACTGCATGGTAGACAAGTCTAGAACAGGCAGCCTGTTTCCTTCCCTGTGGATCTTCTCCAGTTTAAGAAGGGAAATGGAATATCTGCTTTCATCTTCTGTTGGCCAAGTCTTAAGGCTAAAGTGCAGTTACTAGGGCAGCGAAGGGAACCTGCACGCTTTCTTTCCTGATACTTAACCACAGCAGGTATTAACTAAAAACCATGTTTCAAAACAGGATGCAGAGACTTCTTTAGTTTAGTGGGTCAGCAGATGTCTAACCATGGATTTTGGGTGTCATTTCTGCTATAAGCAGAATTTTAAAAGTTAGGAAAAAGAAGAGAGAAGAATAAAAGTAGTCCGTGGGGGGAACTCCAGCTGTTGTGTTGGCTTCTGGTGAGGATGTTAGAAAACCAGGTAGGAGACTGAGCTGTAAAGCTCTCTCTCTCTCTCTCTCTCTCTCTCTCTCTCTCTCTCTCTGTGTGTGTGTGTGTGTGTGTGTATGTGTGCGTGTGCATGTGCATGTGTGTGCGTGTGAGTGAGTGTGTGTGTGTGTGTATGTGCATGCGTGTGTGTGTGTGTGTGTGTGTGTGTGTGTGTGTGTGTGTGTGTAGGTGACTGATCATAGAGAGTAAGATTATGAGTTGGTTGTTGGATGCTCGCTCCTCTTTCTTTATCCCAATATTCATTGATTCCGGAGAGCTTTCAAATTGGAAGCTGTGTCATTAAGGGATATAACAGGAGAAAACAGTCAGGTAGAGAGCTCCAGAAAAGGCATAGTTTTTCACATGTGTGCTCTTTTTTCACTACTCTATAAACTAAAATATTTTTCAGGTACTTGGTTTATTATTTTAAGATATCCTCTTTTACATGCAGTCTGTATAAACTCCTTTCTCCAGGCTTTCCAGCCCATCTGTTGCTTCTTTTCTTTTCTTTTCTTTGTGGGACAACCTTTAGTTATCAGTTTCTTAGGGCTTCTTTCTAATTGTTCTGAAGAAAAATCCAGTGGTTTGTTTTGATCAAGCATGGCACATAAATTTTTTGTCTGAACCCTACTGGTTAGAAGCTGGTTTCATATTTTAGGGCTCCTATTTACTCAGCAAATCCCTTTTGAAAAGACATAGTCTTCTGATTGGTATTATGTACTTATTACGGTGAAAGAAATTATTTCGTGCCATGTTCTCTACCCTAGCCTATAGCCAAAACAGCCAAATCAGAGCCAGGAGAACACTCATTTGAGTGTTCGTATGAGAGTAAATACAAGTTCCCAAGCAGCACATGTTTAAACACTCAGAAGGCTGATTCCATTCTAGGCTGTTACCAATAAAGTGAACAGGACTTCAGAACTACTGCGCCTAATTCATTCTTCTCCAAAGACAGAAAACCTTTTTGCTTGACACAAAGCATCATTGCCTTCCTAAGTACCACATAAAAGATTAAAAACGGGGGTCTTGGAAGCTCCGTGATCGTTTAGGGAAAGAGAAACAATTAAAACATCTCGTGTTGTTATGATGCTTTAAGATCCAGCCGTTATGACATCAATCATTTGCTTTTCGGATTCAGATCAGTGAGTTACTTGGATCAGTTCCTTGTGTCATGGGACACCTGTTTGTGGGCAGACAGACAGACATTAGGGGAACCTCTGCAAGGACAGTTTGCTGAAGCCGATGGAGGCTGCCTTTGCCTTTCAAGTGAAAGGTGAAGAATATCAAAGTTCTCCCATTATCATATACGCATTGTACACTCATAGGACTAATCAGAAAGCATTTGAAGACTAGAAGGAATGCAGGGAAGAAGAAAGGCAACTTTCCACGAATGTACTCATTAGTCATTGATTCTCCCTTGCCAACCCAGATGATTGTTGAGGACCTACCTTGTTAATCTCACCGGCCTATGTGCTATAGGGCATGACGAAGGAGATAATTTTCCTAGCTGCCCTTCCTTCATCTTTGATACTGTTGCATATTCCCAGGGTCAAACTTTAGAAAGCCTCCTTACTACCAGAAAATCTTCCCGCCTCATAATCTCAGTCTTGGGCATCTGTGTCTTAGCCTCCCATCCTCCCAGCCCAACAGCCCTGCCTGACAGCCTATGGCTTGCAGGTTCTCAGGTCAGTCATGATGGCGTGCTGACTTCCAGGGAATAGCCTTGGCTCCCCTGGCTCCCTCTCCTTTTGTTAGGCTAACTCAGAAACGCCATTTAAATCCAACTTTTCACAGTAGAGCAAGACAGGAGGGAAACCACGTGACTGAACTCTGCGTTCCCTTGCGCAGGAAGTTGATCTTTTCCTTCATTCAGTGATCAAATCTTTTCTCTGCTCCCTACCTTTTCCCTCCTTCCTGAGGGGTTGTGTTGCATTTTCACCTATATCCTGCAGGAACTCTTACACGTTCCTGCTGACTTTGGTCGTAATTTACTTTTTACTCCTTGCACTTTGCTAGGAGGCAGCAAAGCACCCTGGAAGGACACCTGCTGAAAGATAAGAAAGTAGTGTTTCCTGGAGTTGGCACCAAGCTCTGAAACCAACTCTCTTCAGGCATTTGCCCCGCCTGCTCCACTGTCTTTGAGGTTCACAGTAGTTTTCACTGGGCCATTGAGAGTCCTTCTTAGTGCTCATCTTTCTTGCTTTCACCAGTTCTTAGCACTGGTGATTTTGTTGCACTTTGAAGCACTGTCCCCGTTTGGTTTCCAGGACACTATACTTTTGTTTTTATTGTCTTGCTAGTTTCTATTGGCTGATATGTTTATAAAAAAAGAGGAGGAATATGTTCTATGGAGGTGTGGTGAAGTATGGGGGAAGGAGCAAGGGGATGCCTCTGCTGGTCTATGCTGAGGCATCCCTTGTCCCTGAGGGTCCAGCCACACAAAGGTATAATATAGAATAGAGGTTATTCAGGGCATGGGGAGGGGAGTTAAGAGAGTAGTAGAGGCGGGGGGGGGGAGGAAGAAGAAGAAGGAGGAGGAGGACGATGACGATGAGAGGAGAGGAGTAGAGGCTGGCCATGAGAATAGATGAGAATACGAGGAGGGGGGAGGGAATGGGGAAAGAGGAAAGGGAAGCAGAGAAAGAGCAAGAGAGCAAGGAGGGGCCAAGCAGCCCCTTTTATGGTGGGTCAGGCCTGCCTGGTAACTACGGGGCTGAGCTTATCTGGCTGTTGCCAGGTGACTGTGGGGCAGAGCTTAGAAAGCGAACACTAAACATTGGGATTCCCAACACTTCAGCCCCTGTGTGCTCTCTACATATGCTCTCCTGAGATTCCATTTAATGTCATTGTTTTGAAAACTGGCAAACATCCAAAATTGGCTCTTACCTCTTTCCAAATCTTCAGTCTTATTTATTTATTTATTTATTTATTTATTTATTTATTTATTTTATTTTATTTTATTTTTTTTTATTTAACCATTGGTCACAACTGCCAAAACCAATATTTCCAAAATCAAATTCGAGTTCTCTTAGACTAAATTTGAGTATTCTGAAGTCACCTATTTCTCAGTAAATAGTTACTCAAGAACAATGGAAAGAACTAGCATCTTGTAAAGCCATCCGTGACTCCTCAGTCTCTCTTCGTCAGACTCTATAGCCAAGTCACCCTAATTCTTCCTTTAAAGCAGTGGTTCTCAGCCTATGGGTCCTAACCCGTTTGTGAGGATCAGATACCCTGCATAATTACATTATGATTCATAAGAATAGCAAAATGATTATGAAGTAGTGGTGAAATAATTTTATGGTTGGGGTCACTACAACGTGAGGAACTGTATTAAAGGGTCATAGCATTAGGCAGGTCAAGAGCCACTGCTTTAAAGAAGCATTGTATTTGTTTTGCCACCGTTTACATGTTAGATGTATTTGTATGCCTCTTTATGAACATATTTCTCTCTATATATGTTATATACAAGTATATCATATTATATATTGCTTAGTGACTTTTCCTAGAGAAATGTTAACTTCATGAAAACAGGGGAAGACAGATTTTTTTTTTCTTCACAGCAAATGGTTTGGCCAGAGGGTGCCTTCAGGGGCAAGCCTCTCAGGAGTCTGCGCTGTTTGTTTAGATTTATAGCATATAAACATAGGTTGGAATTCTCACTTACCTGCCTCTTGCACTTACCTCTGTAGACATGAATGCTACCATTAGAAGGATTGACCAGCTAACCAACATCCTGGCCCCCATGGCTGTCGGCCAGATTATGACATTTGGTTCCCCCGTCATTGGCTGTGGTTTCATTTCCGGTTGGAATTTGGTGTCTATGTGTGTGGAGTACTTCTTGCTCTGGAAGGTTTACCAGAAGACCCCTGCTCTGGCTGTAAAAGCTGCTCTCAAGGTAGAGGAGTCGGAGCTGAAGCAGCTGACCTCACCTAAAGGTAAGTACGACCACCAGCTCTGTGCTCTAAGCCTACTCTCAGAGCTTGAGCGTTTCTGGGAAGACCGAATTCTAGTCCAGGCTGTGTTTCCAGGGAAAGCCTAGATGAATTGGAATATCATGTTTTGAGATGCTGGAGAGAACTGTGGGTTGGATATAAAAAGCCTTGGGGTTAGGCCCCTAGCCGTTTTTTCTTGACGTAAGCAGTGGGCACAGAGAAACAACAGGTTGAGGATGCCTGGGAAAATGATCCATAGACATGGGACGACGAGAGAGTGAAAACTCCTTAATATTTTCTGAGGGGAGTAAACTGTGGGAGGCCATTTGGAAACTGTGGGAGGCAGAAAGAGAGGCAAGGTTTTTCCAGGGGAGGGGAGGCTGGTTTTCTGGTAAATGAAATCTTAATGAGGGCTCAAAAAAAAGATAACTTTTTCTCCCCACATAATTTTTATGCTTTATTTCATGAGTGTTGCTGCAATTTACTTCAGTGAGAGTATAGTATCTAAAAGAAAGACAGGTTTAAAAAGAGACCCAACATTATTTTTAAAGCAAAACTGGTATTTGAGAGTATTTCCATGGGTGTAATTCATAAATTACCCATAAAAGAAAAATACATTATAATGTAGTAGTCAAGGAGATCCATATAGGAGGGGAAATTGGAAAATCAAAAGTAATTGGCTTTTACTCCTCATGTTCTTTCTCTAAAGTAATGATGTGTTTTATTAACAGATACTGAGCCAAAACCTTTGGAGGGAACTCATCTAATGAGTGAGAAAGACTCCAACATCCGTGAACTTGAATGTGAACAAGAGCCCACCTGTGCCTCCCAGATTACGGAGCCCTTCCGCACTTTCCGAGATGGATGGGTCTCCTACTATAATCAGCCAGTATTTCTGGCTGGCATGGGCCTGGCTTTCCTCTACATGACAGTACTGGGCTTTGACTGTATCACCACAGGGTACGCCTACACTCAGGGGCTGAGTGGATCCATCCTCAGTATTTTGATGGGAGCATCAGCAATAACTGGAATAATGGGAACTGTGGCCTTCACTTGGCTACGTCGAAAATGTGGCCTTGTTCGGACTGGTCTGTTCTCAGGACTAGCCCAGCTTTCCTGTTTAATCTTGTGTGTGATCTCCGTGTTCATGCCTGGAAGCCCCTTGGACCTATCCGTTTCTCCATTTGAAGATATCCGTTCTAGGTTTGTGCATGTGGAGCCAGTGTCCCCAACTACCAAAATGCCTGAGACCGTCTTTACAACAGAAACGCATATGTCCAACGTGTCTAGTGTCCATGAGATTAGTACTAAATCTGTTCCCATAATCTCCGTCAGCCTGCTGTTTGCAGGAGTCATTGCTGCTAGAATCGGTAAGAACTCTCCTTCTGCATACTGAAAAATTACAAACATCATTTTAGAAACCTAGTGTAAAGAATTCAACAATAAATCATCTGAAATACTTTACAGATGTTAATTAAGGCAAAACCCATCGTTTACATATAGAATTTACTCTCTAAACATGAAATTTCACTTAATAGTTTAAACTGTATGTTTGCATGTATTTGTTTGTGTGTGCGTGTATGTATATAAAGTGTTTAGGGTTTTTTTCCCCCTAAATTATGTGTATATGGTGTGTTGGGAGAGAATCCTGGATCTTATGAATGTTAAGTGAGCCCTCTAATTCTGAAGTACAGAAGTGAATGAATATTTTTAAGTCTTTCCCCCTTTCTATGTGTGTCTGTGTGTGTGTTACTGGGGATCAAATCCAGAGCCTTCTGCATGCTAGGGAAGTGCCTTAAATTGTTACTCTTCTAAAGACAGAGTGGTTGTAAGAAACATCGTTCAACAGTCTTCTGTAGGTGGATGTATTTACTATGTACTTTGACTCACAGAAGAGTTTTTAAACTTCTTTCAGGAAGCATTATGTAAAGGCATCTTAGAGAGCAGAATTTAAGTAATCATTAATGGAACCCTGGTGAATGGCCTCTGAGTTCATTCATTTCTTGAAATGAAGCCATATTTATCTTGTGATACAGAGCAATTCATGAAATTATCAGAGACATTAATACTCAGTCAAGACAGCTTTATTGGGAGCCCTGGGATACTCAAGCAGCAATATAACGATGGTTTAAAGTTTCTGTGCTCTTTAGCTGTGGCAGCCCGTTGGGTCACTTTAAACTTTGGAAGTGCTAGAATCTACAAGCTCTGCATGCTTGATGCTTTTTTAGTCTGAGTAATGACAGAAAAACAAGACTGAGAAGGTGCGACTCAGCTTTATTGTATCTTGTGGCTGGGAAAATCATTTCTTGAAGGCATTAGTGTATACTACTAAGTTATATAATATACTATATGTTAATAAGTTATATAAGGCAAAATGTGATTAATATGATCTATACATAGGTAATTCAATGGTTGAATGGTTCTCCTTTCAATGTGTTTTGCATATATTAATTCACTTGGATACTGTGAGCTATGTCGCTATACATTAAATTATACATTAAATTTAACCCTCTAAAATATTCTTTACCATACAGGTCTTTGGTCCTTTGATTTGACTGTGACACAGTTGCTGCAAGAAAATGTAATTGAATCTGAAAGAGGCATTATCAATGGTGTGCAGAACTCCATGAACTACCTTCTCGACCTCCTGCATTTCATCATGGTCATCTTGGCCCCAAACCCTGAAGCTTTTGGCTTGCTGGTATTGATTTCAGTCTCCTTTGTGGCAATGGGACATCTTATGTATTTCCGATTCGCCCAGAAGACTTTGGGCAACCAGATTTTTGTTTGTGGTCCTGAAGAAAAAGAAGTTACAGATGAAAATCAACCCAATACATCTGTTGTATAAAATAGTTTAGCTGTGGCCCCTGTTACTCGATTGTGGAGAGCACGTGTGCTTATTTTATACTGCAGAATTCCAATAAATGCCTGCATTTTTCTCTGGCTTTACCACAGCTGTGCCTTAAGGGCTAGGAGCACTAACTAACCTTCACCAGCAAAGATGGTTATTTCTCCTTACATGTAAACATGGGGAAATAGGAAGAGGGAGAGGAAAAGTCTGCGTGTGTACAGGAAGGGTTTAATGGTAAAATGAACTTCCCGTACTCTTACGAGTATATTAAATTTTGAAGAGTGACTGTCTGGTGAGTAAAATTATTCCATAGCAGATATTTATTGTCTCCTGGAATGATAAATCAATTCCCCCTAAAACTCACTCTTGTAAAAGTCTGGCCCACTTCCTTTTTTTTTAAGATCAGTAATATTTTCCTCAGTTACATTATAGGAACAAGTTTTTCTCCATGTATGAAGATCATAGTCAGATAATGAATTTTATCATTAATCCCATTGAATTTAAGGGATTTATTATACATGGAGGATGAAATGCATAACTAGACTTGTCCAAAAGGTTCATGGTATAACTTTTGCATTTTGACTATCAGATAGGGCAAAATATTACAGTAATGTGTGTATGTGGCTCTTTATAAAATGGCTCTCAAAATCTGCAGAAAGAAGAAAAGCTATAGATTTCTAGTGTGGTACAGAAGGACTTCAAGCTTGTTATTAGTGTGATTGTAGAAACTGGAAGCTAAGGGGGAGGACCTCGTGTAACCAGAGTCACTGTCACCAGGGATCACTATCTATCTTGGTATATGAGAGAGCTGACCCCAGACCTGGAATCTTACAGGCAGACAAGCAGCCCACGCTAAGAAAGGACTGCAAACCAACGAGTCTGTAGAGAGCGTTTTACCTTCACTGACTTGGGCCGATGTGTTTGTTATCTCTGTGTTTTTCTAGAGCAAGAATAGTCATAAAAGTTCCCCTCTCAGTATCTCTGAAAAGAATAAAGGAAAAAACTGTTTGTAAATATTTTTTTAAACTGTTCTGCAAGTCTTTTTGTAACATGCAGTACCAACATGGGGCATTGCCTTAACTTTTGATGCACTTTCATGGAGACGGTCATGCATTGCTATGAGCACTTTGTCTTTCAGTTTAATCTTTTCCTTCACCTTTCTACAGTATGACATAATGATCTACTATGTTGTAAAATCTTCATAAAATATTTCTATATAAAATGTTTGTAAAATCTTCATTTTTCTTTACTGAGTTGTGTTCTCCAATTGTTGTTCCTTATTTCAAAATTAGCATATAAAAGTAGTTGATATCATTATGGTCTTTTGAACAAAGTGTGCAGTAGTCAATTTCTCCTCTCTATCTCTGTCAATGCCCCTCCCTATCCTACCCTCCCTGCCACCTGCCAATAACTTCTCCCCTATGTCCTTCTGATCACGTCCTGTCCTTCCTTGCCACCTAACCATACCTTGTCTTTGTAATTTGTAAACTTACTTACTCACATCTGGACTCATATCTGTATCCATGCACATACTGAAGATGAGAATCGGCACGTGAAACAGAACTTGTTTGTCTTTCTGAGTTTGGATCACTTTACTTAAAATTATATTTCCTAGACCCATCTATTTTTCTGAAATTTTCAAATGTTCATTTGTCGTCATAGTGGAAAAAAAGATTCTGTTGTGTCCATGTGGCACATTTTCATTATCGGTTCATCTCTTCATGGGTGCACATGTAGGCTTATTTCCACTAACCTTGCTAGTATTAAGAGAGCAGTGACTAAAATGGATATACAGGAATCTCTGTGGTTGGATATAGAATCCTTGGTTATATGCCCTGGAGTGGTATAGTTGACTCGTGGCATTTCTTTTTCTAATCTTTACAAACTCTTTAGAATTATTTATATAATGGCAATATTAGTTTTCAGGCCTACCAGCAGTGAACGAGGGTTCCTTTTTCCCAGATCCTTGCCAGCATTTGCTCTCATGCATTTTCTTATGATGGCCATTCTCATGAGTGAGGTGGTATCTCAGAGTACTTATAATCATCCCTTCTCTGATGACTGGAGATGTTGAACGAGTTTGAAATTCTTATTAGTTATTTATGATTCTTTTTTTAAAGATTTATTTATTTTATTTATATGAGTACACTGTAACTGTACAACCATTCCATTACAGATGGTTGTGAGCCTCCATGTGGTTGCTGGGAATTGAACTCAGGACCTCTGGAAGAGCAGTCAGTGCTCTTAACCGCTAAACCATCTCTCCAGCCCAAGATTCTTCTTTTGAGGGAGTTATTCATTAGCCCATTTCTTGATCAATACTTTAGGGGAATTTGTGTTTGATTTTTATAGTTCTTTGTAAATTCTGGCATTTGGGCTGTTTGTTCTGCAAGGCATCCATTCCTCTGATGGCTTGTGTAGAAACTTTTAATTTCATGGAGCCCAATCTGCTGATTCTTAGGGCCCAATATGCAAGTTATTTTTGTTATGGGACATCTGGATTGGATAATGTGTGTGTGTGTGTGTGTGTGTGTGTGTGTGTTTTCTCTAAAGGGCTACAGTTTTTAGTTTATGTTGTCCTGGATGAAGCTCAATAAACATGGAGCCCTAGGCACACTTTGTTTTCGAGGCTGTCATATTAAGGTCACAAGTTGTATTTTTCCTTCTGTAAATTGGAGGTAATACTATAAAAGCAACGCTACCTGTCTCAATACTCCCCGGATTAAATTAAACAAGTGAGACCACATGCGGCAGTTGAGGATGGTGATACCATCACAAGGGATTGGGCCTAAGTAGCAGGGGAGACCTTGAGGCACCCTATGAGTAGAGATACGTTCAGGAAACATTCAGTGACGCTTTACTGAAGATGTGGTCTAGGCACCACACTCTGATCAGGCTTGCTGGGTGTAAGTTTAGCAGACACAGTGGATGAAGATCCCCTTTCCCCTAAAACTGTGAGAGTTTCTGGCATCAGCCCTTAGCTACAGACCTGGAGATCTCACAGATAGCAGAGGCTAACTATTAGGCTTGGCCGCAATCTTGTACAGGCCCTCTGCTCCCTCCCAGAGGTCAAGCTGGGGCTAGATATCTGTTCAGAGTGTTTGCAGGTCTGTGACCTTGTGCAATGAATAGAACCTTCTGAGCAGGAAAAGATCCCAGCACTTGATGCAGGCACTTCGCCAAATGCCAGACCCACAGGAGCGGTGCGCATTAGGGAGTTAACAGGACTTTTACAGCAGCTGCCCTTATCGTTGCAGGCTACTGCACTGAGCAGGAAGAGGAGCAAAAGGAGGGGAATGTTTACTGCCTGCAGGTTTAGAATTATGTCAAGGGTAGAATACCAGGAGGGGAAAGAGAGAAACTCAAGATGCTTCAGTGTCAGTGGGCCAATAGCACAGGGAGGTAGAAGTTGGAAAATAGCCTTTTCTTTTGTTTGTAATTAAGGGTTCTAAAAGAATTCCTCACTGGGTTCCTACTTGAAAACACTCATTGCAGCTTGTTTGTTCGTTTGTTTTTCTTGCGTTCTTTTTTTTTTTTTTTTTTTTTTCATTCTCTGCAGGCCCTTTAAGCAGCTTCTCCAACAGACTCCTTGGGTTGTGTATTAAGCAAAGACACCTTCATTTTTTCTTTCCCTTTTATTAATTTTCATTACTTGCATAAAACAATGGGATTTGTTGTGACATTTTCAGGCATATATATATTTGGGTACTACCCACCACTCCATCTCCTCTGTCCCTCCCCTCCCCTCTGACTCTAATGGTCTCTCGTCTACTTGTGTGTCTTCCCTTTTTTGTTCTTCTAGATTCCTAAAACAAGGAGGGAAATGCAATTGTTCCCTTTCTGGTCTGGCTTATTTCACTTAACTTTCAAAGAAATATTCCATTTGTCCCTACCTCTCCTCCACCCCACCCACCAGTAACAAACCTAACAATCTTGATATTTAATGTCCTTTGCCCTTTGTGAGGTAAAGGAAAAAAGAGTGCAGAAAAGAGTTCTGAAGGCACCCACACAAAGGCCTGTGGGTAGGGAATGAGGTATGCTCAGGGTTCAGGACTCAGGCACTGACTACATGACCCCCTTGCCATGTGATGTGGACTTGTGTGGGCCGGACCTGGAACTCTTAAATATTGACAATTAATCTGAAAACACACACAAAAAATTTAAGCCAACTCAC
Organism: Mastomys coucha; assembly: GCF_008632895.1. Taxonomy (NCBI): domain Eukaryota; kingdom Metazoa; phylum Chordata; class Mammalia; order Rodentia; family Muridae; genus Mastomys; species Mastomys coucha. The sequence goes on along the minus strand of NW_022196896.1, from coordinate 73,607,926 downwards.
CAAACAAACAAAATGCATGTGCTGCCTTTTTCTGAGAGAAAAGAGAGACAGGGAGAGGGAGACAGAGAGAGACAGGGAGAAGGAGAGGGAGAAGGAGAGGGAGAAGGAGAGGGAGAGGGAGAGGGAGAGGGAGAGGGAGAGGGAGAGGGAGAGAGAGAGAGAGAGAGAGAGAGAGAGAGAGAGAGAGAGAGAGAGAGAATTTTCTACTGAGGTGGTTTATTAATAAGTGGATGGCATTTTCATAAAGCTAGTGATTGTGCAACGAGATTTACACAGAAATCAGAGAACCAGGGAAAACTTGGTAAACATTTGTGATGCAAATTTCAAACTAGAAAGTATTTATTACCTATCATATCAATGTTAAGGATTTTGCCATTTCATTTCTTTATTTCATGCTCTGCCTGTATTGTTGGGTTAAACAGTGATGTTTAAAAACAACTTTTAAAGTTTTCCTGAATTGTCATGATAATACATTCCTCTTGGACAAAATAAAAACAAACAAACAAACAAACAAGCAAAACAATCCATGCAGGGTTTGACTGAAAATGCTCACATCCCAACCTATTCTGAATTCTTGGGAATAACCACGGTAAACATTTTGTTTATTCTTATAATTTTTTTGATGAAGTGAAAGAAATGCTTTGTTGTATAACTATAGTTTGTTTGCCAAGTTTTTTTTCTCTGATTGATCTGTGGATATATCCGAAGTTGGAAGAAAGACAAAATGTCAGGTTCACCTTGACTGTTGGTATACTTATCAAGCATTTTAAAGATCTACTACATGAGTAAGTAGGTATACAAATTTCCTAATATATTTTAACATGATTAAGAAATGAACTTAGGGACTAGAGAGGTGATTCGGCAGTAAGGAACACTTACTTGCTGTTCTCACAGAGGACTCTGGTTCACTTCCCAGCCGTCACATCCGTGACAGAGGTCCACCTCAGTCTTCAGGCCTCTGGAAGCACATGCACACATGTGGAACACACACTGACACATGAATAAAAATACATAAAAAATTTAAAAGTAAATAAATTTAGTCTAAGATAGTAGATAAGACTACAAACTAAACTAAAATGTCCAAAGAAAATAAAGAAAAAACCCTGAGTTTCACCTTTTTTCCATAAATTATTCTTACTTCAAACTCTCAGGAACCCCAGCTAAGCATTACAACTTCATCCAGGGCACCTTCTTTCTTTCTTCCCTTTGATCCACCCTTCAGAATAATCCTTGCTATCAGAATATTTCTCTTGTGCAAGATGGTAGCTCAAGAACAGAGTAGAAATGCTTGAGTCTTGTGACAGCACGTACATATTTTACCGGACAGGTATGAACTGTTCATCTTCCCCATACTTTAAAAATTAAAAAGTATTAAATTCTTCTTTGTGGGTAGAGTTGCTCACATTTTCCAGATCTACAAGGGAACATGTATTTTTTTTCTCAAGTGTAGACAAATGGGATTTCAAAACACAGGTGAGTCCTTTTATCTGTGGCCTTGTGAGAGCTGGGGTAGATTTTCTATTTGAACATTTTCCTTATTGAATTTTACTAGATGAAGAGTGCACTGTCATGTTCTTAGAATAACTATATTCATACTATATTAGAGGTTTTCTGTCCTTACGGCATGTATACATGAAATTTTGTAGAACTAATTTTCAAAGCTATGTAAATAACATAGGGCAGGTTGTGGTTTAGGTCAGACTTACAGGTTTTTTCTTTCTTTTTTTTTTTTTTTTTTTTTTTTTTGAGACAGGGTTTCTCTGTGTAGCCTTGGCTGTCCTGGAACTCACTCTGTAGACCAGGCTGGCCTCGAACTCAGAAATCCGCCTGCCTCTGCCTCCCAAGTGCTGGGATTAAAGGCGTGCGCCACCACCGCCCGGCTGGTTTTTTCATATTATATTCTAGAAAGAAAATTTTGCTGTGATAAGTTTAATATTTTATTTAGCATTACATATTTATCAACTGGATGCAAACTTTCTCACTTAATTCTAAGGTATTTGTGCAAAAGGCATTTGGGAGAGTAGAGCAGAAAGAGATACTATTTGAACATCAGTTACTTGTCTGTATCTCATTCATTCAATTCCCACCGTGACTCAGTGAAAAATACATCCTCTAAATTGCACAGGTGAAAAGGGCTGACCTGTAGAATACATATTGTGTGAGGACATAGTTGGCAAAATGCAGAACAGGCTCTTAAACCATTTATGTCTATTCTCCTCTCTACCACTCAAAGCCCCATGGGAGCTTTCCTAGTGGGAAATGTTCTTGAGGAACCTATTTATATCAACTGCATCTTACACTCAAAATCGGGCAGGATTCTGTCAACTAGCTGAATGTGAGTATTTCTAACTGGGTTCTCAGGGGACTAGTTTTTCCTATACCTGTGGTTGTCTTGCCTGTTAGCAATGTCAGGATTTATGCTTGTGCAGTACTCCAAGTATGTTGAGGCTTTCCCATCATCTGTGTGAGTGGGAGGGATAGCTGTGTGCAAATTTAGGCCTTGCCATTTGCTAGCTTTGTGTTCTCGGGACTCAACTTCTGTTTTCCATGTGCACAACGGGATGCTGACATCTGTCCCACAGGGCATCAGCACTTTTAGTCCAGTAGCTTCTTCTTTAAATGTTCCTTAAATTCTTCTTTGTCCCAACACAATCTATTGTTCTCTACTTTGTTCTCATATAGTATTCCATATTTGAAAACAGATAAAGGAATATTGGTTTATACATCTAGCACAGGAAATAGGCTATACTTTCTGGAGTGGGTTGGATTATAGCTCATTGAGGACAGAAGGCAGAAGTGTTGTATTATCCAAAACAGATGACTCTATACCCCCCATGCAGAGCACATGTGCAATATTATTGGGGAGGTGACATTTTAAATAGATAATTAAAGAAATGAAGATTTGATCTTGCGAGGGTGCTCACACTTTAGTGAGGCTGCAGTCTTCTAAGTTCTTAAGAGAATTCACACTATAGTGAGTCTGAGGCCCTCTAGAGAAAGGCTGGGCAATTCACATTCCAGTGAGGTTGAGGTCCCCTGGAGAAGGACTTGTTTTGAGAGTTAGGGTGAACCTCTAATAACTTTTTTGCCTTAAAGCTCACCCATTGGCATGAATGGTCCACTCACACACAATCCCATCTCTCAAGGGATGTCAGTTAAAAAAAGACAACTTTCTCAACAGCAGAAGGAATTTACAGGAGCTGCTTGAATTAATCAACCTTAGTCTTTCTCATAAATATGAACAGATAATCAAAGATGATCAGAAATCTGAGAAAAGGAAGGGACCAGATAGCAGCAGTAGATGCTTAGAGAAAGCAACAGACCAAAGAAGACAGAAAATACATTTTCATGGAAGAAAATACATTTTCTTTTTCTAAAAATGTATAATTACTGTATTCAGAGATCAAAGAAGAAATGTTATCTATAATTTAAGTAAAAGCCTTTATACAAAAAGACCCAGAATTTTAATAAGATGAATATACTGAAGACTTTATCAAATAAAAACAGTATTACAGGAAATAGTATAAATACAGTTAAATCAAAGCCTGAGAGCTGTGGATGAAGGATGCAGTAGGGTTGGTTCCTCCTGTTTTTCTGTGAGACAGTCTTGCTACATAGCTCAGACTGGGATAGCACTCACTATAAGGTCCAGGCTGTCCTCCTGTTAACAAGCCTCCTGCCTCTGTGTTCAGATTGCTAGCATCACAGGTATGCACTACTATGTATGATTCTTACATCTTGAATTTATCCAGAGAAAACCGAGATACTGTATGAGCTTATGAAACAATAAAGGACATTTAGGCTTATTATTGGAGACTATGAAAGGTAATAAACTACAAACATATAATGAGAAAATCTGGGGGAAGAGGTAGGAAAGGGCCAGAGATAAGGTACTTATCTGGGATAGTGAGCCATTGAAAGGAAGTTTGCCTTAGGTCTCTACTTGAAGCAGAAGTAGACATAATGCTAGCAGTTTTGAGAAGTAGATGTAATTAGTTGTTACAACCTTAGCAGATCCTGATATTTTTTGTTCCATATATATATATGTGTGTGTGTGTATATACATATATATGTTTATATATATGTATATATACATATACACATATATAAACAAACCAATTCTTAAATATAATTGTTAATGAGCTCCAGGGCTTAATGACTAAGACAACTTATGTTGTCTGTTTAGAACCATTCTGTTTAAGGACTATCTAGCCAAGCTTCTTCAAAGTCTATTACTATGATGTATTAAATATATGCAAATGATGACTTTTGCTGTCTTTTGTGAAAGTGACAACTGTATTTGCTCAGAGAGGTGTGAGTATGAAGTCCCATCCTCTCTGGGGATCTGTTGGCATTTGCTAGTTGCTGGGAGAGGGAGAGTTTGTTTTTTAAATGATGATTCCCTAGTAGGTTAAGAGTAGTTGTGCAACACAAATTGGACTTAATGGGTTTAATAAAAAGAGAGAAGAAGATGGTTAGGGAGGTGAGTGGAGGTGTAACTTTGAGGAGCTAGGGGAGGGGAGATGAATATGATCAAAATTCATCAAAACTGAAATTCTCAAAGAATTAGTGAAAGGATCATTTTTAAAATAAGTAAATTATCACACATGTTTGCTTAAAGAGGACAGAAAAAGGTTTTGATCATAGACTTATATGCAAAGTTATTTGAAACGTAATATAATTAGGTCTTAATTTGTTACAAGTTAAGATACACTTTCACTATGTGCAGATGCTCCGACTGTGATTTGTAGCAAGTGCTTATTTTTTTTACTCTTCTCAGTTCCAGTAATTTTGTTTTTCTACTTTTGTTTTTCAGTATTTTGTTTTCTACTTTCCCTAGTAGTATCTTATCTGCATTCTCCAACATATTACATTTATCAAAACTTTTGAGCTTTTGACTTTTTAACAAATAAATGCTTATTTAAAAACAAGTATACTTAAAATGGTTTTATGTAATATAAGTTCAAAATAGAAAGTAAGTAAATCATTTTGTGTAGTATGCTCAGTTCAGAATGATGATCTATGTTCAGTAACACACTGGAGGAATTTTAAGCTTAATTTTGGAGAAATTAGTAAATAAATAATAAGACGTAAACTGACTTATCATGTTGACACTAGTTGAATGGAACTCACAACTTTCACATGGTAATTCAAGACTGATGCTTTACTCAGTGTGAAAAGCACACCCTCCAAACACTGGAGGCAAACAAACTAAAGATGAGGCACCTCCTGGAAGACCTCATACTGAAAACAATACTGAATTGCTGTCAGACACTGGCTGCCTTAAGAAAAGAAGAAGAGGGGCAAGGAGGACAGAGGAGGAAGGGAGAGGGGTGGGGAAGGGAAGGGAAGGGATGGGAGAGGAGGGGAAGGGAGGAGAAGAGAGAAGGGAGGAGAGAGGAGGGAAAGGGGGGAGGGAGAAGAGGAGAGTAGAGGATTTTTCTTAGATATGCTATCCTCCTAATTTTTTAAAAGTAGCAATAGAATTAAAAATAGCATCAGTACTACAAAACTAGTCTATCCCCAAGTGTTTAAGACTATATGTATGCTTTACACAAAGAATTTACATCTTTCAGCTTTTTAAATGATTTCAGTTAGATGTTTCTTTTTTCTTTATTTTATCTTATTTTTTATTTTTGGAACCTGACATCTATTGTTCTTTTTATGTACTTTATATTTCTTGTCAATTCCTAATAGTTACTAACTAGAGACCATTTCTACTCACAACTCATATATGTAACTATAGTTCAAAAGCATTGACCCCAGAAGACAATCTGTGCTCTGGCAAAAGGTAAACATCACATGGTGAACTTAATGGACTGATAAGGGAGGGGATCTTGTGAAACACTGTTTTCAACATAGAAATACAGAGTTCACTGAATAACTTGAAGCTGACAAGGTAAAGCATGCCTAAGGCAGAGCCCTTCCAACATGGACCCACTTCATACCCTCCTCATCACTAGCAGTAGATACCTATTAATGAGCAAATTATGCTTATTCCTAGTTTGCATCTGTAAAAAAGGAGAGTGCTAGAAAGTAGATATGCTCTCAATTTTAAAAACAAAACAAAACAGGCATTGTCAATATCAGATTCACATGTTAATACTTGCAAGAAAGGTTCTGATGAATGTTGGTTTACTGAGACCCTGCATCTTGGTTGAAGATGGATTTGTGAAAAGCCATGAGTTCCCATTTACTCACAATTTATTTCATTAAAATCATTGGAAGTAAACCCACACGCATTAATGTGTATGTTATTTGGGGTATTTGGGCAATAACCTCCACAAAGAAGTCATTGGAAGAGTTCCTAGTTATTCTTGAAATTCTGGAGGGCCAAGTGTCTCTCTAGAGAAACTGTGCCATGTATATTTCTATGTCTTCTCTTAAAAAAAAAAAATAGAGAGCTTGAACCAGTCCCACAACACCCAGAGGAAGTTCCACTCCCAGGCACTCTAACATACCCAGGATCCTAGGATCAGAAGTGAGGAGGACACAACATCTGTCCCAACACTGGAAGTAACTGGGACCAGGGGAACCCAGGCACACAGGAACTCCCCTAGCCCAGTGACACAGGTTGCTTCAGGTCCGTCTGGGCCAGTGCCCTAAGCAGACCTTGAGCACAAATTCTGCAGCCAGTCTCACAACACCCAGAGGAAGCTCCACTCCCAGGTGCTCTGACATACCCAAGATCCTAGGATCAGAGGTGAGGAGGATACAACATCTGTTCTAACACTGGGAGTAACTGGGACTAGTGGGACTCAGGCACATAGGAACTCCACCAGATCAGTGGCATGGGTTCCCTTCAGTCTATCTAGGCCAATGTCCTGAGCAGACCTTGGGTGCAAACTCTGCAGTGAGTCCCATAATTCCCAGAGGAAGCTGTTCTCCCTAGTGCTCCAATAAGCCCAGGATCACAGGATCCCAGAATCACAAGATCATAGAGACAAATTGACTCTCAGGAGTTCTGACACAACCAGGATCACAGGAAGAACAGGCCCCAGTCAGATTTAGCCAGGGCAGGTAGCACTAGACATAACCAGATGGTGGGAGGCAAGCATAAGAACATGAGCAACAGAAACCAAGGTTACTTGGCATCATCAGAACCCAGTTCTCCCACCACAGCAAGTCCTGGACACACCATCACACCAGAAAAGCAAGACTCCAAAATCACTTCTCATGATGATGATACAGGACTTTAAGGACATAAATAACTCCCTTAAAGAAATACAGGAGAACACAGGTAAACAGCTAGAAGCCCTTAAAGAGGAAACACAAAAATTCCTTAAAGAATTACAAGAAAACACAATCAAACAGCCGAAGGAAATGAACAAAACCATCTAGGATCTAAAATTGGAAATAGAAACAATAAATAAATCACAAAGAGAGACAAGCCTAGAGATAGAAAACCTAGGAAAGAAATCAGGAGTCGTAGATGCAAGCATCACCAACAGAATACAAGAGATAGAAGAGAGAATCTCAGCAGCAGAAGACACCTTAGAAAACATTGACACAACAGACAAAGAAAATGCAAAAAGCAAAAAGTTCCTAACCCAAAACATCCAGAAAATCCAGGACACACTGAGAAGACCAAACCTAAGGATAATAGGTATAGAAGAGAGTGAAGACTCCCAATGTAATGGGCCAGTAAATATCTTCAACAAAATTATAGAAGAAAACTTCCCTAACCTAAAGAAAGAGATGCAGACGAACATACAAGAAGTCTACAGAACTCCAAATAGACTGGACCAGAAAAGAAATTCCTACCATCACATAATAATCAAAACACCAAATGCACTAAACAAAGAAAGAATTTTAAAAGCAGTAAGGGAAAAAGGTCAAGTAACCTATAAAGGCAGGCCTATCAGAATTACACCAGACTTCTCACCAGAGACTATGAAAGCTAGAAGATCCTGGGCAGATGTCATACAGACCCTAAGAGAACACAAATACCAGCTCAGGCTACTATACCCAGCAAAACTCTCAATTATCATAGATGGAGAAAACAAGATATTCTATGACAAAACAAAATTTACACAATATCTTTCCATAAATCTAAAAAGGATAATAGAGGGAAAACACCAACATAAGGAGCAAAACTACGCACTACACCCTAGAAGAAGCAAGAAAGTAACTTTTCAATAAACCCACACGTACATAATTCTACCTCTAACAACAAAAATAACAGAATGTAACAATTACTTTTTCTTAATATCTCTTAATATGAAAATTAATATTACCAGCTTATCCTAATTGAATCAAATTCAAAAGTATGAGGAATTGAAAACTTGTTGGCTATCATCTGGTGGTCTCTCTAATTTGGTAATTGAATAAATATGTCTAATAGTGTACAATCAATATACACTTTCTGCTTGTTTGTACCTGACAGTGTCTGCAGGGTACCACATAATGGTCTTGAAACCATGCTTCTCCTATCTCAGCCTCTCTATTAGTAGGATTGTTTATTTGATGTTTTTACACTTTACTATGGTTTTCAGAACAGCTTACATATTTCAAAATTATTTATACAGCCAAAAGAAACATAAACAGTTAACTTAGGAGGTGGCTTGTAAGAGAACAACAAAGAGTGAGACTGAATGTTTTGCTTGATGTTTGTAACTCTTGTATCATGTTTGAAGAAGAGGACTTTATAAATTAATTCTTTCTCTGAGATGAATGCTTTTCAAAATCATCACAGCCAATGAACCAGATTCTTACCATCACCTAATGTCTGTGCCACACTCCAAGCAGAACCATTGTTCATTGAAACAGTTGGTGAATGACTTCATGGATAGACCATCTTAATACACACACCATTTCTTAAATGAATGTAACCTATTTTCTGTGGGCTGAGAATGAATACAATCACTTAAGTCAAATAGCTTTGACCACAGCAGGAAATCTGTATCCAAAAATTGTGCCTACAATTCACTCCTTGGCACAGCAGAACTGTCAACTCTTAGCTTAGCTACTAGGGAGGTAAAATCCTTTGGTGATGTGAGGGGCATTGTAGTACAGTCTTATTATAATGAACTCCAATGTCTAAAAATTGTTCTTATTTTGGGCTTGTACCACAGTAAGAGCCAAGATTTTAAGCTCTACAAAACAAACAAACAAACAAACAGAAAGACTTTATTTATTTATGCTCGTTTAAAAAAACTAGTAGTGATGTAGTATTTTAAAATATACAGCTAATATGTTTGGAGTTATTTAAAATTTATATTGAGAAAAATGTATGTATTTTCAGTATTGCTGCATACAAGCATCTACATAAGACTTATTTGATTGTTTTATATCAAACAACTTTTATACTAGTCATTTTTATTATTATATTTTATAAATTTTAAAGAATACGACAAAATAAAAAAGTAGAGAGCTTTTTTATTTTAAAAGCATTTAGAATCCTTATTTTTTTATTTTGCTTTGCTTGCACCTAAGGCCTCACACATGTGAACACTCAGCTACAGCCTAATGTCCTCTTTTTCTATCTTAATCAACATTGAATTTTATCAATTGAATGGTTCTCATTCAAATGTGAAGTTTTTAAGTAAGTCGTAACTTTAAGCATCTCCTTGTCTCTGTCTCTCTCTGCCTTTCTGTCTTTGTCTCTATGTCTGTCTTTCTCTGTGTCTCTGTCTCTGTGTCTGCCTCTCTGTCTCTCTCTGTTTCTGTCTGTCTCTCTGTCTGTCTCTGTCTCTATCTGTCTCTGTCTCTCTGTCTCTCTCTGTTTCTGTCTGTCTGTCTCTCTGATTGTCTCTCTATCTCTGTCTCTCTGTCTCTCTGTGTCTCTCTGTCTCTGTCTCTCTATCTCTGTCTCTCTCTGTCTTTCTCTCTCTCTCTGAAATAGAGTCTCATAGCCCTGACTGAACTGGAACTTCCTATGTTAAACAAGCCGGCCTGGAACTCACAGAGCTCTGCCTGCCTCTAGCTCCCGAGAAGCGGGATAAAAGGCATGCTCCAGCACACCCAGTTGTTTTTCTCATTTTTATGAAATTCTCATGCATTTTTCTGTGGGCTTGCTTATTATCATCTGGTTGATTTGTAAAAAGAGCTCTGCATGCAGGGACATGTTAACATCTGCTGGCTGTATGCACTATGACTGGTTTCTATAAGACATTTAAGCTTTGATTTTGAGATTTGTGTGGTCTGTAAAGAGGCTTTGCTACATAGAACTTCTTTTTAAAGACCCAGAAGTTTGGTGGGTGTGGTGAGAGAGAGTGTTGGGTGATAACTAGAACATATTGTAACATGTATGAAATTGTCAAAGAATAAAAAAAAAATCTAGGATTCATATTTTCCCCTGATGTTCTGTAGTTTTATTTATGCTATTTAAACTATCTAGAGTTAAGTTATGCTATATAAAATAAAGCGTGGCTTCAGTTAGTTGTCTATCTTTGAATTCTTGGTGACTTAAAATACTGTAGGAAGAATCGAAACACAAGAAAGACAAGAGCTTAGATTCAAACTTTCTGATCCAAATTCTGGCTATGATGCTTCACAACTGGGCGACCTGATTTCCCAGAGACAAAATGAGCGTACTAGAAACAATTTCCTGGAGGTGTTGTTCAGGACGTACATGCTAACATCTATGAAGGGCTTAAACAAACAAACAGCATGTGATAAGAGTTTGCTGAACAGTCATTAATTGACTATGCATCATCTCACAGAGGAAATGGCTTCTTGGCTTTAATCTCTTGCACTTAGTTAGATCTAAAAGTTTAAAGTTCAGGAGAACATTCCACAAGGAACTCAAGAAGAAGGAAGACCAAAAGGTAGACATTTCATTCCTTCTTAAAAGG
>NW_022196896.1:73595828-73596416 GCF_008632895.1 Mastomys coucha | reverse complement strand
AGGGGAAACTGGGAATTGAGAAATTCGCATGTAAATAAAGAAAATATCTAAAATAAAAAAAAATAAAATAAAAAAAAAGTTCAGGAGAAATTCTAGATTCATAACATGTGCAGACAACTTCTTTTTATTTTTCAGGGTACTTCTTAGCCATATATAAAAAACATATATATATATATATATATATATATACATATATATATACACATATATATATAATATGTTTCTTTCATTTGCCATTTTGTAAATTGCTAAGAAAGCTCGTTGATATTGTTACTTGGCTGGCCTGACAGAGTAGTTCTGTTGTGGTGGTTTGAATGAGATGTCTTCCATATAGGGCATTTGAACCCTCAGTTGAAGGCTGCTTGGGGAGGATTAGGAGATGTGGCCTTCCTGGAGGAGGAATGCCAGTATGGGTGAGTGGACTTTGTTGTTTCAAAAGACTCCTTGCCATTTTGAGTTTTCAAGATCTGCCTCCCGCTTGTGGCCATGATGCCAGCTCTCAGCTCCACCCCAGATGCCTGCTTCCATGCCCCTTGACCCTGACCCTCTGGAAAGCCCTGCTTCCATGCCCCTTGACCCTGACCCTCT
>NW_022196896.1:73593779-73595159 GCF_008632895.1 Mastomys coucha | reverse complement strand
CCCCTTGACCCTGACCCTCTGGAAAGCCCACCTTCCATGCCCCTTGACCCTGACCCTCTGGAAAGCCCAGCTTCCATGCTCCTTGACCCTGACCCTCTGGAAAGCCCAGCTTCCATGCCCCTTGACCCTGACCCTCTGGAAAGCCCAGCTTCCATGCCCCTTGACCCTGACCCTCTGGAAAGCCCTGCTTCCATGCCCCTTGACCCTGACCCTCTGGAAAGCCCTGCTTCCATGCCCCCTGACCCTGACCCTCTGGAAAGCCCAACTAAACACTTTCTTTTACAAGCTACCTTGGTCGTGGTACTTTGTCAAAGCAATAGAAAGTAAATAATACAAGATCTTATCAGAAAAAAATAAAACCTGACTTTTTCATGTTCTTTCCATCAAGTACAACAAAATGCAATTTTTATGTTATTCAATCTTTCTTGTTTTATTGAATAAAAATTTAGGCTTGTATTCACTTAGAAAATTTTAAGTGCATGATAGCTCGGTGGACGTAAAGTATATTCGTGCTGTCATTGCCAGGCGTTCTCCAAAGCACTCTCACCTTCCTAGAATGTCACTCCTCTGTATCTATTAAATACTAATAGTTCAATTTCCCGACACCTAGATCGTGGTAATGATCATTGTAATTTCTGTCTCAATGGGTTTGGTATTATCGGTTCTTGGAGGAATGGAACTATAAAGTGTTTGTCTTTTCTATAACCTGCTTCTTTATTTGGCACATCTTCCTAGGTCCGTCGATGTTTTAGCATCTGTCAGAATGTTCCTTCCTTTTAAGGCTGGTGATAACACCACTCTGGTATCCATAGCCTGTTTTGTAATCAAGTGTTCAATCAATGAACACTTGGGTTATTTCCATCTGCTATAAATGTGGGTGTAAGGTTTAGAGCTGCTGCTTGGTGTGCTCCTGTATACACCCAGGCGTGGGATTGCCAAGTCAAGTAACTGTCCCCCTTCGTTTTTTACTGTAACTACGTTATTTTACAGTTCCCAGAGCAGTGCAGACAGGTTCCAACCTTTACATATCTTGCCAATATTTCTTGCTTTCTGTTGCTTTTCTTTTAAATATTATTGTTGTATATATAGATAAGGAGAGAAATGTCACCACACACGTTGAGAGTCAGAGGACCACTTTGTGGCATGCATTCTGTCTTTCACCTTATACATGCATCAGGGATTGATTTCAAGCCATTGGGCTTCTACAATCCAATGGTTGTAGAATGGTTTGCCTCCACTGCAGAGCCATCTTACAGCTTCCCACTTTCTGTCTTTTGAAAATGGTTAGCCCAGTGAGTGTGAAAAGAATACCTACAGATGCAGAGGCTCACAGCCATCCATTGAACTGAGTACAGGGTCCCCAGTGAAGGAGTTAGAGAA
>NW_022196896.1:73568225-73593318 GCF_008632895.1 Mastomys coucha | reverse complement strand
AAAAAAAAAAAAAGAAAGAACAGCCAGCCAGAGACTGCCCCACCTGGGGATCCATCCCACATTCAGACATCAAACCCAGACACTATTGGTGATGCCAAGAAGTGCTTGCTGACAGGAGCCTAATACAGCTGTCTCCTGGGATGCTTTGCCAGCTCCTGACTAATACAGATGAGGATGTTCATATCCAACCATTGGACTAAGCACAGGGACCTCAATGGAGGAGTTAGAAGAAGGACTAAAGGAGCTGCAGGAGCCTTTTCTGGCATCAGTGAGAGGGGTGGCCCTTGGTCCTGTGAAGGCTTGATGCCCTGGTGTAGGAGAATGCGAGGGCAATGAGGCAGGAATGGGGGGGGGAGCACCCTCATAGAAGCAGGGTATGGAGGGATGGGATAGGGGTGTGCAGAGGGGAAACTGGGAAGATAACATTTGAAATGTAAACAAATAAAGTATCCAATTTTAAAAAAAATTAAAAAAAAGAAAGAAAAGAATACCAAATGTTCTAAATTAAATCTTAAGGAGAAAAAAAAAAAAACCAGAAAAGTATCAGAGGAGAAAAACAGTTTAGCTGTGTATTTTTAGCTTCCAGGAGCCATAGTGATGTTTGGAACATTGACTTTTAGAAATAATGTTTTCCTATCAGTCCACATGAGATTTAAAGAGTCAACAGAAACCCTGTGGCTTTTTCACAAAGTAGAGTAGGGCAGGCAGCCAATGTACGAAATACTCATGCAGCTGTTGCTTAAACGAGGCCAGAGAAACTTCTGGAGACTGTTCATAACATGCATATTTAGTCTGCTATGAACCTATTGACTTAAGAAAAACCCAAAGTCTAACACGCTTGCAGTTTGTAGAAGTAGAGTACAGACAGACATATGTTTGTGGGTGTTCTGAACTAATCCGGACCTCAGCAAGTTTGTGAAATAATTCTAGTTTTCTTCATTTGCCATTTGATCTTATGTCCAACCCAGCCCACTTCAACTTCAGGATGGTGGCCTGGAGCTTCATTTCCTGCCCAGATGCGCACACTCTTGTTCCAAGTACCACTAAACTGAACCATTGCCTTCAATGCCAAGCCATGAGAGTCTGGCTTTAGTCTGTACTTGCCAGTCATAAAAATGAACATCAATATACTCCCCTTGACCACAAAACACACTTCTCAGCACTTTCCATCCGGAGTTGCTCTTTATATCTTAAATCTTGAAAGTGAGTCTTCATCACTGTTTATGACTATTTTTTTATGACCACTTCTTACCCAACCAGCAGTATGGAGCAGTATTCAAACCTTACCCAACCCCCCTAAAGCATTATGCATATTGGATACAAGGAATCATTCTGTTTTCAGAGTAAAGTAGCCAATTTAGCTTTTGAAAAAATAATTAGGCTACTATACAAAAGAGAGAATGAGGAGACTTTAAAAATCATAAGAAGAATACAACAAAAACCTGGTGGATTAATTTGACAGGGCATAGTATGATGGTATACACCTATAATCCCAGTAATCAGGGGGTAAAGGCAGGTGGAGCTCTGTGAGTTCCAGGCCTGCCAGGGCTACATAGTAAGACTTTGTTTTAAAAAACAAAACAAATCAAACAACATACAAAAACACCCATTAATTTATTATTCATAAAAAGAAAAATGCTCTGAAGTTAGATTGTACTCATGGTTATAACTCTGTGAATATGTTAAAGCCACTACATTTTAAGTGGGTGAAGTGTACATATAGTATGTGAATTATATCTCAATAAAGATGGTTTGAGGCCATAAATACTTCAGTGCAACAATTGAGCATGCATAGTTGTAGTGAGTCAGTCAGCTGAATTCAGTGTGGGACCTGGCAGGTAGTCTGAGTGGTGACTTTGGAGTGTGGAGTCTTTGTGGCCCTACTTAGTTCACAGACATCTTCTTAGGAGGGAAACACTACTGTCAGTATCTCTCATCAGAAGCTCACATAATAGGGATGGGATTGGAGTCTGAGCCTAGGTATGGCTCACACAGTAGGGATGGGGTTAGAGTCTGAGCCCAGGGATTGCTCACTTGGTAGGGATGGAATTGGTGTGTGAGCCTAGGTACTGCTCACTTAGTAGGTATGGAGTCGGTTCTTGAGTGTAGGTATCTGCCACCAGGGCTCTGCTTCTGAACCACAGAGCAAACATGAACATCAGGAACTAGCTTGACAGCTAGTCACTAAAAACAGCCATTACCCTGAGAGTGTACCATGACACAGACAGACACCGGTTCTTTTATCTGACGGTGGCTTTGTTTTATTCAGTTGGATCCACAAATCAGTTGGATGCAGAGAATGCTACCTAAGTATAATAGACGTTCTCTGAAAAGAACCCTGATCTGATTCTGCAGTTGGGATACATTGTAAGCTATCCAGAGCAGGGTGGGTGAGATGCCTTAGCAGGTAAAGACATTTAACTCTCAAGCCCAAAGACCTACAGTTAGTCCCTAGAACCGTATGGTAGAAGGAAGGAACTACGTTTGAAAATTATGCTCTGATCCTCACATATGTACCACGGCAAAAAAACATGCCTCCACACACAAAGCAAACAATTGTACCATGTAAAAATAAAACATCCAGATCTAAAGCAGATACTCTGTAACTGTCAGTATCTAGTAATAGTGTAGTCTTTGAAATTGCAACAACATAATTGTTGACTACATCCACCCATGGGAGGGGAATGGAAGGTATTCTGTTTCAGGAGGACACAGCCTCCCATTGTTCTATAGAGAGCTCAGCTCACCATTCAAGGAGATAGGAAGCAAAATTTGCTTCTGGCAGGAAATATTGTTCTAAACAGCAATAGAAACAACTACATAGGCAAATTTTATCTGTAAGAACATGTTTGAGATTAAGTTTGGGATAGTTTCTTTCCTTTCTCCTTTACAGAGCTCGAAGGTACATGGAGTTTCTATCCCTTACCTTCAAGTTCTCACCTATAGGGTATACCTCTAAGAGATGTTTCAAAGATAAAGTTATACAATGTAGTGGTCGGTGTAAATTTAATGATGTAGGAATTTAAGAACAAATCATTTTAGCTCTCTGCTTGTTTTAGCTGAGTGGTTTATAGCACAATTTTTTGGTATGTCAAGTTGAATTTCCAACACCTTTTTAGTTCGAATTAATTGTTATTAGTTAGATCTCAGATAATAAAGCATTGGAAGGATGCCTAAACGTGAGAACAATGCAAATCTAACATTCTCGACGATTCCAGCCCAGCAGACAAGACAAGCATGCCAATAACTCCAAAGCCAGTTTTACCAGGAAAGGCGGGCAGACAGCCATTTCCTGAACATGCACTGTGAGCATTAACCTCCTCGGGCTTCAGTTAAGTAGAAGAAAAGAGGAACAAAGAAAACACCAGTTACAGGTTCTGTTGGTTTTTCAGAAAATGGCTTTATGGAAAGTGTAGAATTAAATAACTCTTAGAGGATGGGCAATGTGTAAGAACTTGCTTCTGTCAAATGCCTTAGGAGAACGAGGGAAACCAGCAAAGAAAAAGATTCTATGGCACTGGCAGGAACTGGGCAAAGCTAGAGGGTAAGGTACATGGTAAAGTGGTAAACAGGGGAACTTATTATATTCTGGTCTTCTGGTAGATTTATTCAATGGACCAAATTCCATTATCAACTGAATCATAACACACCAATTCATATGTTGAGGTGAGTTCCAACCCCATTTAGATGTGGCCAAATTTAGAAATGATGTTGTTGCAGATGTCTGCAGTTGATATGAGGGCGTCCCGAACCACAGTGAGCTTCTAATGCAATGTTACTGGTAATTTCATACTTTAAAAAAATTGGACAGTTTGACAAAGATATAGAAGTCTGATAAATGAAGATGAAGGCAGAGAACGGGATGATACAGCCCCTGCCAAAGAATACTCCAGGTCCCCAGAAAAACCTGGCCATCTAAAAGAAAGTCTTGAGGTGTATTTACTTTTGTGCTGATGCATCAGTCTTGGGTTTCCACCCACCAGAACTGAGAGACAATATGTTTCTGTTCTGAAAGGTAACACAGGCTGTGCAAAGCAATGCTTGGAACCGGCAGGTTGCCTATGCCAGTCCCAGGTGGTGCACATAAAAATCTTCCATCCACAGTAAAGACAGAGTGGCTTAGCTCGTGCTTTGAATGAATGTACCCACACAAGCTGTTTAAAACTGTCTCATGGTCCAAATCCACTTAATTTCTCAAAGAAAACATCTCTTTGGCTAGAGTACACTTTGGGATACCATATGGGGAATAAATCTTTGCCACCATCCTGGAGAGCTTACTCTTCTCAGTAAATCTAATAATTATTTCTATTTGCAATGATCATCCAGTCATGC
Organism: Mastomys coucha; assembly: GCF_008632895.1. Taxonomy (NCBI): domain Eukaryota; kingdom Metazoa; phylum Chordata; class Mammalia; order Rodentia; family Muridae; genus Mastomys; species Mastomys coucha. The sequence continues at coordinate 73,588,986 of NW_022196896.1, read as the reverse complement.
AATGGAACCATCAAGAGTTTTTATAAAAATAAAGCTAGGCAAAATTGCCTGCCACTATGGAAAGACTGGAAATAGGTAAGAAAATGATAGTAATGTCTGGAAATACCTTGTTAATATGCTCATTTGACATTCAATGTCATTGTAAGGAAAACCAGCCACCATATTATGAAGTGGTGTTTTGCATAACTATGGATGCCATTTGAAGCTCAGCATTGGTGTCTTTGGTTTGGCAAGTCATCTTTCTATACGGTGCGAACTTAATGGCTGGGTATGGGCAGGTTCCATGGCAGAAGACCTTTCCTTTGTGTATGTCCTAAGTGCATTCAGTCTCGTGCATATGCAGGACATTTTGAAGATTGCTCTATGGCCATCATCATCTCGATTTAAAATTCGATTTTATAAAACATAATAATAGACTTACTACTGGCCAAGAACTATATAACTCAAACCTAGTCTTTTCTGAAGCTAAAACAAAATCCAGGATAAATAGCTCATAAATAATGCGGATGAATTAAATTGTCTGAACCCAAAAGCACATGGTACCACACTGGTGCTGGTTACCTGTCGGGGTCCTCCTCGTCCAGCAAGAAAGACGCAACGGCACGAGCTCTTCCTTTTTGCAATTTATTTCAGGACCCTTTTATAATGCTTCTCCCTCCTGCTCTCTCCTGCCTGTTTCTCCTCCTGCTCTAATCTTAATGCCTTCTGCAGTTCCTGCCTCTCTCTGGAGCTTACTTAAGCTCTGCCTCCTGGCCCACCCTTGGCTGTTGAGTACTCCCAAGCTTAGCCAATCCCAATGGGCCATGTAGCAAAAGCAGATAGATCACCAGATGTAGAAGCAACCAATAGCAGTAGCTTAGCCAAATAAGGGCTTTGTTTACGAGGCCTCTTGCTTGGGGCTCGGCTCTCCACAGTTACCCATGGGTATACTTGCCTCTCTCCTACATTCAACCCAACCGCATATTCAATCCTTTTTAGTAGCATTGATAAATATGGCTTTTACAGTTCAAAGGGCTATCTCCTCATGCAGTTGCTGGAGTAAATCAGAAGAAGAATGGTGTGACTAGCAGTGCTGAGAATATGGAGTAAAGCTGACCAAGCATAAACCATCACAATCTCATTGATAGCAACCCATGCCCAACTCTGAGCCTTCAGAATTTGAGATCATAGGGAAGAGGGCAATGTCATGGAGCTTAGACTTGGTTCTTTTAAAAATGGAAGCTGCTGCAAAGCGAGTCTCTGACATTGAAAGTGGGCCATCAGTTAGTGCCTTAGACTGATTCTTACAGTCTAGCATTCTTAGTTGTCTAGGGTTGAGGCCTTGTGAACTTTCTCTTCTCTAGGTTGGTGTGTCTGTGTTGTCCTTGTTCAGATCATGTTTAGACAGCCATGTTGTTAAGTCTTCATGTATTGAGCTTCTGACATTTCTATTCGACATAGTCTCATACCAGACTTCCTGTTTCTCTGGCTGTTATACTGTTTCTGCCTCTCCCTCTACAATGTTCCATGAGCCTTACACATGTAACATATAGTCTAAGCATATTGTATTTATGTATTTAGAAATGTGTGTCTGTGTGTGTGTGTGCGCGTACATGCATGTTGGAGGGCCTGCTCTGAGAATACAGTCCACCATGTCCAGATAGGTCTGAGCTCAGTGCAAAATGGATGACTCCTTTCCCCCTATCTGCCTGACCTCATTTGGAAGATGTCCCTGAACACAGAGGCCTAGCGTATATTAAGCGTGACCTTTGGCACAGTTCTACAAACAAAAAACATGCTTCTCTCTGCTGCCTATATGTTAATTAGATGTTATGTTCCCACCAGGATGATAGGACTATGCATGCATATAAATGAAGCATAGTGTGAATCCTTATCAGGCAATTCCCTAGCAGCTGTCCTTTTCCTGTATGTTCCCCTCGACCCTTGAATAAAGTTGAGCTGCCACTCTGAAGTTGATCCTGGAAGTCTGTCATCTATCCCATTGTACTCCTGGGCCATCTGAACCCTGTTCTTCAACACTAATTCCTGGCCCTCATGAGTGGTTGGCCAATGACTCCTGAGGAAAGTGGACACACACACACACACACACACATTTATATAACAAAATTTAAGAAAAAAGAAGCAATGGATTTGTAAGAGATCAAGATGGGAGTACATACTATGGTTTTGGTGGAAGGCAGGGGATGGGGAAATGATGAATTTATAATCTCAAAAAAGTTATTTTAAAAAGAAAGTGATCACCGGGCGGTGGTGGCACACATCTTTAATCCCAGCACTTTGGAGGCAGAGGCAGGCAGATTTCTGAGTTTGAGGCCAGCCTGGTCTACAGAGTGAGTTCCAGGATAGCCAGGGCTACACAGAGAAACCCTGTCTCGAAACTAAAAAAAAAAAAAAAAAAAAAAAAAAAAAAAAAGTGATCCATAACAGACTGAATTCTCAAATGTCTTTCTTTCTTTCTTCCTTTCTCTTTCTTTCTTCCTTTCTCTCCCCCTTTCTTTCTTTCTTTCTTTCTTTCTTTCTTTCTTTCTTCCTTTCTCTTGATAGAGTCTCTCTACAGAGTCCTTCTGTCCTGGGATTTGTTGTGGGTTTGGTCTAATGTTGTTTGTATTATGTTAATCCGGGTCTCTAAAATTGTACAAGAATCCATATGTCATCATGTAAGACATTGAGAGAACTGTGCCCCCAGTTGGTTTTGATTAGTAACTAAAGTTACTGGCCAATGGCTGGGCAGGGAGACAGAGGCAGGTTTTTAGGTTTCCTGGGCAAAGGACCAAGGAATGAGGGAAGAAGAGATCCTCCATGCTGAGACAAGGAGAAGAGAGACATGACGCCTAAGAGGTACAGAACAGAGAACAAAGCTGCCATGAGAATCTGGAAGATTATGCCCCAAGAAGGTCTCCGACTGGGTCTAGGGCAACAAAGATGGAATATAGATTTTAGTAGGCAAAAATGTGGGAATATTGGTGGTGGGTGGATTAGCCACATGGAGGTTAGAAAGTGGCCCAACCGTTAAGCTGTTTAAGGCAAACAAAAATATAAAGACTGTGTATATGTGTCTTTCATTGGAGAATTCATAACATCAGGTTGGGTATTGAAGAGTACCACTGTTGCCACCAGGATTAGTTGAGTAGCTTAATTGGGTACTACTATTGAATATGCTAAATAGAACATACTTGGCCTGGAATTTGCAGAGATCTGTCTACCTCTGCTGGGATTAAAAATATGTATTATCACACTTATCCTTGAATTCTTAATTTTTTGAGCAGACAGAAATTTCTTTTAACTTTTTGATGTTGGAAATTATGAACTGCAGTAATTGGTCTTTTGACAATAGCTTAGGCAATGCAAATGGAAGGTCTTAAAGTCTAGATGTCAATAGTCTGTGATAGGTTCCAACTGTGTTGCAATCAGGGTGTTGTCAGGGCTGCTCTTATTTCAGAAACTCAAGACTTCAATCCTCATTCCCCTACTTTATCAAAGCTGCCTCCATTTCTTGACTTGTGGTTTCTATCTCCACCTCTAAAGTGGATGGCATAGTGTTTTCAGATCTGTCTGCCTCTCCACTTCTTTGATCACATCTTCATTTTTGACTTTCCCACCTCTTTCCATCGTAAGATTCTTGGTTATACTGTATCCACCACCAAGAGTAGTCTGGGAGCCCCTCTCAAAGAAGATGGTCACTACATATTCTGGTGGATGCTCACCTGTAGTTTGACATGGCCACATGCCAGAGCTCAAAAAATTAGAAAGATGAACTCCTTGGTACAAAGTCAAGAAAGGTGTAGAGAACAACGCCTTGTCCTGAAAGTACCAGAGCTAGTGGGTCACAGAGCAGAGAGACAGCAGGCAGAGAGGCAAAGAAATGATTGAAATCAGGTAGGGATGCCTGTTGGGATAGCTGTTCATTAGCCAGATCATTCACATTTGCCTTTGGCTAGGTTTGAAGCGTTATAAACTGTGTTGTTTGGTTTTGTTTGTAAAACTGGTTTTTTTTTTTTTTGACACCATTTAGGGTTTTTTTAAATATTTATTTATTTTATGTATATGAGTGTACCAGTGCTCTCTTTATGTATATGACACACCAGAAGAGAGCATTAGATCCCATTACAGATGGGTGTGAGCCACCATGCGGTTGCTGGGAATTGAACTCAGGACCTCTGGAAGAGCCAGTGCTCTTAACCACTGAGCTATCTCTCCAGCACCAACATTTAGGGTTTTAAGGACACTGGATGAATATTGGGACATGTTACAGTCTATTTCATAAATTAGCATAATACTTTTTTTTTTTACTTAACTATTCTGAGTCACACATGATCTATTTCAGGTCATGGTTTCCTCTTGGTCATTGCAACATTGAAGGCCAATGTGTTTTCCTAGGAAGAGCTTGGATACACAATGAGCATCACATTATGGACATCATAACAGCAACCTGATAGATCATGTTGCTTTCTAACTTTTTTTGGAAGCTTGTATGAATCAGGCAGGGAGTTGGCACAAATATTAGACAATCATTTTGCCATGATTTATGGTCTGTCTGAATCAAAGCTACAGCTGATCAATTATTCTGGATCAGAACCATGAGTGGGTTGAATTTTAATCTTTGCTGGGGAAAAAAAAGGAAACAAAAAAAAAGAAAGAAAGAAAGAAAAGAAAAAAAAGACTGTTACTTAACTTATCCCAATAAATACTAGGAATTTTATGTACAATAACATAGCAGGACACCTCCCATTGTTTAGAAACCAGGCCATCCTAACTGAAGGAGAAGTATTCACATGTAGCTGTTCAAACATGCTTTGGTTGTGCCACTTCAGGCAAGTCAATCAACTTATTAAGTCAGAGACAATGCCCATCATATAAGGCTCTGAAATGTCTAGGTGAGGCAGCAGATGGAAAGATATGCAGTGGTTCCTTACCTGTACTTTAAATCCACTTCTTCTGTGCACAGTTGTCTTTAGAATTGGCATGTCATCCATCAGTTCTTTGGTGTATGTCCTTCTAAATAATTGTAATTTTTATCTAAACATCGGAGAACCCTGCTGCTGAGGTGGTATCCCACCATGTCTGGGTAGTTCTCTGAGCTCAGTGCAAAATGGAGGACTCCTTATTACAACGGGGCTTCCTTTTCTCTGCCTGATCGTGTTTGGAGAGTGTCTCTGGGTACAGATGCCAGACCTTAGTTGAAGGATAACCCTGCACAGAGTTTTCTACAAGTGCTGTATGATTCAGCACATGTATCTCCCCCTCTCCCCCTGCCCATATGATGACTAGGTACCGTGGTATAACCAATCAGCCCTTTCCATGCATACTTCTAAGATCCCTTACATACCCTGCCCCTGGAACAATAAGGCAGAGCTGTCTCACTTACGCTGACTCTCAGAAGTTCTTATGTCATACGCACAGTCCTCCAAATCCTGTTTGTCACTTCTGCTCCCTCTGTCCTCCTGGGTCAGTAGTCAGTGACCCCTGGGGAAAGGGAGACCCACATCTAAAGTCCACAATGCATGAGACCCAAAAACATATTTTCTTAATAGAAAAATTTCATAAAAAATATTCTGATCATACTTTCCCCTTCCACAAGTTCTTCCAAATCCTACCCACCAACTTCAAGCCTTTTCGTTCTCTTTAAGCAACAAATAGGCAAACAAAAATCCAAACAAAATAAAACCCAACCAGAAACTCTGACACACACGTGCACATGCATGCACTTGCAGATACACAATTAGAAACGGTTATAATAAAACACCAGTAAGACAAAATGTTCCCAAACAAAGCAATATGAGAAAAAAAATCTACAAAAATACAGTACATTTTTTTTTTCTTTGCAGGAGGATGTCAAGTGGAAAGAGCTACTTGGTGAGGGATGGGAGCCTGTGGCCATTGTCCCCCTCTTAGCACCTAAACCCAAACTAGCTCAAACCTGAACTGGCAATGTGCATGCTGTCACAGTCTCAATGACTTCTGAGGACACTGTTCCTTTGGTGTCACCCATCTCCTCTGGCTCTTACACTCTTTCCACCCCCTCTTCCACACAACTCCCTTAACTAGATGTAACCCAGTAGGTATATGAATTGTAGCACAGCTATGGAAGGCTTAAAAGCTAATCCAAACAGAAGAGAAAACCTACAATATTTACCTTTGGGGTTTGAACTTAAAAAAACCAAACAGGATTAAAACTAATTCTACATTTATAATTCTATAGTGTATATGACACAAAATAGAAAAATTCAAAACTAGCCGCTTGAGTTTCAGTTGGTAGATGGAAAGCATTTGATACTTTTGCTGGTTTGAGGAAGGACTCAATATCATGAATCTTCGTCCTCCTAAAAGAAGATGGGCACAGTTGATGAGAACCTGTGGAGGGAGAATCAGTCTGGGCCATGAAACAAGTGTTGCCCATCAGCAAAGATGCCGCCTCACTGCCTCCTGAAAACAATTGTAACCATTTATGTTTCACCTCATTAGCAAACAGAAACACGGAGCTGTATAAAAGTTACTCAACTTATTGTGAAGTTGTTGAACTGTAGGCTGCCTGGAGAATATCTTTTCTTTTAGTGTGGCAAACCTTAGTTGGCCTGGCAGTGGTAGCACACGCCTTTAATCCCAGCACTTGGGAGGCAGAGACAGGCAGGTTTCTGAGTTCGAGGCCAGCCTGGTCTACAGAGTGAGTTCCAGGACAGCTAGGGCTATACAGAGAAACCCTGTCTCGAAAAACCAAAACAAACAAACAAACAAAACAAAAAACAACAAAAAACCCACCTTAGATCATTGCTTCTTAGCTTCATTTTTTTTTCTCATTGTTAACTTCCTACAATTAATCCACACTATCATTTGGTTCTGAATCACTATTGGTTACTAACTTCGCGGTCTGTTTGATTGAACTGAGTGATTTGTGTCTGCTCACTTTGTTCTGCTGTTTGTCAGGGTGATCGATTATACTTGGTAACTGAAAAGTTGCCAAAGCTGACCTTGAAAGGTGGCTGAACTGCAGCTGGGAGGGATACATCTTCCTTTGGGGCCCCAAACTTGTCTGAGGAATGGTTTTCACTAACACTTTTGTCTTAGCACTTAAAGAAGCTGGTGGTTGAGAGAAAAAGGAACAATCTTTGGAGAAAAGACAACCGATCTTGAATCCCAGGTTTCCATTTGCTCCTGAGTGAACATGTCATACTGCTTTTTCTAGTTGCTATGGGTTCTTGTTATATGCTAGAGACAATCTTGACTCATGGAAATCATTCAGTGTAAGAAGAATACTGCTGCTTCTTTTCCGCTGTTTGACGTTGCCGAGGAAGCATTGCTGAAGGCTCTCCTAACCCTGCCGCCATGTCTTAGTCAGAGTCTCACAATGAGCCGGAACAGCTGCGGAAGCTCTTCATCGGAGAGCTGAGCCCCGAAACAACCAACAAGAGTCTGAGGAGCCATTTTGAGCAATGGAGAACACTAACCGACTGTGTGGTAATGAGAGATCCAAACACCAAGAGATCCAGGGGCTTTGGGTTCGTCACATACGCCACTGTGGAGGAAGTGGATGGTGCCATGAACGCAAGACCACACGGGGTGGATAGAAGAGTTGTGGAACCTAAGAGAGCTGTGTCGAGAGAAGATTCTCAGAGACCGGGTGCCCACTTACAACTGTGAAAAAGATCTTTGTTGGTGGTTTTAAAGAAGACACTGAAGAGCATCACCTACGAGATTATTTTGAGCAGTATGGGAAGATTGAAGTGATAGAAATTATGACTGACAGAGGCAGTGGAAAAAAGAGGGGCTTTGCTTTTGTCACCTTCGATGACCATGACTCTGTGGATAAGATTGTTATTCAGAAATACCATACTGTGAATGGCCACAACTGTGAAGTAAGAAAGACTCTGTCGAAGGAAGAGATGACTAGCGTTTCATCCAACCAGAGAGGTCGCAGTGGTTCCGGAAACTTTTGTGGTGGTCGTGGAGGCGGTTTTGGTGGCAATGATAATTTTGGTCGAGGAGAGAACTTCAGTGATCGTGGTAGCTTTGGTGATAGCCATGGTGGTGGTGTATATGGTACAAGTGGAGATGGCTATTGGATTTGCCAATGACAGAAGCAAATGATTTTGGCGATTACAACAATCAGTCTTCAAATTTTGGACCGATGAAGGGAGGAAACTTTGAAGGCAGGAGCTCTGGCCCTTTTGGTGGCGGAGGAGGCCAGTACTTTGCTAAACCACGAAACCAAGGTGGCTATGGAGGTTCTAGCAGCAGCAGTAACAGTAACTACCGCAGTGGCAGGAGGTCTAATTACATACAGCCAGGAAACAAAGCTTAGCAGGAGAGGAGAGCCAGAGAAATAGCAGGGAGCTACAGGTTTCAACAGATTTGTGAACTCAGCCAAGCACAGTGGTGGCAGGGCCTAGCGGCTATAAAGAAGGCATCTTGTAGACAATGCTCATGTGTGTGGGCAAAAACTCCAGGACTGTATTGGTGACTAATTGTACAACAGGTTATTTTAGTTTCTGTTCTGTGGAAAGCATTCCAACAAAAGGTTTTACTGTAGACCTTTTTCACCCATGCTGTTGATCGCTAAATGTAACAGTCTGGTCATGATGCTGAATAAATGTGTCAAAAAAAAAAAAAAAAAAAGGATACTGCTGAGGTATTTAAGGAGAGCTACAGGCCAGGCGGTGGTGGTGCACGCCTTTAATCCCAGCACTTGGGAGGCAGAGGCAGGCAGATTTCTGAGTTCAAGGCCAGCCTGGTCTACAGAGTGAGTTCCAGGACAGCCAAGGCTACACAGAGAAACCCTGTCTCAAAAAAAACAAAAATAAAATAAAATAAGGAGAGCTACAATGAACAACAGAGGAGGAAAGTGGCCAGAACAAATCCAAGCTTTTTGCTTCTGTCTCAGCTCTGAGTAAGTGTTGTAGAGAAGTCACAGCCACTGTACTGTGCAGATGAGTACAAGATAGTCTAATTCTCTGAGGTTTAGTCTTCAAACAACATATGCATCAGAACAGCTCAGTGCTGATGGATAACATGGGGATTAACTTGTGACAATTGGCACAAAGAGTCCTTTTTTCTAAACCAATGCTTGTTAAGTGAAACTAGGAATATTGTGAAGAGAATTGTTCTTCTTTATGTATACTTAAGATTTTTTTTTTCTAAACCTTTCAAGACTCACTCCCTTTAAAACACATTGGCCAAACCATTATATTATTCATGTCCATGTAAGGAAGAAGCCAGGTCACAGATGACCGGTCACACTTTCTGCCTCCTCCCGCTTTATTCTCTATAAGGTCGGATCTGTGCTCGTGTGTGTGTGTGTGGGGGGGGGGGGTAATGTGTTTTAAAGGGATTCTACTTCTCAATTATATCTCATTTTTCAAAAAATATAATGTAGCTTAAAGGATGCACCACAGAATCAATGTATGTAACCGAATTAAGTAAAAGTATGAAGAGAATCAATAATAACATATTGATTGTCTTATAGTTTGTGTGAGGTCAGATTCTGTGAAAGAAAGGCAGTAAAAAAAACTGCATATAACAAAACATCTGCATCCTATATATTCCCGCCAGAAACGTGCAAGTTTTAAAAATGTAACGTACACATTTTTTATTTTTACATCTACTAGAACAAAAAGTAAATCCACACAAATACAAACAAGCAGCATTAAACATAATGAAATTGAGGTGAATCTACAAACAAATGAATTTAATACAGTTCTGGGAGACTAAAATAGAACATCTTTGTTTTTATAGATGGTATAAAGTTATAAGAACATGGCAGCTGATGTACCTTGCAGAATCTTTGGACATCCCTGGCCTCAGAGTCATTAGTACGGGAATGGGAGAGGATCAAGAGATCTGCTTGAAGTCTATAATAAATGACTGGTACTATGAGTAGCTCTGTACTTCTGCCTCAAACGTCTAGGGCAAATCATTACTTAGCGTCTTTTTTAAAACTTAACAATATCTGTGAAAAGTAAAGGTTTGAACCCTCATATCACCTGGGATAAAAATATGAAGGCATTGCTTGCTCTGCCTGTAGAACAATATGTACATCTTTAAAACTAGGTTGTGAAAAAGTAAAGTATTAACTGGTAGGAATGGAGCACACAGAGGAGAGAGAAAGGATATGAATACTCAGATATCAACAATTCGGTATCCACTTGTTTACTCAACAGGGACCCACTGAATACAGGGAAGAGCCTAGGCTTTTGGAGGGGGGCAAGGTAAGGAAAATTCAGATGAAACTTTTCAGCTTCGCATAGCTTACATTGTCATTGATAATAAAGTTCAAAGAGTTACCCCAAAAACTAGCAGAACAAGAAATGAAGGTTTATTTATATTATTGCTATTATTATTATTATTATCATTATCATTATCATTATTATTATTATTGGTTTTTCGAGACAGAGTTTCTCTGTGTAGCCCTGGCTGTCCTGGAACTCACTCTGTAGACCAGGCTGACCTCAAACTCAGAAATCCACCTACCTCTGCCTTCCAAGCGCTAGGATTAAAGGCGTGTGCCACCACAGCCCGGCAGAAATGAAGGTTTAAATGTACATTTAAACATAACTATTAGAACTCACAATATTAGACAGATGATCTCTAAAGCAGGTAAGTCAAAACACAGACAATCATAATATCTAGAATCAGGTAGGTAGGTAGCCACCAAAAGTAAAAAACAAAAACAAAAAAAAAACCCCAAACTTGAAATAGTTTACTTTTAGAATGAAGGATGGAAGATGAGAGAAGCAGTTGTTACATTTGCTTTATGTAAGCCTGCTCTGCATTGTTAAATGGTATGAGTACTAGAATATAAACAAATAGTAAGTGACTTCTAAGAACAGTTGCAATCATAGACAAAGAAAATTTATTTATCAATGTTAGAGGATTAGATATGAAATGATTAGAAATAGATATTTTTCTACTTTTCTCTAATTATTCAAAAACAGATAACAGTTTCAATACCTTCTCCTGTCTGTAGTTAATGGTGAGATCAAAATAATAATAAGTTAGTGAAGGCTGATGCTTAGGAAATAAAGAAGGAAATGTGTTGAGCGTTTTGAAGAGGTTGAGTATAGCTCTGTGCTCAGCCTGCAGTGTGGGCTCATGTAGAGCTCATGTGAACTCAATGAATGATGACTTTGTGTAAACTACTTTGCATGTGATAAGTCACTCATTCTGCTCAATGACCTTATGCAATGGTCATTAGTCTTCACATTGGTCAGAGGAGGGAACTGAAGCTTAGACACATAGCAAGACTTCCTAAATGCAGACTAGCATTAACAGAAAGCCAAATTTCAACCTACATGTTTCTGACTCCAAACATGTGTCTTTTCTCCTTATGCCCTAGCTTGCCTAATGCAAACTTTCTTAGAGAAAGACTACAGATTAGTCCATCCACATCCGAAGTTTCCTATTGGTATTTAATGTGGCATCAAATTGCTGAAGTTCCCTACTTCTCTAAGCTAAGACATTAGCTAGTTTCACAAGAATGTCAGCATTAAATTCATGATAAAAATGCATGCCTGTTCATTTTTCAATATAAAATGAAAAACCTTTGTAAATTTTTATTAATTTCTTTCCAAATTGGTAATAGTTCTATTGTACTATGCTAAATTTGATTAAATATCATGCTACACTTAAATTACTCATCAAAGTGTATCCCTCAATAATACTTTGGTCCATCTGTTTTCCACTTTTATGTACATGTATTTACTTGTGTTCTACTATCTTCTAGAATTAGAACAGACTTCCCTTCCCAAATACATAGCAATAGGAAAACACTCTGGTCTTGTGCCAAGATTTTGGAAAAACAAAAAAGTTAACTTAGTTTTGATTTTGAGACCAGTATCTTACAAGTAAGAAGGTGTGGTTAATCTTGGTTGTTGTAATCACTTGAAGCTACTGGGACATCTTTGAGAGATTTTCTTTTAATACACAGTTTATATTTATACATTTTATGTATTCATATATTTAATATATATTTTACTAATGATTTATTTCATGCGATATATTCTGATCATGTTTTTTGCTTCTTCAGTTTCTTCTAGGTCCTCCCTACCTCCTTAAACACCCAACTTCATGCTCTGTCTTTCCTCCCTCTCTTTTTAAAAAACAAAACAGGGATACAACAACAGAATAAGCAAAGCAGAATAAAAATGAAAAAGAAAAAGAAATAACACAAGAAACATACAAAAGATCAGTAAGACAAAAAAAATTCCCAAACAAAGCAATATGACAAAAAAAATCTACAAAAATATCATTAAACTCATTTTGTGTTGGCCATCTACTGCTGGGTACAAGATCTGGTCTGCCTTTAAGTGTGGCTTATATACCCAGTGAGACTCTGTTGGAGTTCGCTGAAGGCAACTCAAGAATTTAAAAAATAAGATGTTGAGGAAAAATCAGTAGAAGAAGATACAAAAGGATAGTCCAGTGAAATTAAAGAAGAAACTTTCCTGGAAGACAGTAAGCAAAATGTTACCAATGATGAGTTGTGATCACCCATACCAAATATGGGTGGTAGATAAATGACAGACAGATTGAATTGACTTTCACAATATGAAGTCACTGGTCAGCATGGAAAGAATTGTTTTTACCTTGAAACTATGGGGTAAAGCCTGGATTAGAATGGAGTCAATCAAAGCACAGTTAGTGATCGTCTACAAAACAAGGGAGAAATAGGGGAGTAGCTAGAGGAGGAGGTGGGGTCAAGAAAGTGTTGGATGAGAATCTACATAATGTGTCAGCAAGCTATTAATAAAGAAACCTTAAGCTAATAATGCAGGGGAGAAACTGAATAGTTGGAGAGGCAAGACCTTTGAGCAAAACTTAAGTAGCTTTTGTTATAAACATATTGTTCTGATGATGATAAAAAGTGGTGTCCACGTGGTTCAGAAGTAGAGACAGGTAGCTCTGAGAGCTACCTGGAAAGTAGGGGTAGGAATTCAAGTCAGAGGTTCGTAGAGATGAAGACTTATTCTTGCCAACTTTTCAGTGAGGTCCAGGTTGGTTTTTTTAAATTATTTTATTTATTTACATTCCAAATGTTGCCCCTTCCTGGTCCCCCTCCCAGAGTTCTTCACTCCATCCTCCCTCCCCACTGCCTCTGAGAGATTGCTCACCTTCCTCCTCATCCACCACCAGCATTCCCCTTCCCTGGGGCATCAAGTCTCTACAGGATTAGGTGCATCCTTTCCCACTGAGGCCAAACAAAGCAGTCCTCTGCTACATATGTGCCAGAGATCACTGACCAGCCTATGTAGGCTCTTTGGTTGGTGACTTAGTCTCTGGGAGCTCTAACGGGTCCGAGTTAGTTGATACTGTTGTAATTCCTATGGGGTTACTAACCCCATCAGCTTCTTCAGTCCTTCCCCTAACTCTTCCGTGGGGATCCCTGACCTCAGTCCAACACTTGGCTGTAAGTATCTGCATCTGTCTCAGTTGGCTGCTGGTAGAGTCTCTCAGAGGACAGCCATGCTCCTGTCTGCAAGCACAACATAGCATCAATAATAGTATCAGGGTTTGGAGCTTTCACATGGGATGGATGGATCTCAAGGTAGACCAGTCACTGGATGGCCTATCCATCAGTCTCTACTCCATTTTTGTCCCTGCATTTTCTTCAGACAGGAACAATTCTGGGTCAAAAGTTTTGAAGATGCGTGGGTAGCCCGGTCTCTTCACTGGAAGCCCTGTCTATCTACTGGAGGTATAATGCTCACTGATAGAGATCGTGGGAGACAACTTGAGTTTTTTCAGTAGAGATCTTTTTTTCCTACAACCAATGGAAGGGCAGAGGATGGAGAAGATGGACTTACAACTGAGTATGATGGATCTGGGGCTACCTCCTCACTCCTGTGTAGAGTGATGACTTCACAGGTAAGATTATTTACTCAATGTCTGTCTCCACACTGTTAACGAACTTGGGGATCACAGACTGTACCACAGGCTAGATTTGACTACCAATAATCTTAAATAAAAGGGATGAGTTAGTAATGCACAGCTTTAAAGAAAGCCACATTATTTAAAGTGGCCACAGAGGGAAGAGAGACAAGGATATCCAGTCCCTCCCCAAAGTCTTACTTTGTCTTTGGGAGGTCCTAAAGTGAAATTAAACTTTAATAGAGGGCCAAGGATGTGTTCACCTAAGCAGTCCCCGACAAGGCTTGGTCCTGCCCACCATTGGACCGTCATTGTTTAGACTTTAGTCTAATCTTGTATGATGTTTGACAAGTCGATAAAAACTTTTCAAATTCTCTTTCTAGAGACAACACCCTCTCTGCATGGTGCCTTTTCATTTTCTCAGCATGAGATTCCTGGAGAATTTCAACCTCCTTTAGGGTCTATTGTTTTAATAATCCGAAAGGTTGAAAGATACAAGAGTCTTCTTTGGGTTTGGAATACCCAAGATACAGTCCACAGTATCAGGAAGTCCACAGTTTAAGAAAAAAGAAGACAAAAATGTGGATGCTTCAGTGCTTCTTAAAGGGGGAACAAAATACTCATGGGAGGAATTATGGAGACAAAGTGTGGAGCAGAGACTGAAGGAAAGGCCATCCAGAGGCTGCCCCACCTAGGGATCCATCCCATATACAGTCACCAAACCCAGACACTATTAAGGATGTCAACAAGTGCTTGCTGACAGACTTGGATTGTAAACCTTCCCACTTTGAAGGATAAGAGTCCAACCCTATGGGCTTGGCGTTTTTTATACAGGCATAAACAGGGATTCTTGGACTTCGAGATGACAGAGGGAAGTGACTAGGGAAGTTACCCTTCAAACATGTTTGTTCAGACAGCAAGGCAGAATCGCACAACTGGGATGGGGACCCTTCTGACCTGGGAAGTAACTTTATGGTGCTATCAGGAACTAGTGTGTTTTTACAGACTGGTCACAGCTGTCTGAGAATGCTTGGTTGCCTTCTTCTCATGGTTCAAATGTGGGGCACTTATCTTCTTCTCTTCTCCCAAGGACAGGCGCCACCTGCACTGGGAAGTGCTAGCCATCTATCAGGGAGTGTGCCAACCTCAGAGACATGGGGGCTGAGAGATGTTGCCATTTGTCTATTCTCAAGCCAGCATCTGTCCTTTGGGGGCTGGGGGGAGAGGAGGTTCGTTAGGGAGTGCCACCATGAAAACGGGGGATAGCAATATTTCCGTTCCAGACTGGGCCCTCTCTGAAAAGCTGTGGAGAGGACAGGGAGCTCCTCGTGAAAGGTGAGGAGGAGCAAGGGTGGAGGGGAAGCTCTCTGTGAGGAGCAGCAGCAGCAGCAGCAGCAGCGAGAAAGCACAGAGGCAGGTTGCTGCGCCCCTTCAATATGGCTACCATATAAGAGGAGACAGTGATGAGGTGGAAAGAACAAACTTCCACTAACTTCTTCTGGTAACCACACTCATGTGTTGGGTCACATTTTTTTTTCTTTTAACCACAAAGATAACAATTTATCTCAGGTCCCCTCAAGTTCTGAAAGATTTAATGTAAGGCATTGGCAGAAATAGGCCCTCTAGAGACAAGTCCTAGAAGCTCAAGAATCACCCTGTGTGAGGTTTCACAGGGAACAGAGGCCGAATGATTTGGCTGCCTCTTCAGGGTCAGCACGCCCAGTGTTGACAGTGACTCAGCGGTTTCCAGTTGCTGTGGGCCCTGCCTGTTCAGCTTCCTCGCTGGTTTGCTGAGTTACACACTTGAGCTCATCTGCCTCATCTTTCCCATGATGCCCATCTCTACTCGTGACTTTGAAAAGATGCTTCTCCGTAGTTTTCTGCCCTTCCAGCTTGTTTTTCTTCTGCTCTCTTAGAGACAGTCACACTATCTAATTTGGTAAACAAGCTATCTTCCCCTTTTCTAAGAGCCCCCTTCACCCTAAGAGGAAGCAGGCAGACATGGAAGTGCAGTCCCCTCCCCTAGCCTTCTGATATTCCAGTGCAATCTCCATTTTTTTCTTTCACATTTTTTATTTTATTTGAGCCAACATCTCACTAATGTGCCTTGGCAGGCTGAAAATTCACTTTGTAAATCACACCGAATATGATCTTGTTAGAGATCTACCTGCATCCACCTCCTGAGTGTTGTGATTAAAAGTCTGCACTACCAGGGATCCATCTGGCTTTATATTAACCTTGTTATTTCATCAAGAATTATACCTGGGCAGTGGTGGCTCACGCCTTTAATCCCAGCACTTGGGAGGCAGAGGCAGGCGGATTTCTGAGTTTGAGGCTGGCCTGGTCTACAGAGTGAGTTCCAGGACAGCCAGGGCTACACAGAGAAACCCTGTCTCGAAAAACAAACAAACAAACAAACAAAAAACAAAAAAACAAACAAAAATCTGCACTACCACACCCCAGCTCAATCTTTTTTTTCTTACTTCTATTGAAAAGATTCTTCTCTCATAGAATACACTTTGACCACATTATCCCCTCCCTCCACTCCTCCCAGCTCCCCCTACAGACACCTCCCCTCTTACTGGATCTTCTTCCCCTCCATTTCCCATTTAGTGGAGAAGATGCCTCTGAGAGACAACAACAAAATACAATATGACAAGGCAATGGCCTTCCCAATGAAGCTAGACAAGGCAACCCAACAGGAAGAAGAGATCCCAAGAGCACCCAAGAGTCACTGACATACCTGCTTCCACAGTTAAGAGGCCCACAAAAACACTGATAGCCACAACAATCTTTCCTCCACCTTTTCAGTGGGATTCTGGGTTCCAAGGGGAGAGACCTGACGGAGACCTCCAGTTTAGACTTTCTGTGTAACCTCTGGATGTGGGTCTTGGCATTCACTCCCACCTGCTGCTGAAGGAAGCCTCTCTAATAACAACTAGATAAGGAACTGATTTACAGAATAGGAAAGTATCATTAGGAATCATCTTATTGATTTTTTTTTTCTTCAGAGACTTGAAGTTCTTGTCACATAGGTCTTTCATTTGCTTGGTTAGAGTTAGCCTAGGATATTTGATATTATTTGATGCTGTTATGAAAGGTATTGCTTCCTTGATTTCTTTCTCAATCTATTTGTCCTTTGTATATATGAGATTTACTGATATTTTTATTTTATTTCTAGTTAATCTTGTATCCAGGCACTTTGCTGAATGTGTTTACTGGTTGTAGGATTTCCCTGATAGAGTTTTTGGGGTGGCACCACCATATCATCTGTGAATAATGATACTTTGACTTCGTGATTTCCAATTTGTATCCATTTGAAGTCCTTCAGTTGCTTTAACTGCTCTAGCTAAAACTTAAAGTACTGTATTGAGTAGGTATGGAGAGAGAGGACAGCCATGTCTTGTTCCTCATTTAGTGGAATTGTTTTGAGTTTCTCTCCATTTACGTTGATGTTGGCTATCAGCTTACTGTAAGTTGCCTTTATTACATTTAGGTATGTCCCTTAATCTCTCCAGGACTTCTATCATGAAGGGGTGCTGGCTTTTCTGTCTGCATTTAATGAGATAATCATGTCATTTTTTTTTTATTTATTTAGTTTGTTTATATGGTGGGTTACATTTTTTGATTTTTGTATATTGAACCATCTCTGTATCTCTGGTATGTATGAAGCTTATTTGATCATGCTGGATGATCATTTTGATATGTTCTTGAATTCAGTTTGAAGTATTTTGAGTATCTTTGTATGTATGCTCATAATGGAAATAGGTTCATAATTTTCTTTCTTTCTTCTTTTCTTTCTTTCTTTCCTTTTTTTTTGAGTCTTTATGTGGTTTAGGTATTAGGGTAACTGTGGCCTTATAGTATGAATTTGGCAATGTTCCTTTTGTTTTTATTTTGTGGAACAATTTTAGGGGTATTGGGGTTAATTCTTTGAAAAGTATGCTAAAACCATCTTGTTGTGGGATTTGTTTTTGTTTTAGTGAAGAAACTTTTAATGACTGCTTCTTATGGGTTATAGGACTATTTAATTGTTTATCTTATCTTAATTTACCCTTAAGTGGCATTTATACAGAAATGTTCCAAGTGGTGGAGTACAGATTTTTAAAGTATGTCTTTATGATTCTCTGTGTTGCTTCAGTTTCTGTTGTTATGTCCCCCTTTTTGTTTCTGATTTTGTCAATTTGAATATTCTCTCAGTATTTTAGTTAGTTTGGATAAAAATTTGTCTGTCTTGTTGATTTTTTTTAGAGAGCCAACTTTTTCATTGATTCAGGGGTTGAGTTTAGGGTAACAAAGAGAGCTGGATATATATACTTTTAAGTCACTAAAATCCAATCTTGGTTTCCTAAGTATATCCGACATCTAGAGGAAGAAAAATGTACACAAAACTTTATTCACTTTTGGTTGCTTTATTGGCATGTGCGTATGTGTTGCTTTTGATATTACTTCTCAAGATGTATAACTATATCTAAATATTTATTGGGTAACACTAATGTAGTAGCCTATTGGAAATTCATATTTATCTTCCTCCTTATATTCCTCTATATTTCTGCTGCAGGTGATTTTGACACTAATTAGCCAGAGAATAAAAACCTAAATTTGTGTGTAGTTGGTCCCACTCTTCCACTGGCCTCACTCTGTACACTTAGTTGATTGTCTTATCTCGAATATTTCCTAAGTGTGCTCCTACTTCCATTGCTATTCTTCCAGTTCAGGATCCTGTCGTCACCATTAGAAAACAAATGGCTGGGGTGCCTACTTATCATATCAAAGTGAACCTGGCTGTTAGATTCTTCCATCTTCCCTCAGTCCCCACCCATTACAGGGTATGGCTGGCATACCCTACCCAATACTCTAAACTTCTCTAGCCCAGGAACTGGGCTGCCCTTTCCCCAGATGCCCTTCCATATTTTATCCAGCCAGTTTGGTTACCTAGCTCTTCCATCTATCCTTTACCCTCCTAGCTTCCTCTGGTTCTTGCCCACAGCCCCATCGTCACATGGCTCAAATTCCAGTCTGCTCTGGACTCTCCCAGGTATTCTTGTCTCTGGCTATGCTCTCCCTTTTATCTACCAAAAAAACAAAACAAAACAAAACAAAACAAAACCCTTCTCCACCTTTTTTATTTCATTTTTAAATTTATCACCCACCTGAACCAATAAAATGACTTTGCTGGAAATTCTGCTTATATTCTTTACCTCGACAATCTTTGCACTACGGGGAAATTAAAAGTAGTAACTCAAAATTATTCACTTCATGGAATTATATCTTTCAAACAATATACTTTACTGTTAAAGATAAAGCTAAATCCTCTTCTTATGAAATGTAAAAACTCCATAATTTAGCCTCTGATCCCTGACACACGTCATTTAATTCCATTCCATCTTAGTCCATAACTAACAACTTACAACTACCGAATCTGCCTCATCCTTTCTTATATCCTGACAAATCCAGTTCTCCTGTCCCAATTCAGTTTAAATGGCTTCATTCATGAGCACTTTCTCGATCGGCTTCAAGGAAGATGGAGGACAATGCCACTATCACCAGTTTCTTGTACTTGTCTCAAGGTTGTGAACTGATTGTCCTTCTGTTTCCTTGAGTGGCTGAGAACCTCCACAGGGCAGGTCTTTAGTGTGTCATTGTCCTAGGTGCCTAACAGAGCTCGTGGCCCAAAGGCAGGGGTCCAGTAGGTAGGGAAGTGAGTGAAAGTCAGCTCTATTTCCCAACTCCTTCTTTCTAAATATTTTTTCTATTAAGGTTTCTTTATTTTTTGCATATGGATGTTTTGCATGCGTACGTGTTTGTGTGCCACTTGTCTTCTTGGTACCTAAGAAGACCAAAATAGGTATCGGATCCCCTGGAACTAAGTTACAGACAGTTGTGCCCTCAATGAGAATTGTGCCCTCAACATCACTCCAGCTCCTGGGGTTTTCTTTCTTTCTTTCTTTCTTTCTTTCTTTCTTTCTTTCTTTCTTTCTTTCTTTCTTTCTTTCTTTCTTTTTCTTTCTTTCTTCCTTTCTTCCTTCTTCCACTTTTTAAAATAAGTTTTTCTTAAACAGAAAAAGGAAGATGGAGAGAGATTCATTTTAATTTCCACATCTTCTGTGAGAGTTTGGAAAATGGTAGAATAGGAAAGTAAAGAGATGCAATTTGTAGTGTGTCTGTGGTAAGTATAATGTTTCAGAGACTCAAGATTTAAAGGATGTGAAGGGATCCATCTGGCTTTATATTAGCCTTGTTATTTCATCAAGAATTATACCTGGGCAGTGGTGGCACACGCCTTTAATCCCAGCACTTGGGAGGCAGAGACAGGTGGATTTCTGGGTTCAAGGCTAGCCTGGTCTATATAGTGAGTTCCAGGACAGCCAGGGCTACACAGAGAAACCCTGTCTCGGGGGTGGGGTGGGGGGAATAGTTATACCTGTTACCAAATGCCTAGGACAGAAGTATAGCATCAATGAATGAAGTTCAGAATTCTAAAGTACACCCTAGCTGTAGACGGTACCCCAGAGAATGGGGGGCTCCGGGTCATATGAGGATTATGCAACTAGTTCCATAGCTACCTGAAGCAAATTTATGCTTTCTTCCCTAAACATTGTACAGTCACAGGAAAGTACTTGATCTTTCTGCCTTGGTTTTCACAGTAAAACAAGGTCAAAGAGTTTTCAGGCAATAGCCGTTAATAATTATAGAAAAAAACATTGTAAAATGCCCAATCAGAACATTTCTTTGTGTCTAAATGATAATTTACTACTTGACAGGATCTTTCCTCATTTCATTTGGTTGTAACTGTTTTGCCTT
Source organism: Mastomys coucha (assembly GCF_008632895.1). Taxonomy (NCBI): domain Eukaryota; kingdom Metazoa; phylum Chordata; class Mammalia; order Rodentia; family Muridae; genus Mastomys; species Mastomys coucha. Next base: position 73,568,325 of record NW_022196896.1, on the reverse strand, counting down.
TGGTTGGATTTGTTTCTCTGGTAGGCACCACACCTGTCCATTCTCCAATCACATGCTCCATTCTCCAATCACATGCTCCATTCTCCAATCACATGCTCCA
>NW_022196896.1:73553895-73568215 GCF_008632895.1 Mastomys coucha | reverse complement strand
GCTCCATTCTCCAATCACATGCTCCATTCTCCAATCACATGCTCCATTCTCCAATCACATGCTCCTCTCTTGTTAGCTAAAGACTCCACCAAGTCCAGTTCAGACTGATCTTTGGTCTCTCAGCTATTAACTAACTTCACATCAACTTGTCGCACTTAGCATATCAATCTAGAATCTAGAGAATAATCTAGAGTTTAGAGAATATCTAGAGAATAGCCTAGAATCTAGAGAATATCAATCTAGAGAATAGTTCATAAAAGTCTGTTGTCCTCTTCAGGATTCACTTGGATATTTTGAGAATAAGTTATCTGGGTACATGTCAGTGAGTATACTCAGTTCATCTCTGTGGAGGCTTGCTCTATTTTATTGTTAAAATGATAAAAAAAAAAAAACTGTCTAGGAACCCCTGTGTATTAAGGGTTATGATAAGCACATATATATAGACTAACTGATTTGAGCTTCATTAGAATTAAAAAATACATTCTCTTCAGATTTACAGGCACAAATGATACTTGACTCAGTCACAAGGAAGTCAGTGGCAGGACAGGGGTGTGATGCTGCCAGAGCTTCTGTCAATCGCATACTCACTGCAGGTTTTGAGCTCCTGGTGAGCTGCACAAGGAGCAGGTGTGGCTGCCAACCACATCCCACCCCCTTGATCCTGTCTTAACTTTCAACCTTTAGTTTTGGCACACTACCTGAAAAATGGCATTTATACTGTCATCCTGAGGTAGAACAGTTTGTCTTCTGCCCGCTTTTTACACTTTTGTAAGTTGCTTCAGCTTTTCTGTTAACTCCTGAAGGAAACAGTGCCGCAGGACCAGATTGGCAGAGGTTAACTTTTTTACTCCAGAGTTTTACTGCTTCCTGCTCAAGGTGGCACTCCCTTGACACTTATCTCTTTTTATTTTCTCTTTCTTCTATGTGTATGACTGCTTTGTCTGCATGTATGTCTGTGCACTACATCTGTGCGTGGTGCTCTATGAGATTAGAAGATGATGCTGGATATCCTTGGACTGTAGTTATAGACGGTTGTGAGCTGCCATGTGGGTCCTCGGAATTGAACCCAGGTCCTTTGGTAAAGTAGCTAATGATGCTCTTTGGTGCTGAGCCATCTCTCCTGTCCCAAGGAACTTGATTTTTTTTTTTTTTATGTTATTACACTGGGTGTGATTGCCTAAGGCTGCTTCTTTACTGATAGTAATTTTTAACCCTAATTAGGAGTCAATGACATTACTATATAAGGATATAGGGGTTAGGTTTTAGTTTATAGAAATTAAAAACGAAAAGTCTTATTGAGAAAACTGAGCCTCACTGAGTTTAAGTAACTTGCTGAATTTGTCAAGCCCACATAAAGGTAAGTCTTAGAATTTTTTCCCCCCAAATCCTTCTAATACACAACACCTAAATTCTCCAAGAACTCAGCCTGTCTAACTTTCTGAATTTAACTATCTTATCTACATATGCTGGTAACTCACGCATTTGTAGATTCTCTGATCAAATTATTAGCTGAGTACACACCACAGTTTTGTCTTCTCTCGTTCCCCAGCACCAGGATAATTCCTCTTGGTTCCTACAAAACTTAGGTCATATGTCTTATGTTCCAGAAAGTCTACCAATTCACCAGTTGCAGTAAGTGCCTCCCATGTTTTCTTAAATGCACATGGTTTGTTCCATTTCCCTCACTAAGTCATAAGCTTTTGGCAAATATGCATCTACTTATATGTCCCAGGATCTAAACTATGCCCAGTCAATCTTATTTCCCCTAAATGAAATGCAATGGTGTCTACCACAAGGCGTTACCTGTATCGATCTTGTTATTTTCTGTGTGTGGTGACTTCCACACCCTCTCTTCACAAGTGAGAATCTCAGCTACTCCACGAAGAGTAGACTCTGGAGAGCCTATCCCTGCTCAGGTGAACTGAGTTCTCCGTGCACATTTTCTTAAAACTGTCACATCTCTTTCATAGCTACGCTCTCTCCAATCCACCACAGAACTTAGTTGATCTAAGGTCTCGGTGACATCCATACTGTTCTTTGTCCCTCCCTTACTAGATTTGCTTGAGTATTCTCAATTTAAAAGACTTTCCCTTGGGCTTCTCTAGTGTAGGACAAGACACACTGTGTTCCTTCACCCTATACATATTTTCTTCCTCTACTGAGCAGAGTCCCTAAAGACTATTCTTACGAACCCCTTATCCCATATTCTTTCTAGGAAAGTGTATTCACTGCTAGTAGCTTATGAAATGTTTTATACATGAATGACTGGGATACTAGATTCTTCAACAAACACTTTCCTTCTTAGCTGTAAAATCAAACATATTTAAATTTGGTTTCATCTCAGTTTTATTTTTTGCATATCTGTGTATGTGTTTGTGTTTGTGTGTGTGTGTGTGTGTGTGTGTGTGTGTGTGTGTGTGTGTGTGTGTGTGCATATGGGTTCTGGGAATGGAACTCAGGTGATCAGTGTTGGTGGCAGAGGCTGGCCTCCCATACACCCCAAGTTTAATAGATCTGACTCTTTCTTTCTTCCTTTCTTTCTTCCTTTTTTCTTTCTTTCTTTCTTTCTTCCTTCCTTTCTTTCTTTCTTTCTTTCTTTCTTTCTTTCTTTCTTTCTTTCTTTCTTTCTTTCTTTCTTCTTTTCTTCCTTTCTTCCTTCCTTTCTTCCTTCCTTCCTTCCTTCCTTCCTTTCTTTCTTTTTTCTTTCTTTCTTCCTATTTATTTTTGAGAGAGGGTTTCTCTAGGTAGCTCTGGCTGTCCTACAGCTTGATATGTAGACCAGGCTCGCCTTGAACTCACAGCTATCTCCCTGCCTCCTGAGTGCTGATATAAATGGCTTGCAGGACCTTGCCTAACCTAGGACTATTTTTAATCCTGGAAATATGTAGGTACTTATTTGAGTATGGGTGTGCTGGGCTTTTCTGGGAGACTTGAAAGTGTTGGCTGTGGCAACTGCTCTGGAGTGGGTAGGACTGCCCAGCTTCTGCTGTGTTTCATGGTGTTAGGGCCTTTTCAGTCCATCTGTTTTGTCATTGATGCCTCCACTAAACATAAATCCATTCCTATTGTAATGATCTAAGACTAATTCATCCTTGTGATGAATCAGAAAGTGTTATTGGTTTTGGTTATTTTCCACAGTCTCCATATCTTGGTTGTCTCCTCCTACAGACCTTTGTTCTGCTGTAAGCTCTCTTCTAATATGGTAAGGAATCTAGCCTGTGTTTTTGTAAGGGAATTGTTTTCTTGTGCTATAGGCAATGTGGGCCTGGAAAATTCAGCTAAAGAATGGAGTAGAAGAGAGCCAAAGTTAATATTGGGCTGACAGTACATTCCACACTGGTTATTGTTTAGTTTACTATCATTGAACTTTCTTTGTTAGCTAACCCTAAGCATGACTTTGCATTAATACTTCTTATCATTGTGACTCAGCATTTTTATTAGAGTCTGCATCCCACAGTATTGAAAGTAAGAAGCTAGGCTGATAATAATAGCTAGAAGAAAATCAAGGTATGTAAATTTAATTTAAAAGTATCTATCAGAGTTCACAGGCATTGATTATTATATATATATACTAATTTTTAATCCTTAGCACAATAATAATAAAATCAATATGGGGGAGATAATAATAACATGTAAAAAAAATCTAGGTTTCTGAATTTGCTCAAAATACTGTTTATTATAGTAATTAAATATCTTTCACATAAAAATCAGTTTTATTACTGAAAAAGAGGAAATGTGTAACTTTGGCTTTAGTGTTAGTATTTTTTATATCAATAGTAGTGGGTAGAATTTGACTTTCGAAGAGTCAAAAACATTATGGATTTTTGTAAGTTGAGCAAAATATACAGTATTAAGCTACTTCAAATTTCTAGACTAAAATATAAGGCAAGGTCTGAACTCCAAGCATCTTCTTTCTTGCCAGGCTCTGTGTCTCCACTCAGTCACAAGGCTGATCTTGCCTAACGATACCCATCCTTTTTGTTAAAATATTAGCTTAATTGAGTTAAACCGCTAGAAGAGTTTTGTTTTCATTTTCCTTTGAGGAAATATATTTAGGCCATAGTATTATAGAATATCTTAAGTATTTCCCCAGAATCACCATTTAGAATTAATTCAGAAAAACTATGATAGTCAAAAATATTCAAGGTCTAAGATAACCTACTTAGTCATATTTGCTAGATAAACATCTAAAAAATGTTAGTACTTTAAGCTTCAACTTGCATTATTAAAATCTTTATATAATGCAGTTCCCCCTTCCCTTTGTTGAGTGGGCCATACATACACCTTCACACTGGACTCTGAAGTCAGTCTAGTACTTCCCACCCAGATCCTGTGGCATGATGGCCTTCTACCACCTGGTGCGGCCTGGGTTAGAATTCCAGGGCCACCAGACCACTTTGAGGAAGGAAAAGCTGATGCTGCCCTTTTCGTTTTTATGTCCCTTGTGGTCTATTTGGACAATTCTGCTGCTTGGGAAAGCAGTGGACATCCTTATGGTTGGCTCAGGCTCAGTTGCCACAAATCTCTTCCTTCACTCTAGGGCATGTGTGCTGGAGCAACTCCAGATTAAAGACATGCACAAGGTTTGCTTGGCTTTCTCACTTGGTTGAAGACACGGACATTTATAAGGGAGAAGCTACTAAACAGGACCATAAAAGCTGGAAGTGCTGAGTGTGCTTGAAGTCAGCCAGAGAAGTCCTGAGGAGGAGAGGGAAGCAGAGAGAGGAAGAGGACAGGAGAGGGAAGAAGACTGACATAGCAAGGGGTAAATGTGGAGGGGACTAGGGTTCATTCCCTTGGTAAAGGTCAACATTCCAACACAAAGGTTCTTCAACTTCTCTTGAGGTTGAGGAAGAGGAGGAGAGAATGTGGCTGAGCAAGGAGCATTTGTGCAATAGTATTGTCACCCCAAAGTATGATGAGTTGAACATTTTCCATATATTACACTGTGTGCCATAAGCGTGTATAATTGTTACCAAACTTAATTGTGTTATTAATTTTCTTTTTAATATTTATATTGAAATTTTTTCTTGCAATATATTCTGATCACAGTTTCCCCTTCCTCAACTCCTCCCAGTTCCTCCCCACCTCCCCACCCACCCCTTTCCATGCACACACTCTCTCTCTGTTTCTTTCAAAAACAAAAAAAAAAAAAGAAAGAAAAGAAAACATGCAAGAAACACACACACATAATCAAACCCCATAAAAACACAAAACAGAGAACCATAAAATACAAGCAAAAGACAAATAGGAAAATTTAAAAAAATCCCAAACAAAACAATGAGACAAAAGAGAAAAAGTCTACAAAAAGACCATTTTGTGTTGTAGTCATCTACTGCTGGATACAGGACATCTACTGTTCCTTAAATGTGGTTTGTATACCCAGTGAGACTTCTAGTATTTTTCTTTGTAAGTGGTTATCAGTTAGAGATATTTTCTTAATTAGGGATGGAAGCTCATACCCATTCCCTCTCTCAGCACTAGGGCTCCTGTATGGCTTAAGCCTGTGTGTGAGGCCACAGGGTATATTCATATTGTTCATATTTCTGTCAGTCCTGATGTATCTGGAAGATGCTGATTAAACTCATTTAAAAAAAAAAAAAAAGTGTTGCCTTGCTTCTCTTTCCCAGAAACACATTTTCTCTGAGGAAGCCATCATCAGATTTTAAAAGCTGTGGCGAGAAAGCAGGACATGATGACTTAAAAGGCAAAGTAGGAGTGGACCTAGTTACCAAAGTACAGAATTACTAATACACAACATATACAGAATTAAAGATTTAGAATAAAACAAAGAAATCATAGCACATTGCCATAATTTCTTTTTGTTATTTGATTAAAAACACATATGGAATCTGTTAATGGGGCCCCTTTTAGGGCTTTGGAAAGAATCCTTTCAAGAAAAGAAGTTCAAGCCAAAAGCCTTATTAACGCTATGATACATCTGCCTGCAGTCTAGCTGATAGAAACTGCACTAGAGCAAAGGTCTCACTCCCCACTTTCTCATTTCAGAGAGCTTCTATGGAAATGTTGGTGAAAAGGGTTATCAGTCTTCACAATGCTGGCCCTAAAGGTTCCGTGCTTTTAAAATACAACTTGAGTAGTAATATACATGTAAAAATGCTTTACAGGGTTGTAAGGTTCTTCATACTACAATGTGACTATGAAAAATTTATTTTTCTCAATTAATATTCAAAGTTATCTAAACCTTCAATGAACTCATTTATTTTTACTTTCAATAGTTCATTAGAGTTTTGTTTTATTAATACTATGATATATTACCTTTTTTTTCTTTGAACAACTTTATTAGTACTTCATCTTTCATATTTGAAACAATATGATTCTAATCAACATTTTAATGTGATCGAAGTTGTAGCTGATCTTATATGGAAAATTGAATCACAGTTTTACAGATCATTTCAATGTGTATTTTGTGTGTTTCAATTTCCCATGCCTATCATTTGGTTATGTGGTGGCAATCATAGCATTCTGTAAGCTTGATAGCTCTTTAAATTTTTTTAATAGTACAGAGAATTTTGATTAGGATAACTCAGGATTCAGAAGAAAGCTGGAATAGTTAACAAAGGCATGCAGGACGTAAAGGATCCTGAACTGTAACACTGGAAGTCAGAGACTCATGAAGTCTAGGCAAGTTAAAGTGGGCTGTGAGGGTCAGATGATCAGCCAGAAAGAACTACTAGGAAGGTAGACTTACAGGAGTAGGTATGGGCTCCGACTCTTCACCATAATTATCTGGAGAGTGTTAGCACTGTCCTGAGAGCCTGGGTCTCCCAAGGCAACTAAACCCAAATCTACAGGTGGACTGAGGCACTAACAGATTGGAAAATTGCCCCGGTGACTCTTACATGCAGACAAACTTGAGAACTGTGGGATAGAACAGTTGGCATCTAAAGAAGCTACTGTAGTCCTATGGGGCAACAACCTTCTCTCATTCATTCTTCATTCATTGCTTTTCTCTTTTTTTCTTTTCCTTTTCTTTCTTTCTTTTTCTTTTTTTCTTTCTTTCTTTTTTTTTTTTTTCGAGACAGGGTTTCTCTGTGTAGCCCTGGCTGTCCTGGAGCTCACTCTGTAGACCAGGCTGGCCTCAAACTCAAAGATGTCAGTGAAAGCAGCTTTGAAAATTCCCCTCATTCCATGTTTCTAATGTGAAACCATTTTAGGAGCTACTGGACTAGGGAGTTATTTTCTGTGATCTACTTTGCCTCATTCATTGAGGAAACCTATGCAATGTTTTAAATGTATTAAAGTCATGTTTCATGTCAGAAAGGAAACAGACCAACCAAATTAGAATAACAGGATCAGGATCGTGAAAATAGGGAGGAGACCTTAGGGAAGCCACCCTGGCATTCTATCACATATGAAAAAAGGCTCAGAAAGTCCCTCTACTCTGGTGAGAGGTTGTGAGCTGCAGTGTTGTTTCCTGGTCTCTCCTTCTTTGCCAATGGCTATCGTAAACACACTGACAGAGGTTAAAAGCAACCTACAGGAGAGGATGTAAGCAGATGAGGCCATAGGCCTGAGAATCAGGAAAGTCCCAGATAGATGACTTATTCCTAGACACTCAGATATTTAATAACAGAATCCTCTTTCAAATCATTTTGCTTTTTTTTTTTCGTAATTTACAACGTTGGCTCCTAAATTAAAACTCTTATTATTACAAAATGGAAACACTAGAAGTGATGTAACCTAATTTACAAAGTCCTCCAAACATGTGGACAAGACCAGTGTGATGTTGTCACGGAACTGTAACACTGGAAGTCAGAGACTCACAAAACATAAGCAAGTTGACCTGAGAGCAATTTAATTGAACTATGAAGTTGATGCTAAGCGTGGCACTTCAGCTAGTAGTTATGATAATCCTTCAACCATAGAGGCAGCTATTGGCTAAGAACAGTTTCTTTAAGAGGGTTAGAACTGTGAAGGTCTCTAGGTGTGGAGTAGCATGTGGTCTTCCTAAGGTCATACACTGAACTCTAAAAGGAAATTTCGCAATCTCTACTTCCTCTACCATATGACTGTCATGTGTTTTCATACTCCCTGAGTTAGTTTGCTACCTGAAGTAACTCAGTATAGAGGAATTCAAAACAAAAGAAGTTCTCTTTTGTTGGATAAAATTAACAGCACATAATATGTTCTGGTTCTTGCTCACACTTCCTTGTGTTTTCCGGTGTTTTCATTTCAGGATGTAATCCCATCCATAGAAGAAAAAGAAAAGTGCTGGCCACAGAGTCCCCCTGCTCTGTTGATTAGGTTGCTAGCTGCAGTGTTGTTTTCTGGTTCCTCCTTCCTTGCCACTGGCTACAGTGATGATGGAGGCCAAAAGCAACTTACAGGAGAGAATGTAAGCAGACGAGGCCATTGGCCTGGGAATCAGAAAAGTCTCCACGGGCTGAAATGAGTGGCCAGATCCTTAGCATCTGTACCTCAGTGGGAGAACACAGAAGTCCACATAGCTGGACAAGATATTTAAGTTCAAAAGAGAAAGACACCTTCATTCGAGCTCTTAAAGGGCCATTACTGGGACTATTTCTATATCCAAAGTCAATAGAAAATCCAGAGGCATCTGAATATCTACATTTCCCTAGAAACTGTTTATAAGACTTCGATGCTCTGTTTATGGTTTTCCTGGAGCAAGGCAATCCATCATTTTTATTCTCTGGAGAAAGGCAATCCATCAGTTTTATTAAGTACTCAAGAGTGAGAAGAACCACATGGTATTTAAAATCTATAGCTGAGGAGAGAGAAAGAGGTGACCAGGGTTAGTTTTAATCTCAGTGTGAGTAAGTCATTCCTCACATTTAAAGCTGTCCAAAGATAGAATGAATTACCATGAGAGGTTTCAAACTTCCAGGCTGTTTGAACAGAATATTATATAAGGAATTAAAACAGCATATGGGTGACTAAGATACTTTCAAGTTTCATATGTGTGTGTGTGTGTGTGTGTGTGTGTGTGTGTGTGTATACACATATGAAGAAAATATATGAATAAAGTCAATGTGATTGCTGTTGAGGTTAGGAGACCTGAACTCAAAATCCATAATGATGACACACAAGAATGGTGGCTAGACCTTCTCTGGATAGCTCTGTTTACAGACTGTTCAGCCTCAGCCTAGAAGAGTACTTTCTGTATATTATTGTGGTACTTAATAGTACCAAGCTGTAAACATATGGCAAGTTGGTGGAGAACTATAAGTGGTAATATAATGGCTAAAATTACAGTCTTAACTGGAATGGACTTGGACTGAGTTGGTTTTTCTTGGTGGAACACGTTTGTGACCCCAGCACTACAAGACTGTTTGAGACCAGTCTGGGCTACACATAGAGGCCTTGTCTAAACAAAAGAAGCTGACAAAAGGGCTGGAGAGATGGCTCAGCGGTTAAGATCACTGACTGCTCTTTCGAAGGTCCTGAGTTCAAATCCCAGCGACCACATGATGGCTCACAACCATCTGTAACAAGGTCTGACACCCTCTTCTGGTGTGTCTGAAGACAGCTACAGTGTACTTACATATAATAAATTAATCTTTAAAAAAAAAGCTGAAAAAAAATTAAGGCTGATGGAATCTCACTCTCGTTTCTTTATTCACTAGTCATGTGTGACGTTGAAACTTACGGCTGCTCTGTTTCACATTCGTAAAATGCCAATGGTACCTACAGTCAAATGAACATAAGAAATCACAAATAAGTAAAAACTGCCAGTTGTTGGGGGTGGGGCGCGGACAACATACCTTTAATTCTAAGCGGATCCCTGTGAGTTTAGGGTTAGCCTGATCATTTTTCCCATTTCCCATATATAAAGTAGTAGATGTACACTAAACAAAGATAATGACTCATTTACAATTGTCTGTAACATCTAAGCTCAAGCGTATCCTGAAGGGTCTCCCTTAAGAAAAGGAGCTCAATAGCAATTGTATAAATACAGGCTTCTAGCAACATACTCGTCCTTGGGGTGGGAGCAATGGTTTAGTGTTGGGTTAGAAGTCCTTAATGTAGTCTCCGTTTCATCATTCAGTTTTAGCAGAGTTGCACCAATGTCTTGAGTCTGTGATGTCTCCACCTCATGATTCTAACTCCGAGTGTTTGAGAAATAGCTGAGATATCACTAGGTAGGGGTGTAGACAGTACGTATTGATACTTCAAAAACTTCCTGTATTTCTTTCCATTAGAAAATTTATTTTAGTCTTCTCTCTACTATTCAGTTTGGAGGTAACAAAAGGGAATTATTTTTCCCCCCCTCACAGACTGCATCTCATTGAAGTCAAACTCTTCCTTCCTGGCTTTAGAGAGATCTTTTTTGTGTCTGTAGATTTCAAAGTGGTCCTGATGTTCCCCGGTTACAGTGGGGATTCCCCAGCCATAGCAGTGCATTGCATGGCCAGCAGTCAGAGGGAGGACCTGCTCCTGGCTGACTCTCCAGACTGGAATAGAGGGAGTACCTGCTCCTGGCTGACTCTCCAGGCTGGAACAGAGGGAACACCTGCTCCTGGCTGACTCTCCAGGTTGGAATAGAGGAAGGGTACACCTGCTCCTGCCTGACTCTCCAGAGCAGTGCATTGCATGGCCAGCAGTCGGAGGGAGCACCTGCTCCTGGCTGACTCTCCAGGCTGCAATGGAGGGAGCACCTACTCCTGGCTGACTCTCCAAGCTGGAATGTTTTTGAACAGAGACTTCTTCACTGATTGGCTAGGGAAGACTGCCATGCTTTGTAGTCTAAAGCTTTCTTATTATCTTAAAATGCAATACACACACACACACACACACACACACACACACACACATTTCATGTGTAAGAATGTGTAAGAGCTTAATTAATAACTTGTATAACCTCATGAAAAGTAATAGGTTCCTGCCTTTGCATTTAGCTTTGCATCCTAAATTAGTAGCATGTGCAAATACATCAATAAAGCTGGCTGGTCTGGACCGCAGTATTTTTAAAGTCAATCATAATTGGCTGAACCAGTGTACATATATCCTTAATGAGTCAACCTCTTTACAACATGTTAATAGCATACCCCAACATCTGAGGCTTAAAAGAACTGCTTTCAAGCTCCTTGAAGTACTTTGTAAACAACTTCTGATGTGCTAAGTATAAATCACTCTTACCTCTTCATTACTTCTTTTCTTATCACAGACTTTAAATAGGCTCCAGGCTCCCACTCTGGGTTCTTGGCATTATTTGGGAAGAAAGTTTTTTACCAGGCATCTTCTGGCTATGTTTCTGGCTTTAATTCTTGTTTTCCGCACCTGCCACACCCTGCTTGGGGGCAGCTTTGTTATTCGTGCACAGTATTTGAGAGCCAGTCTAGGCTGATTTGGAGATTGTAGCTTTCCCTAAGGGACCCTAACTGCTGTGGGGTTTGGGACCTCTGTCTTCTGTTTGTTATGTTGAGTTAAAAGTAAGATAATTCTGAATCATATGGCCTCTTCTCACATTTCTAGAAAACATCCCCAGAATACCCCAGTCAATCACTGCAGCCTAAGGTTCTGAGTGATCCTTCACACAGAGGCCACAACCTCAAAGCCCTTCTTCCTGTTCAGGGTCATGCATATTGCCTCTCTGTTTCCTCTGGTACATAGAACTTCCCTCTCAGAAATGTTCTAACTGTAAAATAGTGTTTAAACACTTCCTTCTCCCAAACTTAAAGAATAATATAGAGGCAGTTTCTCATGCTGTTTTCAAAAACAGAACGGTGGCTTTAGTCAAACTTTAAGTACAAGTTTGTTTTTCACTGTGGATGTACTTTGATTTTAACAATAAATCCAGTCTTCTTTGGTACAATGATAAAGTTTGGAAAGATAAGTCATCCCCACCCGTTTTGCACCCTAAAAGCCCAGCTCTGTTGACCCTCCGACGAGCCTCTAGTGGCTCTCCAGAAATGAGATGTCCTGGAATGACATGTAGGTGAAAGATCAAGTCAAAGCAACAAACTGCAGGAAGCAGCGAGGCCTTTACAAGCACATTCAGATTTCGAGACTGTGACTCGTCACGGCTTGGTGGGGGCACCCAGGAGTGTGCTCATCACGGCTAGGAGGGTATTTTGCTGAGCCTCCAGAAGACTTAGACAGACCCTTTCCTCGGAGAAGAGATCTAAACAGAAAGGGAGAGGCTTTTCCACATAAAAGCAGAGAGGATTTATCACATCAGACCATGCTTATAAAAGGATCAGAATTAATGAAGACTTCAGAAACTGTAAATTTAGAGCGCTTTTTTTTTCTTTTTCTTTTTCTTGCTCGTTAGGCAAGTCACTCTGAAATACATTTGCCTTACAGTAAAACACATTGATATTAGTAGAAAACAAATATGAATAATGTTTAAAATAGAAAGAACAGGGAAGAACTTAAATGTTTGTCCAGCAGGATATTAGTTAAACTAGTTAAGACTATTGTCATAAGATTTGTTCGTAACTGCACTTTACGCTTTTTATTCTTCTTGCCAGATACTTTGAAACAGATGCTGCCGGGCTGGAGGATTCTGATTCTCTTAGCTCTCGCCGTTGGAATGTGCTGAGCTGGACTCCTCCTACCAAGGTGGCTATTTTGTGCTGGAATGTAAGCACTGGCAGTGGCCATACGGTTCAGGGAGCCGCTTTCAGGAAAACATGTTTAGTAGCTTCTGACCTTGGTGAGGCACCTGATTCTTGGTGCCTCTCTGTTCTTCACTGTCTTACTCACCCTTACTGAAAGAGAGTGGACTCTGCCAACATGCCTTCCTTTCCCCTAGATTCAGTCTTCTTGGCCTATGCTGTTTGTTCCTCTACTGGTCTTCTTCCAGCTTGTCAGACATGCTTTGGGGTGGTGCGGGGGCAACTGAAGAGGGTGTCGGAACCACAGGCATGTGAGAGCCATGTCCTCACTCCTCACTGACGAGCAGGATTCATGCACAAAAGCCACACTTGAGTGAGCAACATCTGCAGTCTTTAGCAGCTTTCTCACACAAGGCCTAAAAGAGATTCATTCACCACAGACCACCAGGCTACATCCCGCAGAGGGTGCTGGGTCCTGATGTTGCCTAAAATATCTTTCATTCTTTCACCTCAGCTGCGTGGCAAAAACTTTCATAATGTTTGAAAATGATTCCTGTATAGAAGTTTGCTGAGTTGTATAGTCTTTGGATCTGGTAAATTTAGGAGTGCGTGTGTGTGTGTGTTTTCTCTCTCCTTGTTACTTTCTTTTTTTAAAATAAGTTTAAAAAAGGAAAGTTGTTTCTTTTGAAACATGGTCTATGAACAGAAACAAAAAGAAAGCATTCTAGGATGACACCAGGGAAACAGCTGTGTAACACCACACCTGGCTCTGCCAGCCTACAGCTGTGTAACACCATACCTGGCTCTATGAGTTTGATTTTAAGAGCCACGGTTGGCATAGCTGCTGATCTTGAGTTTTATCTATAACGCTGAGGAATTATGACAGTTCTTATTTTCCATGTAAATACTTATCAGTTTGACATGTTACTTTGTCATAGTTTTCTTTCTTTTTCTTTAGCGGGATGGTTTCCAATATTTCTTGTCATCTTTTATCCTACTCATCTCTTTGTTCTAAGTATGCAATGTTCATTACCTCTTAAGTCTCAGATAAAGTCAAGTCCATTTATTTTATTTTATTTGCTTCCAGCATTCTCTCTATGTCCTGCCACCCTGTTGGCTTTTCTGAGAGTCTTCCTTCTCCTGCTAACCTTTGTTCAGTGACTTGTCTTTTTATTCTATGTCTTGTCTCCTTCCTCTCAAAAAACTATCCAAAAATAAAATGCATTTTAAAAAAGAATGAAAGAATTGGTTCCTGTACAGAGAACTTGGCAGCACACACCTGCAGCAAGAAGACTAGGTGTTTATGGCCAGCGTGAGGTTATACAGCAAGACCCTGTCACAAACCAACAGTAACAGCAATAAAAGAACCGATTCTGCCTTCACTTGAGATCTCTCTTCTGCCTTCAGTAGTAACAATCATTTTGTTCACGTTTACTCTTTTCACTTCCTAATCATTTTTGCAATTTAATTACATATCCATATCTCTTAGAAAATGCCCTCATTGAGGCTGGAAAGATGGCTCAGAGGTGAAGAGTGCTGGTTGCTCTTCCAGAGGTCCTGAGTTCAATTCCCAGCAACCACATGGTGGCTCATAACCACCTATAATGAAATCTGGTGCCCTCTTCTGGTGAACAGGCATACATGCATGTAGAATACTGTATACTAAATAAATAAATCTTTTTTTTAAGCCTCTCTTTCTTTTTTTGTTTGTTTTTATTTATTTATTTATTTATTTATTTATTTTGGTTTTTCGAGACAGGGTTTCTCTGTGTAGCCCT
>NW_022196896.1:73482503-73552958 GCF_008632895.1 Mastomys coucha | reverse complement strand
CCAGGCTGGCCTCGAACTCAGAAATCCTCCTGCCTCTGCCTCCCAAGTGCTGGGACTAAAGGCATGAGTCACCACCACCCGGCTCCATGTTCTCATTCAATGTGCTCCCCCGTGTTCATTATTTTTTTGTGACTTAGTGTGATCAGCAATTACCAATGTGCCATCACCTACCAATACCACACCTCTTAGTATAAATAATGAGGCCATTATTTATACTATATAGGACCTCTGGGTTCTATATGACCAAGCACAATTACATGTCTTCTAAATTTAGATTTCTTTTTTATGGTTGTTGCTGTTCTTAATTTGTAAAATGGCACCATATAACAGTAGTTCTTAACCTTCCTAGTGCCGAAACCCTTTAATATAGCTCCTCCTGTTGTGGTGACCTCCCCGACCTAAAATTATTTTTGTTGCACTTTATAACTGTAACTTTGCTACTGTTAGGAATCATAATGTAAATATTTTTTAAGATAGAGGTTTGCCGGAGGAGTTGCCACCCACAGGCTGAGAACTACTGGTATATAATTAAATATTTTACCAGTTCTTGTCACGATCCAGAAACTATGTAGGTCAATGACTATTGGTTTGAGCAGCCAAGGTGAAAGGGAGCTTTAATGGTATGATCAGAGTGGAAGAAGGGTCAGCATGGATGTAGAAGAAGGTAGAATAGAAAATTGTTGAAAACGAGAAGCAGTGGCCCTTGCTCAGAGCTGGCTGCTGGGGGATGAATGCAGACGCCTGTGTCATGAGAAACGTGGAGATTAGAGAGAACGACGACGAAAGCAGAAGCAGCTCCCTCAGCGCTGTCCCACGCTGGGTACTGTTCCCTCAACGGTGCTGCGAATGGAACATCGCCATTCACTTTCTGTACGTTTGTGTGTTCAGAAACATTAATAGAGTCCTGCAGATCGCTCATAATCTTAGTGATGAGAGCTGACTATAACCTAAGATGTATGCATCCCAGTTGTCCTGCTGACACTCTGGTGTATCATCATGGAAGTAGCCTAAACATTATTCAACTATTCATTCATTTTACAGAATAGAACTTTTGCCTCTTACACTGTGCCAGGTGCTTGTCTTAAAAAGCTTAAAACAGAGCAAAAAAGCAAAATATCAAAAAACCAAAAAAAACCAAAAAAACCAAACCAAACAAAACCCAGATAATTCCCATGGCAAACTTGTGCATCTGAAATCCTTTAGAACACTTTGCCTGGAACCAGCTCTCCTCCAAGCTTCTCCCACCAGCGAGCGCTAAGGAAGTACCTGTCTTAGGTCTCCATGGGTCTGTGGCCCCAGACAGTTGGAGACTCAACTCAACCATCTACTGTGTGTGTTTTCCTCATCCTCGATATTAACTTTCTAAATCTTATATTCATGGATTAAGTATTGGTGCTTCATCAATTATCTCCTCTGCCCATCCTCACTTCACTGTGCTGGCTTTTAGATCCTGGAATTAAACTGAGATTTGAGCTCTGTGTCATCTCAGGACAATCTTTGAAAAACTGAAGATGTTGGATAAAAGTATTTATATTCTCTTAAGTGATTGCCTGAATTAAAAATATGTGGCGGGACTGGAGAGATGTCATGGTAAGTAAAGGCACATGTCCCAGGCACACACATGGCCTGTGAGGGCCCTAGGCATGCATGTGGAGGCACAGGCATACATGTAGGCAGAAAATCCATACACACAAAATAAAAATTATGAAATAAAGTATTTGAGAAGTTATCTAAGTTCTGCTCTTGAAAAGAATAATCATTATCCGGGCGGTGGTGGTGCACACCTTTAATCCCAGCACTTGGGAGGCAGAGGCAGGTGGATTTCTGAGTTCGAGGCCAGCCTGGTCTACAGAGTGAGTTCCAGGACAGCCAGGGCTATACAGAGAAACCCTGTCTCAAAAACCAAAAAGAAAAAAAAAGAATAATCATTGTTTCCTTATTAAAAATTTCAAGAGCAAAACATATCTATAAAATTTGACTGACTGAATTTATTGATTAGAAGTTAAGATAATATTTGTAAAACAAATCAGTGGCTTATTTCTTAGTAGTTTCCTAACCTTCTGTAGGAGACGGCGTCTCAGAGACTAAGAGACTTCTTGCTGCTTAGTAGTACTTGTTCCCATGAACTGACATCCTTCTGTGGAGGAAGAGCCGATGTTTCCTTCCTGTCCTGAAGAGCTGATTACAGCGAATGTTTCTATTTTCACTAGATATATAAACACATTTCAGCTAGGGAAAATGCAATCATAGCATGGCTCAGCAAAAAACGGGAAGGACTTTGGTCAGAAAAGAGCAACCCAAGCCTCACAGTAACACCATTTCTTGCAAATAATTTAAAGTTACCTTGAGAGGGAAAAACCAGGCTGGTTGTGAAAATCCTCTTAGTTTCAAGGTTGCAGGAAGAATTGTAAAGACAATGCCAGACTTACTGCCAAATGTGAGGGATCTGTGTTTTGGACTATAAACTTTCAGAAATCTACACTTTGTTACATGAAGATTAGACAGTGGAATGACTCTTTAGGAATCTCTCCATGGAAGCCCTCAGGCCAAGTTCTGAATAAGGCAAATGTACTTGCTGTGTGATCTTGTTTGAAAAGAGTAATTTACCTTAAAACCAGAGACCGACCTCATTTTGCTTCTCACTGTGGGAATGGGCAAAGCCTGCTGGAAGCCCCATGGAAACTCACAGTCAGGCCACAGGAGAGCACACTTATGCTCACAGGGGTGTGGAGACACACAGTGTGCATCCAACCTATGTGTGAGCAAGGTGTTTTGCTGAAGAGATTTATTAGAGAAGCATAGTTTGATTAGCCATCCATTTAACAAATCTGCACTGACTATTTGCTATGTTGATGTGTCTTCAGACCTCACAGAGCTTGTACTCCAGAAGAGAGGACTGTCAAAGACAGAGAAATAACCAAGATCACATTTTGAAAATGTGAGACAGATGTTTTTCAGGTTGTTTTTAGATCATATCGCCCTGTGACTAGTGGAGAGTATGTACACATAGATGGATCACACTGGGTACATAGATGGATCACACTGGGTACATAGATGGACCACACTGGGTACATAGATGGATCACACTGGGTACATAGATGGATCACACTGGGTACATAGATGGATCACACTGGGTACGTAGATGGATCATACTGGGTACATAGATGGACCACACTGGGTACATAGATGGATCACACTGGTACATAGATGGACCACACTGGATACATAGATGGATCACACTGGGTACATAGATGGATCACACTGGGTACATAGATGGATCACACTGGGTACATAGATGGATCACACTGGGTACATAGATGGATCACGTTGGGAACATAGATGGATCACGTTGGGTACATAGATGGACCATACTGGGTACATAGATGGATCACACTGGGTACATAGATGGACCAAACTGGGTACATAGATGGATCACACTGGGTACATAGATGGATCACACTGGGTACATAGATGGATCACACTGGGTACATAGATGGACCAAACTGGGTACATAGATGGATCATACTGGGTACATAGATGGACCAAACTGGGTACATAGATGGATCACACTGGGTACATAGATGGATCACACTGGGTAAAGGAAGTGTTTAAAGACAGTAAAGACCTAAAGATAAATAAGAGTGATGTCAGTCAGGCAAAAGCTAAAGTAACATGACAGCCTAGATGATCCTCTGAGGAGCAGAGTTAACGTAGCTACACTGAGGAGGAGTGAGACAAAAGAGCAAGATAAAGAAGGGGTTGAAGCTAGGTCAGGTTATGTCCCGCAATCCCCTGTCACCATGACTTTAGGGTATTTCAGGAACTAGAAGGGGTTTTTACAGGGGAACTATCTAAACAAAATGTTTTTTTTTTAAATTAATGACTATATTTTCACTACTACAAATTTTGTTAATACTGAGATGGAAAATATGTATAGTCAGGAGTCCTTTCTTTTATAGGGGTCAAAAACTAACAATTTGGAGGCTCTATGACAAGAGATTTTTGTGGTTTAGGTCTATGGCTTGGTAATTTAAAATCAGATCCAAGTAATCCATTCATTTTAAATTGAAAGAAGTATATGAAATATTTTCATTGGAAAATGTATTCCATATTTTTAGGGTTTTTAGTAAATAAAGCTCATGATGTAACCCTTCCACTAATGTGTGACTCATTATTTCTTTTAAAAGAATCACAATATTTAAAGTGGTCATATACATTTGTGTTTATCGTTTGATTATTATATTTAAAAGTATGTTAAATAGAACAAAACAGATAAAAATTTCTCCCTCTGACACAAATTATATGTGTAGAATGGTTGCGAAGGATAGTTATATCAAGCTAAAAGCAGTAAGCAACAACAAAGCTTACATCTTAATTGTAGTAAAAATAAACCATGTCAGAATATGTCTTTCTCATAAATGAATCTAAGGAATTCTACTTTCATATCTAAGGAAATCTTTTGTGTGGGAGCAGTGCCTTTAGTACAAGCATTCCTAGAATTTACAATTGATGTGCTTGCCTCAGTCTCCAGAATGTTGATATTACAGGCATGTGTCACTACAGACAGCTAAAATGACATTCATTTTCTCATATTACCCTAGAGAAAAAAGAGATTTCACACTACAATCATTATATAAGACATTTAATGAGCTGGGTGTGGTGGTGCACATCTTTAATCCCCACACTGGAAGGCAGAGGCAGGTGGATCCCTGAGTTTTAAGGCCAGTCTGGTCTACAAAGCAAGTTCCAGGTCAGCCTGGGCTACACAGAGAAACCTTGTCTCAAAAATCAAACAAAACCAAACAAAACCAAAAAAAAAAAAAAAAAATGTTTAATGCTATGGTAGACATCACTTTATTCACTGTTCGAGAAAACGAAGAAGCAGTGTCACATGCTATTTCTAATTAAATATATTTTCCTTCTAATATAGAAGGAAAATGCTATCAAACTGGTAAAGGAGTGCCTATCTAAGAGTAAGTTAGTAAATGAATTCGTAAACAATGTAACCTTGCTGCTTAGAGAACTGTGGAGACGCTGGAGAAATGAATACCCCTCTTGAGTCAAAAGTCTTACATAAGTTTGTTTGAACAACACACTGAGTTCCTGACCTCCCAGGACAATCAGAAGATTCACAGTAGTTCCTCACACATTTGTCATTTCTGTAGAAAGCAAATTCTGGGTTCTGTTGGGCTTGTTAGAGAGTCCTTTGCAAACTCCTGTCCAGATAGATGTTGGGTTGCCAAAATAGTTATGTCTGGAAAAAAATTACTGATCATGGTTTTTATATAGTAAAGTGGCTACAGACTTATTATTTGAATATAATAGATTCATTAACTGTCAGGATAAAAGTTGCTTAACACATTTTCCCACGCCATGTGTAGAGATAGCCTGTTGACATAGCTGTGTTTATCGATGAACAACAAAATACCTATTCAATGACCATCCTCATCTTCATTTTGTTTAGAATAATACCAATGCAAAAAGTGGCAAATATTGTGGTTATAAAATTTGCTTTGTAGTTATTTTTTGTAATTTGTGTGAGATAGCTATAGATTCTCATGCAGTTTAAGATACAATATGAAATGTTTTTACTTATTACAAATTAAATTTGTTCCTTGATAGTTTCATACAAGCATACAGTGCATTCTGATTACTTTCATGCTCTAGGCCTCTGCTATCGTGCCCCAAACCTCCCTACATTCAACTTACACAAAGTGCCCAGTTTCCCTTATTGGTACAATTGCACAGAACTATATATCAACACATTGACCTTAATAGAACCTTCTGGCTTTATCTAGACATTTCTAGTTTTAATTACTAGTTTATTTAGCACTGCTCTTCTTTATGTCCATTTTAAGATTCAAATGCTAAGAAACTCTTCCGCCATTGAGCCTTGGTCTTCCCTTTAGAAAAGGAGACTTTTCTTTATATGGCTATTGATGTAAATCTTTTAGTAAAACATGTGTATATTACCCAGGGGAATTGTTTTCTCTTTTTTTTTTTTAAGTATGGAAAACCCTCCAAAAACACTAGAACCAAAAGCAACTTGAGATGGATTTGTGAAAAAGGTGGTTAATGCCCATTATTTCAATACATGCTTTTTCAGCATTCCACATTTTTATCACTGCAGGTACTTCGCCAAAACTTAAAGCAATTACTAGATGCAGACGCTTTTCTAATATCTGATCAGATATCCTGAAGTGTGTACAGTGTTACATTGTTCAGGGTGAAGAAGCAGCTCAAGTAGGTGTTGGAAGGTTTTTATTTTTTCAGTTTGTTTTTTTAACAGTCTGGTCCTTCCTCTGTGGTAAACATTCCACTTGGCTGCCCATTATGGAATTCAAGATTTTTCAGCTCAAAAAGGTGAATTGGTTGCTGACGTGAAGCTAAGAAAAAGAACTAAAATGTAGGAAATGAGTTGTTTTGATTTGAAAATCTTACATTTATTTCAGAAGTCTCTTTTCCCAAGGCAAATGTTAAACCTGAGGACAAAGTCTATGCTTGTCTCATTAAAGCAAGCTGTATTTTGGGGTGCACCTGGAACTGGCCAGTTTCCTCACCCTAAGTTGGGATTTGAGAGAGCAGCGGCTGCTGGCCTCTTGAAGTCCCTTTTCTAGGAGAGATAAAGTGTTCACCAGGGCGAGAGAGTTGGCTGCCGTTATACATTGTTAGAAAGATTATTTAAGGGAAGGAACACGGGAAAGTTGTACATCATCTGGATGAGGCTTCAAGCAGTTTACATCAGACCTAAGAAATAGAAACATTAATAATTACAAATAAAAAACTTAACTTGCAAGGACTAAACAGGAACTTAGTTTTTAAATACAAACAGAAACCTTAACCTGCACAGGACAAACAGGAACTTCTTAATTAAACTTGAAAACTTAACTGGTAACAACTGCAGGACAAATAAGGCTTTATTCTTAACTGTCTTAATTGCAAACAGAAACCTTAATCCTGTTTTTGGTCTCCTATTAACTTGCAAGGTATATTGTTTTTGTATTTTGTACAGGCTTAATAGCAACAATCAATTTCTAATTTTTAACTATGTAGATATTTATTTAAAGATCACCTAAATATTTATGTCGTGGCTTTAATGCCAGTACTTTTAATATGATTATCACTTTTTTTTGAGGAGTCTCTATACAGGGGGGAAGAGGATATTTAAAAAAAAAAAAAAGCATAAAATAGTCTTTGGAAGTGTAGACAGTTTTGCAGACACCACCAATTGTACAGTTCAGCATGAATTTTAAAAAGAATTCTACCCTTCCTCGGGCTAAGGAAACAACTCTCTCATCCTCCTGCCGTTCACTGGAAGACAATAACAGCAACAATAACAACCACAAACCCGATATGGCACTACTTTAAGTACAACACATTCATATGGATAATATACCTCCAGAAAAGTTAAGATGGGAAGGAGAATACTATAGGGTAAAGGAAGCATTGTAGATGAATTGGCTGGCCAATTATTTTCTATTTTGTATTAATTGTATCATTGGGGGAAAGCACATCAAAGAGATTTCTGTTTACCAAATATCTCAGTTCAAGGAACTTCTGGCCTGATAGCATAAGAACTGCCTGCCAGATGTCTGATGATCGTGGGCAGCCAAGCAGGTCTTTAACATTTTATCTTTTGATGAGTAGGACAGCTAGCTTGTACTTGTAGATCCAGCTGCTGAGAAGGCTAAGGCCAGAAGAGCACGGGAGCTCAGTCTGGACAGAAATAGTAAGGCTTTGTCTGAGTTCTTTTTTTAAACTTGCCTTTCCTTTTTTTTTTTTTTTTTTTTTTCCAATTCAGATCTTTAGATTCTTTCTTAAGTGTGATGAAGGAAGAATCAAACAAAAACCTGTATTTTGTGATGATTTTTTTTTAAAAAACAGTATACTAAGATATCTACCCTGGGCAGTGTGATTTTCTGTATTTGTCTTGAAAATAAAACACAAGCAAAATGTAAAAACAACTTATCAGTTACTAAATGGCATCTATAGGTTTTATAATATTTACAAGCAAACAAAAAAGCCTATTCTATCAAATTTTATGAATTTGGTTTGACTGAAAATTTGCTGCTGTTTTCTGACCTAACAGTAATGGAGTGTGTTACTCAATCCAGTCTTAGGACTCCTTGTGATAATGAGAATCCAGTATAGCCTGAGTGGCACTTACGCATGTATACATGACATGCCAAGCATGCATGAAGTTTAAATGCTTTGACATGATCATGATAAAAGCTTTCCAGTTTCAAGGTGGGATAGAATGTTGTATTACTAAAGAAAAGAGAAGTTAGTTGGGGCATGGCTCAGTGGTTGACTTGCATAACAAGGCCCTCGGTTGCATCCTAGTGCCATAAAACAAATAAGTTAATAGTAAAAATTCTAGAAAGGTTTTTTTTGTAATAAAATATTAGTGATAACTTTATTTCACAATGATTTCTTTAAAGATTTATTTATTTATTTTATGTATATGAGTACACTGTAGCTGTACAGATGGTTGTGGGCCTTCATGTGGTTGTTGGGAATGGGATTTAGGACCTCTGCTCCAGCTGGCCCAGTTCACTCTAGCCCAAAGATTTATTTATTATTATAAATAAGTACACTGTAGCTGTCTTCAGATGCACCAGAAGAGGGTGTCAGATCTCATTATGGGTGTTTGTGAACCACCATGTGGTTGCTGGGATTTGAACTCAGGACCTTTGGAAGAGCAATCAGTGCTCTTACTCGCTGAGCCATCTCCATCTCGCCAGCCCCCACAATGATTCTGTTTATTTATCTACTTATGTTTTCTGTAAGTTCCTTTTGAGCCACCAACTACCTCTTGCCTAAAAATCTTCATAGCCTAGAGTCATTTATTAGAAGAAATTGTTCCCTTTGATAAGATGCCCAAAATGAATTCCACTATTTGCATGCAAGAAACCATATGAGACTTTACACCAGAAGAAGTAATTTTTTAAAAAGCCATTTATATAGCCTGTTGTATATGTATGTATCAAAATGTCAAAATATCAAGTTAAATTTTTTTGAATTGTTGCTGTTGTTCAGTTGGTTTAATTTTTTAAAAGACTGGATCTTACTGTTAAGCCCAGGCTGGTATCAAACTCGTGGTCCTCTTTGCATGACATTTTAAGTACTGGTATTACAGGTATGAGCCACACACTCAGCTGGACAATTATTTTGAACTGAATCAAATATAGTTGAGCAAAATTTCTTTTAGTTCTATAGTTGGCACTGCTTCATACCGTAAGTGACTTTTGGATTTCCCAAACACTCTTGTTACCAAGAATGAAATCACATGGTTTGATTGGAAGCCTACATTTCCAGGGTTTTCGGGATCAATGAGAGCCTTTATATTGGGATACTGGCCAGGAAGAGTAAAATTGATTGTATTTGGTGACAATCTGAGGACTTACCTGACAGAAACATGCATAGGAGAGTATAGTAAAATACAAATACATCCTTTTTATTTCATAGCAAGCCTGTGGAATCTAATCTTGGACATTTTAACTCCCATGAGAATAACAATGAAGGAGAAAAAACCTCCCTCAACAGATCTTAGCCTATGTTTTCCATCTTTTAGGTGTTTCTGGCAAGTTGATCAGGTTTGGTACTCCTACAAATGTGCCGTTGACAACGCTGCTTCCCTCTCTGTAGGGTCTTCTATCTCCTGGGACATGTTCCCTGTTAAGTGACCACAGTTTATGATAGACTAAGGTATTCACATGCTCTGTGCTAACATTTCATAAGTATTGTGGGTATTCTGGCAAGACAGTAATCCAAAAGGCCTGTTGGCATCCTTTAAATGCCAGCTGAAGGCCCTGCCTCTCTGACTGGGGAACTTTCAAGTATCAGAACAGGTATTTGCATTTAAATAGTCGGTAAACCAGCCACAGGAAACATTTATGACTTATTCCACAATCCAACTCTAGTGCCCATCCTTTTTCATACTCCACCCTTGTGGAAAAGTGCCTCTAAAGATGAAAACACTGACATCTGTATTTAAGTTCTCTGTGTAACAAGGCATCTTTTGTTCACAGAAACACTCCTACTTATTAGTAGACAAGTAATACACTGAAAAAAAATCTAAATTTGTTAATGAACCTTAAAATAAACATCATTCGTCGTCCTTACAAATGGGAAGCACATGGCTCATTGACAGTGGTCAGAGAGTGAAATCTGTTTTCCATATATGGCAGTGCATTTTAACATGTGTCAAAGGCACATGTGCTTGTTGCTGACTGACTCCCTGAGCTCTGGGACAGACAGTGGTAGGAGGAAGGGAAGCTACTCCTGGAGTCCTTAGTCTTGTCCCTGTTCGTGGCTGTGGGGTGATGCCAGTTGGGGAAATGTCAGGTTTTATGTCTGAGGCGTTGGGGAAAATCTCATGTGATCATTTACAGGTAAACTAGACTCATCCACCTTTAACTCGGCTGAATAAACAAACCATGTTACTAAGAGCACCAGATGACCTTCACCATCCCCTTCATTCTAGTCTTCTCTCTGTCTCCTTCACCCTCCTCTCTCTCTCTCATTTCATCACACCCCATCTATCATCTTTGTTTTTTTTTTTTTAAATGTGTGTACACATTTGTATGTGTATATGCAGGTGAACTTCTGTGTGTGTGCATTCAGAGACCAAAGGTAAGGGCCAGGTGTCTTCTTAATCATTCTTTAACTTAGTTTTTGAGACGAGATCTTGAGACTCAAAATTGGAAACTAGAACTTGCCTATTTGGTGAAACTGCCTAGACTGGATGGCCAGGGATCATCCTGTATCTGTCTCCCATCTGTGAGATTACAGCTACTAATGTTACTAATTCTTTACATAGAAACTAGGGGGCAAACTCAGATTCTCTTTATTGACTGAGTTATCTCCTCAGCCTTTGCTTTGTTTTTTGAAAAAAATTTATATTAGTCCTGTGAGAATTTTACAATGTATAGGGATCACATTCACTCTCTCTCTTCCTCAGTTATCCCAGCTCTCTTAGAGAAAATTGACCTGTCCTCTCCCAGTAGGTAACAATGGCCAATAGCCCTTTGGCTAGGGCTGGAACTTTTGACCAACCCTCCTATCCATGCTTAAAGTTGGTTCCCTGTACCTTGGTAGTTATGAGTGTCTGAGTTGGTTACCATGTATGTAGTGCAAATAGAAGCTTCTCTGATGACAGCGGAGAAGTGGATTAATCTATGGTATAAGTCATCAGGATTGGCCTAACACTATGTCCATTCTCTCCTAGGGTCTATGATGTGTCTAGTCCTAAGGGTTTTAACCCAATAATGATGTCAGAAGGTATGGGTTTCACCTTGTGGTGTGGGCCTTAAATCCAATCAGAAAGTAGTTGGTTATTCCCATGACATTTGTACCACTATTGCAGCAGTGGGCCTGTTTCATCAGGCCAGTCATTATCCTAACTCACAGAATTCACAGCGGGTAAGATTGTTGATGACACTGTGCCTCCTGTTGTGTGTATAGCACCTTCTAGCACTATGAAAGCCAATAGGGATGAAGCTCCCAGGTCAGTATCAGCTGGATTTCATCATGTTCTATGATTCAGACATGTGGTATTTTTAGCAAAAGAGACTTACAATTAAATTCTAGAGGGTAGCCAAGATCACTGACAGTATTCTGTGATGTTTGGGGTCTTTGAAAGCTGAATGTCCAACAATTTCAAAAGAAATAACCTATTCTTGGCATTATTGTTGCTGCTCTTGTTGTTAGTCTCTAGTATCTACTAGGTGTATTGTCTCATTATAGGATAATTCCATTTTGACTCATATATGTTTATAGACATATTTTAGGAAGCTTCTACACTATAAGTTCTCATGATACCTATTTGTTATTTATTCTTCCCAGTTTCCATTTTTCACCTTGCCCTTCCTTTACATCCCACTTTAAATCCTTCCTGTTTCATAACTTCCTCTCATCCCTTTATACTATTTCTTTTAGCTTCTAACTCAATTGTTCTGCCTAGCCTCATAGAAATTTTGACAATATGTTCTAATCTTCTGGCTCCTTCACATTCTCTGTCTCATTCCATCTCCACTTGTGCTTAGCTTGTTCTCTTTGTAACCTGTCTCTGTAAAACTGTCCCAGTAAAACTGCCATACAGACAACACTCACCACACTAATCTTTTGTTCTCTCTCTCTGCTCATAATTAGCCTCTCTTCCTAGAGGTCTGTGTGGTCCAGCTAGAATGACACACCTTTAATCCCTCTGGCTGGAATATAGGCATGTCCTTAGTATACACCTGTAATCCAAAAGATGGAGGTAACGTTAGTTGTAGAAGGAAGCAGGTGTGTTTGAAAGTAGTACCTAATTGAGGGGCAGATAAAGTGATGAATCAGAGGAAGATTTGACAGAATGAGCCAGAGATAGGACATGCCCAACTCTATCCCTAGGCCTCTGCCTGGATGCTTATAGTTTCTATATAATCTAATCTTCTAAAAGCTCCTGCCTTGAAGGCTTCTCATTCCAGCTTTTCTCTGCTAACTTGAGCCTAGTGTCAGGGTTTAGGAATCACCACAAAAAACCATATAAACACCAATTTCAGTTAAGCAAACATGGTTTGTTGAACATGGAACACCCCACGACTGAACATTCAGGATCATAAAAAAAAGACTCAGGTGCCCAATTGTGGTATCATTCTGTTCTGAGGGCAGGCGTTTCATATGAGATATCAAAAGTTTAAAATGCAGGCAGAGAAGTGGTATGATGTTTTAGGGTAACAGACAAAGTATTATCAGCTAACCTTTAAGGTAATTGGTAATAGGTGAAATAGTAAGAGGGATGGTGGACAGGTAGGTAATATACAGGAAATTTCGGTGCATTGAGATAACAGAACATATGTAATTCAACCATCACCTTTGAGTAGCATTCTCAGGGTCAGCTATAGATAATAACTTCTAGAAAGTGGAATCTGAGAACCTGAACTTAATTTCACCTTGTGAGCAAAACGGAGACTGAATACAAGATGGCTGCAGCTGTGTTAAAACAAACAAACAAACAAACAAAAAACAAAACAAAAGCAGGTCTCAACACCTAGAATGTTTCAGCCTCTGAGACTTATTGCTGAATAAACTCACTCTTTCTAGCTCTTTCTGAACTCTGACTGGCTGGTTCAACTCAGTTGCTCTGGCTCAAATTCCTCTCCAAAATGACTGATTCAAATTGGATTCTCTTAGCTTCTGACTGAATTTTGTTCTTCAATTTAGCCTCTTCTTCCTGTCTGCTCTTGTAAGAGTTGGGCATATCTTATCGATGACTCATTCTGTCCAATCTTGCTCTGACTTTGCCCCTCAGTTAGACATCACTTTCAAACATGGCTGCTTCCTTTTACAAACTAACTTTATCTTAATTGTTTGGGATAAAAGTGTGTACTTGGGGTGTATCTGTCTTTCATCCAAAGAGATTAAAGGTGTATCATTTCAGCTGGACCATGCAGACAGAGAAGGATATGATTCCTTGGCTGAGAAGCCATGTTGCTGGATTAAAATTCCTCTACAACACAGAACTGATCCTTTGAGAAAATCAACAAGAGAGACAAACTCTTATCCAAACTAACTAAAAGGCAGAGAATATCCAAATTAACAAAATCAGAAATGTAAATGGGGACATAACAACAGACATAGAAGAAATCCAAAGAATCATTACATCGTGCTTCAAAACCCTGTTACCCCACAGAATTGGAAAATTTAAAAGTAAAGGACAAAATTCTTGATAGATATCACTTACCAAAGTTAAATCAAGATCAAATAAACTATGTAAATAGACCTGTAACCCCTAAGGAAGTAGAAGCAGTCATTAGAATCTCCCAACCAGAAAAAGCCCAGGGCTAGATGGTTTTAGGGCAGAATTCCACCAGACTTTCAGGAAAGAGCTATTACCAGTGTCCCTCAAATTAGTTCACAAAATAGAAACAGAAAGAACCTTGCCAAATTCAGTTATGAGGCAACAGTCACCCTGATATGCCAACCACACAGACTCAACAAAGAAAGAGAATTACAGATCAGTTTTCCTTATGAACATACACTCAAAAATTCTCAACAAAATACTTACAAACCTGAATCCAAGAACACATCAAAAATTTCATCTGCAATGATAAAATAGACTTCATCCCAGAGATGCAGAGATGGTTCAACATATGAAAATCTGTCAAAGTAATCCACCATATAAACAAACTGAAAGAAAATTTAAAAACCCATATGGTCATCTCAGATGTTAAAAAAGCCTTTGACAAAATTCAACACACCTTCATGATTAAAGTCTTAGATCGAGGACACAAGGGACATACCCAGACATAATAAAGGTAATTTACATCAAATTAAAGGGAGAGAAATTCAAAGCAATTCCACTAAAATCAGGTTCAAGATAAGGTTGTCTCATCTTTCCATAACCAATATAGTACTTGAAGGTCTATCTAGAAAAGTAAGACAACTACAGAAGAAATGAAAGGAATAGAAACTGGAAAGGAGAAAGTCAAAGTATCCCTGTTTACAGATGATTTCATAGTATAACTGACCAAAGAATTCTAACAGCAAACAGTTACAATTGATAAACACTGTCAGAAAAGTGGCTGGTAACAAGATTAACTCCAAAATTTAGCAGCTTTCTTATATACAAATGATAAATGGGCTGAGAAAGAAATCAGAGAAACAACACCTTCCCAATAGCCACAAATAATATAAAATATCATGGTGTGATTCTAACCAAGCAAGTGAAAATCCTATATGACAAGAACTTCAAGTCTTTTAAGGAAGATATTGGACAAGATATCAGAAGATAGAAGGATCTTCCGTGCTCATGGATGAATAATAGATTAGTATATCGGTTAGAGCCAATACTGTTGTACCTTTTATCCACTCATCCAGTAGGTACTGCTTGTGTGTTTAGTAGTCTAGTAACTTTTTTACGTTCAGTCTCAACATTTTCATATCACAAGGTTTCTATCAACACCTGTCTTGCCTTGTGTTAAGGTTTGAGACAGCTTTGCTCACTGCTTCAACTAATCTTTGTAAAAGCGAAAACAACAACAACAACAACAACAACAACTGTTGTGCCAGGGAAAGATTAGTGATCCCCCAAAACACACACAGGAGCCGGATCTTTATTCTATTAGAGCTAGCTCTCCCTCCCCACCCCAACACACCACAGTCATGCAGTATGGTTTTGGTGGTAGGGGAACCCCGAATGTCTATTGGAGCAAGGCTTTATAGGAAGCAGGAAGCGGGGAATACTTGTGCAAGCATCTAATTGGAAAGCTCCTGTGGCCTTTAACATAATTGGCTGGCGCTGTTAAGACATTCTGGGAACTAGCAGGCCGGGAAGATGTAGAGAAAGTATGCAAGGACTTGTCCGGGCAAGCGACCCAACTGAGTAATGGGCCATCTGGTCCTCTTAGATATCATTTAAGGTCAGATGCTCTGTTGACTCAGATTAACACCAACCTTAAGAATTTTCCACTCTGTTCTGCATGTAATATAGTTGATATTTGAACTAGCCAATCATGTATAGCCACACTGATTCCTTTGTTCCCCCAGACCCTTTTCCTATAAAAACCCCTAACCCCTGAGCCTCGTGGAAAGCTCCTGTGGCCTTTAACATAATTGGCTGGCGCTGGGAGTCATACCATAAACTTAACTTCTGCTCCACTCACGGGGGTTAAGGGTTTCTATGCCCCCTTTGCTCCAAAATAACTGCAGGGTTAAAAGATGTTTGTGGTTGTAGCTCAGCCCCTGAATTCTGAGCTACGTATGGCCCTGATAGATTAGTCTTAGGGTATGTGTTCAATAAATTATCCCTGTCTAACTGAAATTGGTGTTTGTGTGGTTTGTTGGCAACTCCTGTACTGACATCGGAAGGGCTGCTCTAGTGCTCCAAGATCCAAACTCTGAGCTTAAACTTGAGAAGTTTTTACTTGCCCTCTGGCTCATTTCTCTCACCTGCTTATTGATTGATTGGATTTTACTAGTTGATAATTTGAACAAAGGGCAGAATGCCTCAAGCAATGCTGATATACACTACTGATGATTATCAAGCACTCCATTTTTTTTTCAGTTCTCTCCCATTTCCAAAATCTGGGATTTCTTTTTAAAATATTTTTAAAATATCTACCCTCATAGTCATAAGAACTTAGTAATTGTTTTCTTGCTTTCTAACACAAAAATTGCTTTAAGGAAGTGGGGTTGGCCAGGCGGTGGTGGCACACACCTTTAATCCCAGCACTTGGGAGGCAGAGGTAGGCGGATTTCTGAGTTCGAGGCCAGCCTGGTCTACAGAGTGAGTTCCAGGACAGCCAGGGCTACACAGAGAAACCCTGTCTCAGGAAAAAAAAAAAGGAAGTGGGGTTGTGACAAAAAATATTCAACAGTGTTTCTTTATTGATAAAAAATTATTTTAGATAATTTTATTACTAAATCCTGGCTCCCAGAACCAAGATATAGTGACTGAACCATGGCACCATCTGGCTGGTAGTCAGAGCCTGCATGCCAGTACTCCTAATAGAAGCAGTGAGCTTTGTTATTCAGAGATTTTCTTCAGACGATGTCTTTTTATCATTTATTTATGTAACTTGTAGACTTCACACATATTCTTCTTGAAGTTAAAAGAAACCATTGCAGGCTGGAGAGATGGCTTAGCAGTTAAGAGAACCGACTGCTCTTCCGAAGGTCGTGACTTCAAATCCCAGCAACCACATGATGGCTCACAACCATCCATAATGAGATCTGACGCCCTCTTCTGGAGTGTCTGAAGACAGCTACAGTGTACTTACATATAATAAATAAATAAAAATATTAAAAAAAATTGCTCATTTTAGGCAAATGAAGAGCAACATCATACCCTAGATCTGCTCTATTCCCTTTAGACCACTTTCCTCAGAAGTTATAATTAAAAAAAACTCAACTTTCAGATATTTGACTAATGAAATGTATGTAGCAAGATGTCCTATTACATGCAAAGACTATGGAATATATTCTGAGCACTTTTGAAAAAGGAAATCGGTATGTGTATGGTGTCTATTGGATCTATATGGCATTTCTTTAAAATGCGTTTGATTGATAAAAGGGGCTTTTTTGTATAGTTTATCCTAATATTTAAAGTAAGAAGAAATCTGGAGAGTTGGAAGATGTGAAAGACAATCTTATTGGTTTCTGCATATTCTGAAATCCAAGGACCTTCTAATAATACCTATATATTAGATATGCAAAAATTAATATAAAATTTTAAAGAAGAAAAGCACATGGTCACAAGATTTCTTAGCCTAACTTGCTAGGAAGAGATTCTTCCTATATTGCACACTCTAGTTTTCTCCCTACCTTTGCAAGAATTTATTCAATCAGTTAATTATCCATTATTTTGAAACAGGAAAAATTTGAAAGTGTATCTGTCCCAAAGAAACACATTAAATTATGCACATAAATGCAAATATTTTTATTCTAGTCTTGTTTTAATATAGTTGGAAATTTGAACAATGTAGAGGAAGAATTCTATAAGTAAAATATAATTGATTACCATATTAGAATAGTATGTAAACACTAAGATCATTATTTAGCTCATTTTATTGATATATGAATATATTTATAGTTCATGAAAAATATAATATAATATATTATAATTATAATATAGTATAATGTAATAGCTATTTTTAATATATTTTATTGATCATTTGGAAATTTCACATAATGCACCTAGATCACCCTTACTTCCTAGTCCTCCCAGGTCTGCCCATCTCCCCTTGCAGCCTCCCCTCTCCCCAAAGATAAAGAACACAAAATAACAACAACAATAACAACAAATTTCAATTTGTATTGTCCATATAGTCACAGGAATATGGTCAAATGCCCTACTTAAAAAGTCCCTCCTTCCCCTCCCCACTCCTGCCAGTAGCTATTGTAGAGAACTACAAGTCCACATCCTTATCACAATTTTTAAGATTTCTCCTCACTGGCCTCCTGTCTAGATTGGTACTTTATTGGGGGCATGGGGTGAGGGAAGGAGTTGTCACAGAAGCCTTCTATGTCTCTCTTTCTCAACTGTAATCTGCAGTCAATGAGACCACTGCAGAAGAAGCTTCCTTGTCCTTAATAGTCAGCAGGAGCATGGATAGTAGACTTCCACATGGTATCTGGCAAGGTCATGGACATCCACTTGGCCTCTGGCATCAGCACGTGCCCTGGACCTCTGCGTGATCTCTGGTGGCAATACGGACCACAGACACTGCCTTAATAAGGGTTTCCAGTGTTGTGAAGAGACAGCATGACCAAGGCAATTCTTATAAAGGACAACTTTTAATTGGGGCTTACTGGTTCAGAGGTTCAGTCCATTGTCATCAAGATTCAAGCTCCTAGCATCTAGGCAGGCCTGGCAATGGAGGAGCTGAGAGTTCTTTATCTTGTTCTGAAGGCAAACAGAGAAAACTGACTGCCACATGACTAGAAGGAAAGTCTCAAAGTCCCCCCCACCACTGTGACATACTTCCTTCAACAAGGCCACACCTCCCTGAGCCAAACATATTCGAACTGCCACAGACATCAGCATGGTCCCCGGGACAGCCTGTCCCACTTGAAGCAATTTCAAATGGCAGCACAGACCGTGATCATCCACTTGGCCCTCCGTGGACATCAACATGGGTTCAGACTATAATCCCTATTTTTATAATATTATTAGTAAATATTTTTAAACATGAATTTTCAGCTTTGTCTATCCCTTTTCTTTTTGCATTGAAAGGACACATTTTGGAGAATGGTGATATTTGTTAATGATTGACATTTAGGGTGTGTGTGTGTTTGTGTGTGTTTGTATGGATTTGTTTTTTGCTTTATTTATATTTTTATTCTTATTTTATTTTATTTTTTTATTTTTACATGCCTGGTACCCATGGAGGTCAGAAGAGGGCATCAGAGTTCTTGGAACTAGATTTAAAGAAGTTTGTAAGCTATCATGTGGGTGCTGGGAACTGGGCCCAGATCTTATGGAAGAGCAACCAGTGCTCTTAACCTCTGAGTCATTTTTCTAGCCCTTGGTTCTTGCTAGTAAACATTAAAAAGTATTACAAGACAAAATAGTAACATTAATATAGCCAAGGAGTGCCGGGCAGTGGTGGCACACCCCTTTAATCCCAGCACTTGGGAGGCAGAGACAGGCAGATTTCTGAGTTCAAGGCCAGCCTGGTCTACAGAATGAGTTCCAGGACAGCCAGGGCTATATAGAGAATCCTGTCTTAAAAAAATACCAAATATATATAGCCAAGGAGAAAAGATCAGGAAATGAGAAAAGAAAACATACATACTTGCAGAACATGCAGAGAATTGGGCACAAGGAGCCTGCAAATGGAAAATACCCACAGGAATCATCGTGGCCATGGGCCTATGGAGTGCTCTTGTGCACCAGATGCACACTGAGGCTGCTAGTCAGACAAATATCCCTATTTCCTACGGAAGAGAACAGCACAGTGAGTGGCCTGGGTCCACAGACCATTCTGTCTGTGCTCTGCAGGAACCTTTTCCGGCTTGTATGACAAACACACCAACTGGTGGTCCATCATGATAACGCTGAGCCTACACCATAAGCCAACTCTTGAGAGAAAGATCTGTTTTTGTAAATCCAGTAAAGGTCAATTATAGAAATGTCAGACGTTTACCAATTTTTGAGGAAGAATTTGGATTACTGGTTATATCTTTTAAAAAGTCATGGCTTTCACATTTTATGTTTTATAAGTATTTTCCATGGTGCAAGGTAGAAAAATTAAAAAAAAATATGTTGCACTTCTCTGGTTATATTCATGACTATGGTGCTAGGTGCAAATACATGTTTGCTCCTTAGTTCCTTGAAGTGTGTAATTTGGAAGACGAAGTGAAGCAGGGGAACATAACCCTCTTGTTTGCCTGTATGATCATGGCTGGGAATTGGAGGTTTATTCTATGAGCCTTCAGAGTTCAGGAACTAGTTTATCAGTGGTGAAGGCCAATGTGACTGGGAGTTTTGGATCCATCGGTCACAAACTAGAGTAACACGTTCTTGAGGTAATACTAATTTCTGGACATTTTCAGTTGTCTTCTTATTCTTAGCAAATTTGATCAATGCATTATCCCTTTCAGCAGACATGTCCATCTCATGCAGGTTTTCTGGATGGGAACACAGAGTATCTTTCTCTCAAGGTTTCTCATACGGTTAGAGAGAAGTTGTTAACTCAATCTTTAAACATCTGAAAGCATGTTTGGGCCACAGGACCCACCTCCCAGGAGTCTCATTTATGTGGCTCTTACTTGAAGGCCCCAGGTCCTCCCTGTACAGGTCTTTTTATGGATCTGCTCACAACATAGCAACTGGTTCTCCCAGGAGAGACTGGAATAGAGGAAGAAATAAGGGAACAAGAGTGAGAATGAGAAAGAAGGAGGAATGTCTTATAACTTAACACAGAAATGGCTGCCATACAGATAAACTCCAGCACAGTGTACAAGTGGGTGACATAGGGATGGATGTACTGTGAAGAACAGAACATTTGGAGCCATTGGGAGGGTGGCCTTCAGTTAAACTTACACTGCTTCGTTTATATAGAGGGACTCAAAACAAATCAACAAATAAATAAAGAAGTACAGTATTTTCATGATCTATTTAAGGCTCATGTTCTTCATGATCAAAAACTTCTTTAGATTCAATATGGAGTGCAAAAAGCTGAAGGTAGGGGCATTCAGAACTTCAACTTTAGAGGTGTTCATGTCGACTCTGTGCTTCTGGGACCACAGCCAATGTTATAGCTGGGAACCTTTGCCAGGAAAGGAATTTATAACTACCAGCTAATTACTGTCTCTACTTCTTGCCTACTAAGTCAGAGAAGTAGATTTCCAAGGATTGTTTCAATTCTGCGAGTGTGGTAGCTCCTGTCAAATGATTAGTTAGCAAGCACTCCTGCCTTTCTTGCCATTGGAGTCTCAAATGGCAAGATATATACAAATTATATATTTGTAAATGTATAATTTACAAATTATAAATATTTTAGAAAATAGCTAGAAATATATATTTTAGGAATTTCATATATGAATTTGTAGCAACACACACACACACACATATATATATGAGACATATATATGTCTCATTTATGTGAAACTTGGCCAAGTAATTTGTTTCATGAATTAAATATTATTGGGCATGACATTAACAGAGATGTCATGTGTATTTGTGTGGTTTTATCCGGCTGGAGATATGCAATATCTCCCACTCATCATGAGAATGTGCTACAGGCTGAAGGAAAACATAGAGTCTGGATCTATGCCCAGCCAGTTGTAATTGCTCTTGTGGCCCACTAAGGTCCTGGCTTGCTTGGTTTGGAGTCCAGGGATGGAAGTGGCAACCTGCCCAGCTCCAGAGGATGAATCATAGTCAGGCTAAGCAAATCCTTTTTCCTTTCCAGACATAACAAAGTCAGATGGGCTAATCTCAGCCACTGAACCAAACAAAAATAGCCTGTTTCAAACTTCTGGAAATGTTTTTGCTTTCCTGAAAAAAAGGCACAATAGGTGTTGCTAATGGTTTTTCTTTTTTTTTTTTTCTTGCAAGAAAATTCACTATCTACCTTGAAACTTCAAGTTGAAAGGGAAAGAGATGAAAATCTTCCATGTAAAGTCGATGGAACAAACATACAATCAGGGTTCCAGATCGCATGACTTAGTAATTGGCTAGCACTGAGAACTTTCTATCTCCAAACTTTGTATTTAGCCAGACTTTCTTTTTTTCTATCATCTGTCTGTCTGTCATCTATCTATCATCTGTTTATTCGTTTATTGAGACAGACTCTCTCTACACATAGTGAGTCTAGGAACTCACTATGTAGACCAGGCTGGTTTTCAATTTACAGAGTTCTACCCTGCCTCTGCCTCCTGGAACCTGGAACCTGGAATTGATACATTTTTAAAATAATTTCTGTTAGTGTTTATTTATGAGTATAGTGTGTTTACATGCTTTCCACTGTTCCTCACACCCTCCAACTCTTCATCCTCTCTACTCCATCTCAGATTCATGACCTCTTCTATAATCACACACACACACACACACACACACACAGATACACACAGACACAGACACACACACAGACACCCACACCCACCCCCCCCACACACACATACACACACACACACACACACATACACAGAGACACCCACACACACCCACACCCACACACCCACACACCCACACAGAGACACCCACACACACACACACCCACACACAGACACACACAGACACACCCCCACACTCACACCCCCACACCCTTCCCACACACCCACACAACCACCCACCCACCCACATACACCCCCCCACAACCCCTCCCCACACACACTTCTGTTTCCTTTAATGTTGTTCATATATATACATGTGTTTAGCTCTGACCACTTGTGATTGGATAACATATGGGGGCAGGAAATAAACATAGTGGTGCCTAGACACTTCTTTCTATGATTGGAGACCCACAAAGAGCCAAGAACAGAAAAAAGAAAATTAGATGCACAGAAGTTTCTGGGAAAGCTTTCTATGCTACTGGTAACTATTTATTTTGGAAGAACAAAATGTGAAATCAGGAAAATTATTTTTAATCAAGCAGACAATTTAGCTTCTTTTCAAAGGCAGCCTAAAACGAAGACATAATACGACATCCTCAGTTGTAGAAAAATATGTTCCTGGTATTTGTACTCCAGCAGAATCTCTTGGTGTCAAGAGAATAGCCATGGGTGGGAATGCCTGGCAATGGGGGGAAGGCAGCAGGGAAGTCAACATGCACGGACAAAATACAACACCCCCCTCATATTCATATACTGTGTGTGTGTGTGTGTGTGTGTGTGTGTGTAGATGCCATAATGAAACCCATTACTTAGTATGCTACCTTAAAATTTTAATTAGATAGAAAACCTCTCCAACAAAAGTAAAATAAAATGGTTGTCCCAACATAAATGGTAGGAATCTTAGCAATCAAAAGAGACAAAGATGGATTTGACAGTACACTGAAAAAGCCTTTATGCTTCCTGGGAGGTTTTGGTGGAAAACATGATGTCACCTGAATTATCTCAGGATCTTCAGGGACTGATGACACACCTGGTCTTCTGAAACTCCTCTGTGATTGTCTCTTGCACGTGAGAGCTCAAGAACAGGTGCAACTAGAATGTGCTCAGGTGATAAACGAGGGCAGTCAGGAAGGGGTTCTGGATGTATCCTAAGTATAACATGGAACTTGGGAACTTGAATCCTTTTGCAAAGAGTTAAATAACCCCAAAGCCAACATAGCTCATTGCAAGATCAATGAAAGGGCCAGAGTGACCACGGTAGATGATTTATGGAGTCGATTTGAAGTTCCAAGTCACTTAAAAGCAAACCGGGATTAGTGATGTTGAAACCTGAAGCCCGAGAGCAGATGAAGCCCGAGAGCAGATCTTACAGATAGGATGCCTTCCAGGCCCGCTGAGCTGAGGTCAGACATTCCAGTCTCTGCGTGCCGAGTACACAGGTGAGAAAGCTGCATTTCTTTCTCAATCACCAACCCACCTTGTAGGGACAGAGCTTGGGTCCCAAGATGTGGAATTCTTATGAACTAATTACTCCAGGAGATTGAAAATATAAAATGAATCCTTATTTAAATGTGTCTTACACTGTTAATGCTGTGATATATATTTTCTCTTAATATTTTTATTTTATGTATATGGATATTTTGCCTGCTTGAATGCTTGTGTACCACAGGCATACAGAGCCCAAGGAGGCCCGAGGAGAACATTGGATCCCCTGAAGCTGGAGTTAAAGATGTTTGTGAGCTTCCATGTGGGTGCTGGGAGTGGAACTTGCATCCTCTGGAAAAGGACCTAGGATCTGAGCCATTAAGGCTCCTCTTCAACCCCTGAGTGATTTTTAAATTTTTTTTCTGAAGTCTTGTTTTTCCCCCAAGATAGGGTTTCTCTGTGTATCATTGTCTGTCCTAAAACTAGCTTTGTAAACTAGGCTGGGCTTGAACTCACAGAGATCCGCCTGCCTCTGCCTCCCAGTTGGTAGGATTAAAGGTGTGTGCTGCCACTATCCAGCTCTGAAGTATTTTTTAATGTAATATTTTTATTATGGAGAACTTCATAGAGTGTATTTGATCAACCATACTCCCCGTTTCCCCTAGTTCCTCCCAGATCCACATCTACCTTCCTACCTTCCCCAACTTTGTGTTATCTTCTAAAATTAGAAAAAAATAATCCCAGGCAGTAGTGGCATACACTGTTAATCCCAGCACTTGGGAGGCAGAGG
This sequence comes from Mastomys coucha, assembly GCF_008632895.1. Lineage (NCBI taxonomy): Eukaryota > Metazoa > Chordata > Mammalia > Rodentia > Muridae > Mastomys > Mastomys coucha. The sequence continues at coordinate 73,528,699 of NW_022196896.1, read as the reverse complement.
CAGGCAGATTTCTGAGTTCAAGGCTAGCCTGGTCTACAGAATGAGTTCCAGGACAGCCAGGGGTACACAGAGAAACCCTGTCTTAAAAAAACCAAAAGGCTGTGTAACCAAAACTCCTGAAACCCTTTAATCTGAGACCCTGGAGAAGCATAGTAAAGCTATCTATTGAGCAGAGAAGCAGAATCATCCTAGCATATAGGTGAACTTGTTTCTAAGACCAAGACGACACAAGAGTTCTCTAAGAACACGGAAGACCGAGGCACAAGAGAAAAAAAAACAAACAACCCCTACCCAAAACAAAACAAAAAAACCCCAGCATGACATGGCCCCATTTATGATCAGATCTTGTATTAGGTTCTTGTATTATAAACTAAGGTACTCTCACTATCAAGAAAATGAACAGTAACACTGGGCTGCTGTACAGTTTCTTCAAACACAGAAGTTATCCCACCTGTAAGTTCTCATAAACTCTCATGAACTTCAAAATGGCTGGACTGTTGTCTCCGGAGTATGTGAAGTGATGCTTCTGGTTTCTGTGTCATATGTCACAGGCTTTGTTAAAATAATTGTAGGTGAAAGAACAGTATATTTTGTGCAACAAAAGATGCTGCCACTGTTCTGAAAGCCAATGAGTCCAGTTTTGTCAAACTCCAGGGGCTTCGAGATGCACTACCCCTCTCAAAGGGCAGCTATCCCATCTCTTCAGGTAGACTCCTGTGGGTTTTCAGAATCATGTTACCAAACTTAAAAATCTACACCGATGGGCTGGTGAGATGGCTCAGCGGTTAAGAGCACCGACTGCTCTTCCAAAGGTCCTAAGTTCAAATCCCAGCAACCACATGGTGGCTCACAACCATCTGCAATGAGATCTCACACCCTCTTCTGGTGTATCTGAAGACAGCAACAGTGTACTTACATACAATAATAAATAAATCTTAAAAAAAAAAAAAACTCTATACTGATGTTGTACTCAATCTAATGTACATCTCTAGTGCTCACAGATCAAAAGGAAGAGGCACAGTCTACGTGCAGAATGCACATCCTCACACGTGACTTCTTACCCACTGCAATACTTTTACTGTCTCTCCCAAGCTCTGAGACAAACGCCTACACGTACCCTTCGGCTACTTGGTGACAGCTGTGTCACGGGTATTTATAACTACTGGGAATCTCTCTGTGGTTGTGCTCTGCTTTGTGCTGTCTGAGTAGGCTTGGGGGTCATAGAGCAGCAAAGAACGAACAGCAACGATACAGCTTGTATAGTGTCACACAAGGTCAACATTTTCTTATTTTTATTTTTTTAGTGGAAATCTGCTGTACAGTTCTTGGGCTTAACTTAAGCCATATGCATTAAACATTCATATATTTAACAGTTTATAAGTTTTCCTCATTGAAAAAAAAAAAAAAGTGATGCCCTTCTGGATTCCACACAGCTCTGGGAGAAAAAGCATTGCCCTAGTAGCGTGTCATCTCATTACCCCGCTTTTCCTACCGCTGTCCAGTGTTTAAGTCTTACCACAGGCAACGAAGCTCTCAGTTCATTCCTATGCAATCACTTGGGCCTAGCTACTTTAAGAAGCCTTAACATCTTAATATCGAAAGAAGGATGAGGTAGCCAGGCTTGATGGCTCTCCTGAAGCACTTAGGAAGTAGAAACAGGAGGATTACCCGGCAGTGTAATTCTTATGACCAGCTTAGGCCACACAGTGATTTCCAGGCAAGCCTGAGCTAGAGAATGAGACTCTATCATAAACAAGGAAACAAACACATGTAAATGAGATTAATGACAATGATAATTCATGTTTTATTGTTGGCATTATTGAGCACTCAGATACACTTACATAAAATGTGCTTACAAGATTTGGGTTGTGGAATAAAAGGACCAGAAGTAGTGTGAGCATTGTCACTTATCCACCCTTTAAAGTTTGGTAAGTGGCTTCCAAGCTATCCGAGTCACTCTTGTGCTAACTTTTAGTTTACTAAGACCAATGAGGCATTCTGATTGTTACATCTTGAAACTGCAGAGGGACCAGGTAGGTTTTGTTTCTCTTGGTAGTACGTGCCCTCAGGGGACCTGTGTACAGTGTGATGAAGGCAGCCATCTTGGTTGTTCAGAGGGAGGATATATGACTACATGGTTTAGATATCAAACATCCCTAAAAGGTCCTGTGTGGAAGGCCTGGTCCCTAGCTAGTAGCACAATCAAAAAGTCATTGGATCATGAGGACATTAACCTCTCCATGTGTTGATCTACTAATGAGTTCATAATTGAATGAACGATTAGAAGAAGGTGAGAACTAGAAGACGGAGCCAATATGGAGGCAGGACGTCTCTGAGTGTTTGAAGACTGAACCTTGCTCTGGTTCGAAATAAGTTTTTACTTTTTAAAAAAATGGTTTGTCAGGAATTTAGCCACAAGAAAGAAAAGCTAACCTCTCCAAAAATTTTTTTGTCAGAATCTTCTTTTAATTTTTAGAAAGTTCTTATTATCCTAAAATGTGGTTAATTTCAGAAAAGTCTCATGAGCCACCGAGAATACTGTGATCTGTAGTGCTTCAGAATAATAGTCTGTAGTTATCTGTCAAGTTCTTAATATCTTTTATCTTGTTATTTATTTTGTCTGAATGATATGTCTTTTGGTGAGAGCAGGCTATTAAAATCACCTACTATTGTTGAAGTTATTATGCCTTTGCACCCAACAGTATTTATTTATGAAATAAGATGTTCTGATGTTCAGTGCATCTGTTTAGAATTTTCTTCTTGTTGATTTGTTTTCTTAATCAAAATGAAATGTGTAGCCCGCGCAGTCGTCTCGCCGGGAAGAAGACACGCGGACACACTAGGTTCCTTCTGCAGCAACGTTTACTGCCCTCTCCCAGAGGGAAAAAGAGAGGTCGAGCCCAAAATCCGCACTGCAGTGCCGCTCATTACCCTACGTAATGCCCCGGGATGGGCCGTGACATGGCGTCTTTTTCACTCTACGCACATGCGCAAACAGTTGTTTACTAGGAGTTAACAGCGGAAGTAGGCGCCATCTTGCCATGGCGAATGCCTCTCAAGCTTCACGGCTCCCCACAGAAATGTCCTTTAAAAAAAAAACAAAATCAAAAATCTCGTAACTTTGGTTTGAAACCATCTTGTTAATGTTAGTACAAGCCACACCTGTTGTTTTCTGTTGCATTTTCTTAGAGCTCCCTTTCTATGTGTTTTCTAGGTTTTTTTTCCTTGCTAGTGGAGTATCTTGTAGCAAATACATATGTCTTACTTTTAATCCACTCTGCTAGTTTGTCTTTTTATTGGAGAATTGAGACAGTTTGCATTGTTGTTGTTGAAAGGTGCATTTTAATTCTGACATTTTGTAATGCTTGATATTTTCTTATTTTTCATTTTATTTCCTTAGTTTATTTACTTTATTCTTTCCTTGTGATTATATTCCCCTTTCTTTCCTGTATAAGATCTCTTCAACTATCTTTTGAATCACTGGTTCAGTGGTCATGAATTCCTCCAGTTTGCATTTATTGTGGAGATTTTTTTTTTCCCTGTTCTTTAGCTGTGAGGGATCATTCTGCTGAATGCAGGAATCCAAACTGGCACTCGTTACTTTTGGAGCTTGACATACAGCGCGACTTTTATTTTCTGCTGAGAACTCTATAGGCCTGCCTCCACTCCGCCACTGGGTAAGGCTGACTGGGGGGGCTGAAAGCAGAATGTAGGGAGTTTGACTGACTGAGTGCTTATCCCACGCCCGCAGCCCTGGCATGTGCAGGACTGCAGGAAAGAGCCAAGGCACCACTCCAGCGGGTGGAAAAGCACAGTCTTAGGTGTGGGAAGGCAGGAACTAGTTCAGGAGTCTCCAGGACTGTGATGAGAGTGGGGCCGTAGGGTCTCAGACTTTTGGACATCCAGGTGCCACTGGGAGTCGAGCAAGAGCAGAGAATGGAGTCTGAGGCTGTGATGGGGTGGAGGTGGGGGGTGGGGAGGCACAGGCTGGGGACATCTAGCCCAGGTCTGGGAGATAAAGGGGGAAGCAATACTTGTTCCATCTGGGATAACTGTCTTTATCTTGGCAGAGGCAGGCTTGGTGGTTGTTGTGGCTGCCACCAGCAAGAGGTTTTCGATGGAAGATGAGGCTTCTTCGGCTCTGTAGGTGCAGGCCTTTTTTCCTGGCTTCCCATGGTGGATCTTGATGAAAAGAGACAGTCCATATAGTTCTAAACAGTTTATTGTCTTGGCAGAAAGTGGATGTGTAAAAAAAAAAAAAAATCACACCTCACTTCTTAGGGTGGGCCTGAGATTAAATACCTTCCGCAGGGAGGAATGTCAGGGAAGGGAAGCTTATTGGCTAAGCCCTCCTGGCCTCTAGGTACCTAGTTAGCATGAAGAAATTTGTTTTAAGCCTACGTGACCATAGGACATTTTTTTTTTTTAAAGTGAGAAGCATGGCACGTATTCCAACTCCGGAGTCTGACTGGGAGCTGGGAGTTGCCTAAGCCTCAGGTGTGTGCCCACCGAGTCTCCGGGTCTCAACCTGCTCTGCCTTATCAAACTTCCTGGCATGGTTTTATGTCCCACAGAATTCTGCTGTTATTTCATTGGCGTGTTTTAAGATGACAGTTCTCTTGCCCCTTGATAGTTTTAGCCTGCCTGTGATGATTGATAGTGGCTATCATCACAGATATCACGCCAGTTTACTGAGTTAGTGGCTATGACACGGGCCGATGATAAGAAATAGGCCGAGGCCGGGCGGTGGTGGCGCACGCCTTTAATCCCAGCATTTGGGACGCAGAGGCAGGCGGATTTCTGAGTTCGAGGCCAGCCTGGTCTACAGAATGAGTTCCAGGACAGCCACGGTTACACAGAGAAACCCTGTCTCGAAAAACCAAAAAAACCCAAACCAAACCAAACCAAACAAACCAAAAAACCAAAAAAAAAAAAAAAAAAAAAAAAAAAAAAAAAAAAAAAAAACAAAACAAAACAAAAAAACCCAAAGAAATAGGCTGAGAAATACAGTAGTTATTATCACCAGCTGTTTTTAGGTCAGGCTTCAAGCCACCTGGAGATGATAGTGATTTCAAAGACATCCTAAGTCATAAAAACAGAGGCACGTAAGACCACCTGGCCCTCCAGAGCTAGCTCTGTTACATAAAAAGGGTTAGCAACTCTCTGGTGACTTTGGAGAACCACAATTTGAGAGTAAAGAAAGGTAAAAGTGATTAAAAAAAAAAAAAACCAGCTAGAACAATAAACTGTATAAAAGGCCCAGATGAATAAGTCATCTCCTGACCCTGCATGGAGTTCCTTCTACTGTGAATGCCACTCATCAAATCACTGTGCTGGCTGGGCAAGTAGGCAAGGAGGTCCTAAAATGGTAAGACAGCCATTTCTGAAGGAACCAGATGTTTACTTTCCTATGTGAACCAGAGCAGAGTATCAATATTTGCGTTTCAAGTGTTTGTTTTGGGAGCACATATTCATTCACCCTTCCGTTAAGGCAGGTAGCCGTGGAGTGCCAGGGTTATTAAAACCCCACAGAACAATAGGAGGAACTGTTGCACTTTCATGTCTGAGTATTGCAGTTTGTGAACCCGGTACTCTGATCTCCCAAGGAGTTTCTAAGCGAAAGGTGTGTCATCTTTGAAGCTATCTAACCAAAGAGCTGTATTTCCACAATTTACATATGTGAATCATGGCTTTAGTATGACAAAGGCCAGTTTAGCACTTCGGGGCTGGGATGGGAGTGGTGTCAGACTATAGGGCTCCATTTCTAATTTAATTTTGTGGTTACACAGTAGCAGAACTTGGAGATGTCAGTTTGTCTGATTCTGCAGTTTAGAGACAGGAACTGTAATTCAGAAGTCAGTGGCTTGCTCATGGGTTTTGAAAAACAAATGAAGCAAGCAACCCGATTACTGCTTAGGTCTCAGTGCTTTGCTGCTTATCTTTAGTTTATTCTAGTCTAGCCCCACTGTGTGCACTGTCAAATTCTAATTGGGGCTCTTTCTGCTTTGTTCTTATCTCAGAGCTATTCTCCAGTGATGACCCTTGAAGGTCTTAAATCCTGCCCAGGTCTTATCTCCTGCAATTTCAGTGATCCTAGCAGAATGATGTAAAAAAAGTCTTGTTTTAAACACATTCTTTAAATATATATATATATATATTTAATGACCTAGATTAAACAAGGGGTAATTTGCTCCTAACATGTATGACTTTCATGAAACAGAAGACTTATCTAATGAGGTACTTCTCTTACTGAGCCAAGTAGACTTGATGTCTGTAATGACAAATACTTGACACTGTACAGGTATTCACTCCGTCATTTGGAATGATCCTAATTACTGTTTCAGTTGTTTGAAAGCTGCAAGTAGGTACTACAGCTGACAAAGGGACTTCGAGGAATGAGAACTCTGAAGAGGAAGGAGAGTAATTGTGAAATGCTATCCTAAGAGCTTGGTAAGCTGAGCTTCAGTGGCCCTGCTGGTGATCTCAGGACTCGCAGTGGGGCAGGAGTGTGGCAGGCTCTAAGAGCAGCAGCCATCTCTCCCTTCATGCTGATCCACTCCGCCCTTCTAACTGCTTCTTTTATACCCTTTCATTACCTTCTCCTTCATTACTAAATATATATTTTAATTCTTAACTTGCATACATCAATTATTCATATATGTGTGGCCTTTCAATACAGATTACATGGGTAATGATCAGACTTGGATAATTGATATATTTATCACCTTGGACACATTTAATTTTTTAAGCCTTCATCGTTTCTTGGTGTGGTACTGGGAATATTTAAAACCATTTGCTGTTTTCAAAGTCAACTCATCATTGTTAATCATCAATAGTTGCATGTGCCATTAAACATTAGAAGCTATTCCTGTAGCTGTTATCTGTGACCACTAACCATCCTTTTATAGACTTGCACTTTGAGAAAGTTTTTTTTTAACATTTATTTATTTTATGTGTATGAGTACACTGTAGCCGTATAGAGGGCCGTGAGCTATCACATATGTGGCTGCTGTTGATCTCAGGACCTCTGCTGGCCCCACTCGATCCGGCCCACTTGCTCCTGGCCCACTTGCTCCTGCGTAATTCACTGCAGCTGTCTTCAGAAGCACCCCCGATCTCATTACAGGTGGTTGTGAGCCACCATGTGGTTGCTGGGATCTGAATTCAGGACCTTTGGAAGAGCAGTCAGTGCTCTTACCCGCTGAGCCATCTCGCCAGCCCCCCACTTTGACGAAGTTAATTTGATATTACAAGGTAATTTCATTATTTTCTTGGCTGCAGGAAACAAAGTTTAAGAACAAAGAAAAACATAGTTCCTAGAAGTTGTGTTCAATTAAGGTAGTCTTAAAGAATAACGAGCCGGGCCGGGTGGCGCATGCCTTTAATCCCAGCACTTGGGAGGCAGAGGCAGGCGGATTTCTGAGTTCGAGGCCAGCCTGGTCTACAGAGTGAGTTCCAGGACAGCCAGGGTTACACAGAGAAACCCTGTCTCGAAAAACCAAAAAAAAAAAAAAAACCCAAAAAAAACAAAAAAAACAAAAAACAACCCAATACATTGAGACTCAAGTCATCTCAACCATCTGGTTATGTTTAAGAGGACTCTATGAAGAGCTCCTTTGTAGTCATGGAACAAAAACTTGAAATTATTTAAAACATTCATAAACACTATAACAATTTTTTTCTTCTTCTTCACCACGTCCAGCCATTATAACAATTTATAATTTTTATTCTGGGTGCTAGTCTAATAAACAAACAAACCAAAACCTTAATATGGAACTCTCCAATAGACTTGCTTCTTAACACAGTTTGTTCTCTAGTGCATAAAGTTACACACTACACGCTCTCCCTGCATGTCTGCTGCGTAACTAATGAGGAAAACAAAGCAGGCTGTGGGGAGGGGAGACTTACAGATGCAGAGGTTGAAGCTCAGGTAGCTTCAGTGCCAGGGAGCTCTAGTTTTCCGTTAGGATTAGCCCTATTTTACTTCACTTCTTTCCCAGTGATAGAAGGCTGTTGTGCCTTGAGACAGTTTTATTCTAGAAGTGCTCAGCATTTGGGTTTTATCAGGCAAAATTCTTATGTTTTAATTTCACTTCTCATAGACCAATCATCTAAGTAAATTAGTCTCTGCAACCAGTGCAACCCTCCACCCCGTCAAATTAAGGTAGTGGCTGACACACAGAAATGTAAAAAGAATGTGTGAAATGCATGCGACATTATGTAGGTGATTATCCTGTGGTCCATCCATCCCTTCAGTTCATATACTTCTAGGATTGAAAGCTGTACTTCTCATCAGATATAAATGCGAGGTCTATGCACTGGTAAAGATGAGCAAAAGGACAGCAGCTATTTTTATGGGTCTTTTATGGCATTGCTAATGCAGATTCATCAGTTCTAACAAATGTTATCATTTGGCTGGATGTGTTGAAAATGAGGAAGTTATTCATGTGTAGAAGAGGGGATTTCTGAGGAATCTCATTAATCTTTTCCTCAGTTTCGTTGTGAACTTAAATTTGGTTAAAAAAATTAGGGCTGGAGAGATGGCTTAGTGTGTACTGTTACTGCAGAAGACTCAGTAGAACGCTCAGCATCACGCCTGGCTGCTCACAATCTCATAGAACTACAGCTCTGGGAGTCAGATCCCCTCTAGCGGCCTCTGTGGGTACTGCCATCATAACTTCCTACACACCACTATATACACAGTAATTTTTTGTTTGTTTGTTTGTTTGTTTTTAAGACAGGGTTTCTCTGTATAGACCTGGCTGTCCCGGAACTCACTCTGTAGGTCAGGCTGGCCTTGAACTCAGAAATCTGCCTGCCTCTGCCTCCCAAGTGCTGGGATTAAAGGCATGCACCACCACCACCTGGCTATACACAGTAATTTTTAATAGCCTTAAAACAATGGCCAATTTATTCTTCCAAAGATACATGATTAATGCATCAGGCTATGAAGAAATGCTCAATGGTCCAGGTGATTTCTGAGTTCATTATAGTGTCATTTCAAAAGATGTGAAGACAAATCAACCAGTCGTTATACTACTAGGTATTATGCAAAAAAAAAAAAAAAAAAAAAAAAAAAAAAAACCCAAACAACAAAAAACAAACAAACAAAAACCCAAAAATAAATTAAAAAAAAATAAAAGAATAAAAAATAAAGACCATCACAGAAGGAATGACGTGCTGATATGAGCCCTAACATGAATGCTGTCATTTGAAAATGCAGTCAATGCCCCCCACAGGTTTACATGTCAGCCTGGTCTCCAGCTGGCCACACAGTTTAGGTGATAGGATCATGTTGATTGAAACTAACTTCATCTATGGACGATTTCACCCATTATGTTGATTGAAACTAACTTCATCCATAGACTACTTCATTCATTAACAGCTGAATGGCCTATTAGAGATGAGGCCTACTTGGAGGGAAGTTACTAGAAGGGTCATTGAAGGGTATTATCTTGTCTCACACCTCTCTTTGCTGTCACTATGCATGAGGTTGATATCACATTCTCCTCAGCCAAGCTCTTCTACTTCACCACAGTCTGTGGAAACAGTCAGCTGACCATGGACACAGTGAGCCAAAACAGTCTCTCACCCTTTAAAACATGCTACACTCCATTCATAAAAATTGTTCACATGCAGCAAATTCATCAAGTTAGTTATTAGAGTTGCCTAACAGGCAGGTATGGAGCTTGGAAGAAGTGGGCACGTGTGTTTTGGGGGATTAAAGGGATGAAACTGCTTAAAGCTTGGTTTCTATGATGGTATACAATTCTGTAGGTATACCAGACCTCACTAAATTGTTCACTTTATATGCATGAGTCTTTAGAAGTTACATCTCAGTACAGTTGATACTTAGTGTTGATTAAAATATAGTCCATCTGTGCTACTATTAACACAATGCTGCTTACGCTCTCATCTTGTAGTGGTGAAGGCTGGGAAATATAATCAGAAGGAAATCCTATCTGGTGTGAGAATAATTCTTGGGGCCATTACTGGTAAAGCCTCTAGGCTTTTGAAATCTTTTTATACCTTCAAATTAAAGATAAGGATATATGTGTCAACTGCACTGTCACAACAAAACCTATCAGAAACAAGGTCTCTTCATGATTCAAAATAGAAATCCTTATGTGACAAATGCATACACTGGAGTTATACTTATATGCATAACTGTTTATATGATTTGACAAAAATAGAGCTTTACAGAGCTTTCTTAAAAAGACTGACCAGGAGGCTGGAGAGCTGAGTCAGTGGTTTAGATGACCTGATGCTCTTGCAGAGGGCCAGGGTTTGATTCCAAGCACCCTTAGGATGGCTCATAGTCATGGGTAACTAGTTCCAGGGGCTTGATGCCTTTTTCTGATTTTACCAAGCACCAGAGTAGCCAGTGGTACGTATACATACATTCAAGGAAAACATTCATACACAGAAAATAAAAAAATCTAAACAAACAAACATGCTTGACCAGACCTGAGAGTAACAGGCCTATCATCCTACTGATACGGGGGCAGGCTAAGAAAGAAGAGTTCCCAAGTTCAGGGTTAGCCTAAGCAACTTATCAAGCAAATAAATAAGCAAATAAACAAAAGACTTTTAATATTTTGTCTTAAGAATAAAATAACTTTAAAAAATTCTTTGGAGTATTAACAGACAGTAAAAACTAAGTACAACCTGTCTCTGTCATGCCATAGCCAATGGCCTACTACAGAGCAGTCAGCCAGCTGTAATCTACTTTTCTGAACTTTCTCAGCTCCTTCTCTTCAGATTTTGACAGCTGATGTAGAGCATCTTCTCCCAAGTCCGTGTAGTTTGTTTCCTTGGCTTTTTCAGTGAGACCAGATTCTTCATCTGAATCATCACTCTCTTTGCTTCCCTCCATATCTACATCGTCAGGAATTTCTTCAGCACTTTGACGATAACAGAACATAAACATCATTAGATATATCCAAATTAGGCCTTTAATTAAAGACACCCACGTTGAAATAGCATATAGAACAAGCAACTCAACTGAAAACACTGTGGTAAGTGCCCTTATGGAGTGCAGGCCTTAAAAGACAAAACAAAACAAATGAACGTAGAAAATGTGGACCCACATCTTTAAGCAGCACACACACATCTCTTCCTCAGCTCTTCACAAGTGTTGTATGTAATAATCTTATGTCATTAGCTACATTTCAAAGCTAAAATACAAATATGGTAGCTGCATTCCCAAACAACTCAGAAGAGAAACCATCTAGAATCCTTACCTTTTCGTCTCTTTAGACAGCAGCAGTGAGTTTACAAACAGAGAGCACAGGAAGGAAGCTGACGGCAGTACATGGGCTGGCGTGTGAAGAAGCTATAGGCACACAGAAAAGTCACTTTGTTAGAAAGATCACCCTCTAGCACACTGTTGCTTCACCTCCTAATACCTTTTACACGAAATGGCCAGCCAAACACAAAAGGCTTCCCTGAAGAAAGAGCAAACCAAAGCAGACAGTCCTTCCAGGCTCCTGCACTGCAGTCCCATCTCCTCACCAGGTACTAAGGCTCCTTACTCATCTGGACATAGATGAGCCACTGTAGCCTGCTGTCTCCCAGGATCTGCAGTACTGATCGCTCACCTCAGTAATTGCAGGTATGTTCTCCGTTAAGGGGAGTTGGACCAGTTCATTCTCTGAAGTTTCAGTTAACTTTGCATCCTGCTGTTGCCTGTGTTTTCCCAATATAAAAGAAAATGGGGTCGTTGGCAAACTTTCTTCTGCCAGCAGCTGTATGGATGTAAGAGAAGGGGAAATTATTTCAATAAAACGACGGAAATTCTTTGACTGAACAGGTAAGGGCGACTGAACAGGTAAGGGCAACTGAACTATAAAATGATTCTGGAGAAAAGCTCGAAATCACATGATGTTATTCTCATGTCATAGACAAAGCAACTGATGCCCAGTGTCCCACTTTGTACATGGGAAAGCTAGCCTCAGACACTAATGAGAGAACCACGGCTTCCCTGCTGGGGATTTTATATAAAGATCACAGGAATGTGTTTTCAAAGGCCATATGCTCATACGGGCAAAGAACTGGGGCAAGGTCACACAGCGACAACCTGGAAGGATGCAGCAGGTTAAAGGATGAAATCTTAGTAGACTCAAGAAAACAATATTCTAAGACAAAAGCAAGGTGTGTATGTGTTGTTAATAAACACGCCAAAACTGCCCACAAAACAGGCAAAAACCGAAATACAGTACAAGGATGGGGACTAAGCAGAATTCTTTTTAAAAACAAACAAACAAACAAAGTCAAAAACAAAAGTAAAAGTCAGGGCATTGGTGCTGTGTGGGAGATGGATAAACACCTCCTGAGCCAGTTACCCCATCAGAGCTCTCCTGGGATCACCACACTGCATGGGGAGGAAAGCTGGAGCTACTTAGCAAGGCTACCTTGACTTTCCAATCTAAAATCCCAAGACACACCTCACTCACCCTTTCCTGTCTCCAACCCTGCTATCCATCTTTTCATTTCCTAATGTACTACATATTTTACTAACTTACTGGTTGTTGTTTAACATCTGTATCTTCCTAGAAACATATTTTTACAGACAAGGCTGTTTTGTTAACATATCCCAGTTGTCTATAATAGCCCCTGGCATATCACTGATTACTAACAAAACTGTTGTGAGTAAATTCAATGAGTTTTCAGAAGAAATTACGCAAGCTATGGTAAATGGTCAAAGATGAAGAACATCACAAGCTATATAATCTCAGGCCACCACCTTCAAAGTGCTGAGAAATCAACAAATAGGAAAGAATAGAGAATACTTCCCAAACTGCAAGGACCCTAAGTTCAGCAAGGTGATAACCCATGTTTGAATAGAACAGGTTTCACCAAAGCAAGTATGTGAACAAAGAAAGAATCTACGGGATCTAATGGCATATCGGTGAGATGAATCCCCAGAATGCTGAGCACAGGTTCTAGGATGAGCACTGGGTAGCAGATTCACAGAACAACTAGTCATGAAGTAAGCCATGGGTCTGTGAAAAGTTTTCATGACTTGAAAGAATACCTATGCGTCTGAAAAATCCTGAAAAAAATTAATTTGGATAAAGCCTGGAATAGAATTAAATAACAAAACAAAACACCCAGCGAATAGAAAAAAAAGGCAGCACTAATTAACTTCATGAGGGAAAAAATTGATCACAAAAAAGAAAGTATGTGGACTGCCTGGCTATGAATGCACTTCTATGTTAAGGCAACACAACTTTCAGCTTCAAGGACTTCAATAAATTCAACAGATAACTCAATCCAGAATCCAGAATCTAAACACATTCTTAGAGATAAGAAGTCCAAGCTAGTAAATAAAACTCTAACCACAATAACAAGATGTTTCTGTAATGATGGTCAAGTGCTGCCCCTGAGTGTTCATGAAGGGCTGGTTCCAGAAAATAGTGCAGACAACAAAATCCAAGATCTTTAGTGGAAGCAGTAGGTTGGGATCTCATTTAAATATAAGCTAAGCACATTTACCCATCTACTCTGGCATGTACACCCCACCTACAACTGATTATTTAGCCAATTCCATCCCACAAATTAGATATGGCAGGCCAACTGACTAACTCTTTAAACCACAAGACTATATATACTTTTAGTACTCTAAACGTTAGAGGAGCAGAGCAGAGTTTACAGATGTGCACTTAACAGTTCCTTCTTAGAACTCAGTGAGACGTTTGTCACAGCTGAACTCTAACAGCTAATCTTCTTTAGAAAAACAACATCGCATGTATCATAAATGGATAAAGTATGCCTACCTGTCTGCTTGTTGGTGTGAGTTTCTCTTCTGGAGACTTTGTACTGAATGTTAATAAGCACTAAAAAAGACAGAGTATTTAATGGAACAAAAATATATATTAGGAGATACAAATGAAATAAATTTATACAATGTCTTAAAATGTCAATTTTTCATTTTGATATATACATCAGCCCAAAGAAAAGATTTAAATTTCTTTGAAAGGTTCTGTGGGAGTTACAAGACCATGTTCTGAGAAAAATGTAAAACCCGGTAAAACAATAAAAGCCACCAGTTTAGTTTCTTCAACAGCAAACCAAATGGTAAAATGAGGAGAAAATGCTAAATGAATTAAAGTCAACATCAAGTCCGGTCTGCCCACACAAAACAGTGCTACTGCAATCGCAGTCCTAACACTGATGCACTGGCACTTGCCTGACCATTACTCTTGGGAAATAAACCTTTAACAAAAGAGTTCTACCTAAAACAAATTTTCTAAAATTTTTTCTACAAACAGGCCACCCCTTTGGAGGAGACAGTTACCTGTGATTTAGTTAGGAAGTAAAACTGAGATCTATTTAGCCACTGGTGAGCTTCTGAGGTGAATGCTTCTGGGACATCTCGTGGAACAAACACTCCCCATTGGACTTCCTCTCTGGAGACATTCTTTTGAATATACAATGGCCTTGGCTCGCTCGGTTTAAATACAAACACTAAAGGGGAAAAACAGATAGATGTCATTTTCCCTGCAGAGGAATATCCTAGCCTCAGGCTGGCAGATCCCACCTCTCCTGTTCCCAGCCCACAGAGTAAATGGCCTTGCGCAGGCTGTGTCAATGCTGTTGCTGCTGCTGTCTGACAGGTGTCTACTGAGTGCCTAGTATGCACCAAACAGGTTAGAATGAGGACTAAAAATCTGAAAATGAGAAGGGTTTCTGTTCCAGAGACCAGGGCATCTGTATAAGAAAGCAGAACACTAGACAAGTATTTTGTCTGAAGTACCAAGAAAGATGCAGACATTGTCTCAGAAGCAGAGAAGTCCAGGGGAGATTCTGAAGCCTGAGAGGGAACTGTCTTGTGGAAGTCAGGGATATACTAGAGTACTCCTAGCAGTAAGTGTGAATGTATATATTACAGGTATTGGGTAAGAGAGGATGGGCAAGCCCCAGACAAACAGCTGCATATGCATTTCTGACTCAAAGTAACTATGTTTCAGCTTATACTAAAAACAGTAAAAAGGAAACCTAGGAAAAAGCCACATGCTATCAGAGAATGGTTAGTACTTACAATCTGAGCCCACCGAAGACTGAGCCACTGCAGCAACGTGGTCTGAGTAAGGGTCGGATTCCATAACTCTAACATTTAGTTTTGCACTCCACTGTACTGTGGGGAAAGTGATACACGTCTGAGAAGAGGTTCAGCAAAAGCTCAAGACTTTACAACAAGTGTTCTTTATCTTCCCGGGGACGGCTCAGTGCTATGCTTATATGGAAGGGTTTATGAAGTCAATAACAACAGATATACACTGACACTGCCTGTGCATCAGGAAGCACAACTGCGGCATGAACTTCAGTATTCCTTCCACACATTGCATTAAATTAGGCTCATTCAGATTCGTGGCTGATGCTTTTCTGCTCTTACTAAATGTGGGTGACAGAGACTACCATCCACATTTATTAGGAATAACATCATACCTTCCCGGTGCCCACATCAGTAAAATGCCCTCAAAGCCTCATTTTTTTCAGGACTACTGTGATAGACTACTTTTAAATATTACACAGTCTGGGATCCTGCATACAATCAACAGAGCTCTTCCTCAACTGGACTTTTGGTCAAGTAAAAAATTATATACTGTAGAGGTAAAGCTATGAAAACAGAGTCCTTAATTCCTACAAGGTCAGCGACTAGCTGCAGCATCCCGCATGGGCTTACTTGAACAGCTGAGCAGATTCCAGCAGCAGAGGATGCCGTTCTCAGTAGTGCCGAGAAGATAGCTGGAGCACGTCAGTCTTCCAAAGCAGAGGTGCCTAGGCCAGAATCACAGGAGAGGTGAGCGGCAGGCAGGATCAATCACACGAGACGTGAGCGGCAGGCAGGATCAATCACACGAGAGGTGAGCGGCAGACAGCTCCAGTACATTTAGCCACAAAGAACTCAGGCTGAGACCACTGCGTTTACTTCTACTCAGTTCAGATGCGTAAACAGGCATGGTTTTACTCTTTTTGTGTTTCTAGCTTTTACAGTGATGGAAAAGGTGTTAAACCAATAGAAAGGGGCAAGTTAGGTACTTGTATTTCTTTAGGAAAACAGGTGTAATGCTATGATCAACTCTCTTAAATGCTGTATCATGTAACAATCCATGCAACAGCAGAATTTATGTAAAATATATCATGTCACTTAACAAAATCTTATTTTACCCTTTTTACCTACAAGAGGAAAATTTGTACTCAGCAAATTCAAAGTCAGCTATATTTAAAATGACATGAAATTAGTCATGTATTATTTTGTCCTCAGGTCTGGGAACCAGAAGTACTGGTTGAGTATTACATTGTATTTTTAAGAGAATGTATAAAGACTGGCAGGTCAGGATCAACCAAGGCTTGCATAGCCTTAGTTTCTACATAATGCCCCATGAGTATTTACTATACTGAACAAAGCTGGGTACAAAAGTTCAATGTTAATCCTAGTTTAAGAAATGCTTATGCAGGGCAGTGGTGGCGCATGCCTTTAATCCCAGCACTTGGGAGGCAGAGACAGGCAGATTTCTGAGTTTGAGGCCAGCCTGGTCTGCAGAGTGAGTTCCAGGACAGCCAGGGCTACACAGAGAAATGCTTATAAACTACTCACGAACTCATAGGTTACAGTTTCTCCACATTTTGATTAACTTCTTACCCTTATTCCCCAGCAAACTATACATTACCTCTCTGGGGAAAACATACATTATTATTGAAGCTTAAAGGCTTTTAAAGTTAAAAGTACATACATACATTGGTAGCAATACAAACTAATTTACCTACCTTATTTTCCCAGCTCGTTGGCAAAATGTACATTTTAGTTCCCATGTTTCTGAATCCCATATTGTAACTATTTCCTCAAAACTAACTGCTAGTAAGGAGCCATCTTCAGAGAAACAACAATTGGTTGCTTGATACTTGTGGTAACTACCCACAAAGTCACAAGTCCAACCAATGGCTTTTTCTGTGGAAAAAGAAACCATAACAATGGAATAAATAAGAAATAATGTTGCGGACAGGTTATTAGCAGAAAAGGTTAAACGAAGAAGACAAAACATAACAAAATTCCAGATTCCCCACAACTAAGTTAAAAGTGGAAGCTACTGACTAGCATTTTTACCCTTCCCGGAGACCTTGAGCTCCCTCTAGTGGAGAAGAGACCTAGTGGCACGAGCCCTTTAAGCTGCACCAAGCAGACACAAAATGCCCACCCACTTCCCCAAAGCACAGATTCTGGTGGAAAGATATGTAAAAATTTAAAATGAAAAATAGTTGTTGAAATTAAGCAACAGTTTATAGAATTTAACAAAGCGGAAAACACCTTCTCAAAAAGGACATAAATATATCACTTCTTAAAGTTGTAATTTTTCAACACAATCTAAGTGAACTTACTGTATATGTCAGAGTCATCTGTTAATATCCACACTTTGAAGTGGCCATCTCTGCTAGCTGTGACCAGTATGGGTTTTTCATAGTTTTCTGCATTATTGAAACAGAGAGCTGTGATGTGGTCATCATGTGGCATGGTGATCTTTGTGTTAAGAACAAACCTAGTTGAAAGAAAACCACAAGTTCTCAGAAAAGATATGGTATGCTAACACTCTGCACATCATGCAATATCTTCAAAATGGGCAACTGATAGATTATTACCCCAAATGACAAATTTCCACACTCTAACAGTCTCAAGACAAGTTCTAACATCACCTGGGGTGACTCAAATACAGAGCATTATATATTATATACAGCTCAATGGGAAAAATGACTATAAAGCAAATCATAGCTGAAGGCCTACTGTTCTCGACTCTGTAGGATAAATACACAGAACATAGAGGTCTGGCTTCTTCTAAAAACAGACAAAAGAAAAACAGAGAAAAAGAATGGCTGTGATAAGAATGGCTCCATTTATATTGTGAAAACACAAAATAAAAATGACCCATTCAAACTGTCCCCTCATCAACAATCTATGTCCTTAGAGTATAAGAACATCATACAAAGTATTTCCATGTTAAGATCATGTTATAAGAAAGAGGACCATTAGCAATGGGTTTCTTTTCTCATCTGTGAAATGTGGGGCAAAGGCTTAGTGTAAATGTATGTTTTATTCCCTGATGTAATTTTCGTACTGCTTAGTCTGCTAACCTAGGCCTAGTTGTGAAAGCTTCTAGCCTCTTACCCAGGCCTAGAATGTTATCAGTCTCTGAAACTTACTGTTAAGTAAGTTCACCCTTCCTATTTCTTTTTGAACTCTGCCTGGCTGGTTTACCCCAGCTGTTCTGGTTCAAAACTCCTCTCCAAGCTGACTGATTCAATCTGGCTTCTTTCTTGGCCTCTTGACTCTTTGTTCTGCTTGGCTTCAAACTAACTCTAGCAATCTGTTCTAATCTTTTGGCTTCTCATTCTCTGGCTGATCTGTCTTCACCTGTGTCTAGCAGATCTCTCTCAGCAACCCTAGCTCTGTACAATTGTCCCAGTAAAACTGCCTTCTACCTCTTTTCTCTCCTTCTCTGCACTGCTTTCTTAAGTAGCTTCCCTTTCCTCTCTCTTCTCTTGAGAGATCAGCATATCCTATCATGGATGGGTGCTTTCTTCTACAAACTAACTTTACCTCTACTGCTTGGGATTAGAGGTGTGTGCTAGGGCCTGTCTGTACTCCAGCAGGAGGGATATAAAGATATGTGATAAAAGTGGAACCTACTGACTAGTATTACAACTAGTCAGTACAACTACAACCAGAAACAGGTTTTTCTCAGTAAATAACACAATCTTGAGATTCACAGTGTGATCAAATATCCTGCAATACCTTAGATTACAATATTCTCTAGAAATTTATCAAGCCAGGTGCATGCCATGAATCCTAGCATTTGGGAGGCAGAGACTGGCAAATCTGAATTTGAACGAGCTTGGTCTAGATAGCAAGTTCCAGAATAGCCAGGGCTATACAGATAGTCCCTGCCTCAAAATCAAAACAAAATAAAAACCTGGCACAAAGACTCAATGAACAGTTCTTCAAAAGAGCAGTGGGTTATTTACCTGAACATGAGACACATGTCTATACTTTCCCTTGACAGTGGTGGAAGAACTAGGGCACATTTGGATTCTAATTCTGGATTTGCCTTGAAACGTGTTATGTTGTGGGGTTACAATTCTTTCTCATGTTTCTCATCTTTTTATGTGATGACATGGCAAGACCTATCAATGCTTTCTCAAAACAGAAAGCTAAAATAAAGCTTTATTATTAGAATGATACCACAAGCTCCATTTCTGTATGTGTCAAAATGCAACAACAGAAATACAGACAGTTTTAACTATAAAATAGAAACTCAAATGAGGTGGCCATACAATAGGATTACCCTTGGGTTTTCTTGCTATAGCTCCACAGTTTCATTTGCAGCTCGAGCTCATTTTCATTTTCTTGCCGTTGTTCAACTGTTGCCAACCAAGAACCAGAGCAGCCAAAGGCAGCCTTCGTTAGTTCAATTTGGGTTAGACCTTCATCATTGATGTACTCTTGCTGTATGATATCTAGCTGACAAGGTTAAAAAGTCCAAAGTGTTATTAATGTAAGTATCAAGTATCCTTTATTTCCAGTCATATTTTTCTCTAAGAAAAGCTTTATAGAAAACCTCAGGACTAAATTATCTATTACTTCAAAGAGCAAAAAATAAAAATAAAAGAGATAAGCACTGGTCCAAGAAGACTAGCGTTCTAGTCTTTTTTCTTTTTATTTATGACTGATCCCTTAGTCCCTTAAAATGGGTTTCCTTGTGTTTGGTAAGAATATAAAGTGGTTACTATTGATTGAGGAGCCCTCATACGAAAAGCTGCAGATCCAAAATGTCCCAGATATCTTTTGATATTGACAATGTTCACAAAGATGTAAGAGATATTCTGGGACTAGGACCCAAGTGTACACATAGCCAGCCTATATGTGATTTTATCTACTAGTTTTAGCATAGTGCTATGATATGTCTTCACATGGAGTTAGACATGGATTTTCCTCTTGTGGTGTCAGAGAGGTGCTCAAAATTTTTAGACTCAGGAACACTTAAGACTTTGGATTTTGGCCAGGTGGTAGCAGTGCATGCTTTTAATTCCAGCACAAAGGCAGGTGGATCTCTGAGTTCAAGGCAAGCCTACTCTATGGAGTAAGTTCCAGGACAGTCAGGGCTACACAGAGAAATCCTGTCAAAAAACCAAACAAATAAAAAAGACTAGATTTTGAGATTAGAGATGCCCAACCATATTAAGTGTACTAAGTGCTCTTTTAGTAAATGTGTGTGTGGGGGGGAGGGGGAGGTATTGACTTCTTTCAAGTTTATAGGGTATGGAAAGAAAAAGTTAGCTACCATGACAGTCATATATAAAGAGCAATGCAGGGGCACAAGAAAAGGGACTGCATTTTATTGCAAGAATACTAAAGTATTCTTGTTTAATCTACACTAAACTTTAAGTTTGCATGTTGGACAGTTTATCACTCAACAGACCCAGATTTGTAATGTCAATCCACACAAGCTCATTCCTTTATCATTGTGACTCAGAGCACATGTGTGCTCAGAGCATCAACTGCATTAAAGTAATTTCAGACCGCATCAGCTGTGTTCAAGTACAAATACACAGTATTAAGAGCTTCCAAATAAACCACACAACCCCAGTAGTACTTTAGAGAACTTTCACTTGTTTTAAAGCTTAGTTTATGGATTAAAATCTTACATTATATAACTGCTTATCACCCTGGAGAGAATAAAACTGCAGGTGACCAGGCTTTCCATTCAAAACTAAAGCTTTGGTTCTTGGGTCAACCATCAAACCAGTAGATACACTCCTATCTGCAAAAGAAGCAACAGACAGTGGTTGAAGAGCAGCGGCCACTCGTCAGATGCAGGGTCCCCTATCCACTTGAGTCTACAGTACCTTTTACTAGGCCTTGAATTACTGCACATGCATCAAGATTTCGGTGAATAACTGTTATCTCTGTTAAAACAGGGAGGAAAATAATTAAACATGAATAGATCAGAATGTTAAGGTGACAAGGATCAGATCTTCATGTTACTTAATGTGCCAGAATACAAGAAAATACAGTAAGTTCAATTAAATCAGTGTTACTAGGAAATCAAAATTATAGTTTACAAGTTAGTTGAATAATTATGAATGGGGATATAAGATTCTGTTAAAGTCACTAACCTTTCTTTCAAATTATATGTGTTCATGTCTGCCTGTGTGTATGAAGATGCATGTGCATGTGAGTGCAAGCGCTTGTGGGAGCTACACAAGGCTGCTACGTTCCCCAAACTGGAGTTAAGGGTTGTGAGCTGATGGATGTAGGTGCTAGGAATGGGGCAGGGCTCTTTGCGAGAGTAGCACATCTACTAATCGGAGCTCCCTGTATCCCAGTCTATGCTTTATAGACTGTACTCATGAACAAATTGTCATGTACACGGTGACCTAGGTGAAGGAAGAGCAGGGTGGAAGAACAGCAAGCACCCAGGCTTCGTCGCACACTACAGCATTCATTCCAGCATTTGTGTGAAAGGAAAGTGGGAAAGCCACTTAAAACCCACCTTCCATTTTAAAAGGTTTTGAAAATATAAGTGGCACAGCAGTAAACATACACATTTAGCTTTATATTTTCATAAAAACAATTTTGAAAATGATAGATCTGGTGGCATCTGAAGCTAGAAAAGGGGTAAAGAAAAAACTACACATTAAATTTCTACTATTTTCATCTAGTTTTCGGTCCCTTTACTTCCCATTCAGAAGCTGGTGACTAACTGTACCCACCTCCTCACGATGAGAAGTTTAGACTTACTGTTATCAGAGTGAGAAGTACAGAACAAATCTCCTGCAGGTGAGACAGAGATGTGCTCAATGGAAGATCCTAATCGAGGAAGAAACTCTTTGTTCTTCTCTGATCCATCTCGCCACTCCACAAGCACACACTCCCGCCCGCCACTCAGCAGACTGGTGCCTTTGCAGCCAAAGAAATAAAAAATGGCAGAGTTTGAGGAAAAACAAACAAAACAAAACAAAACCAAACCACACATATAAAAAGACAAATACATTCAGTACTTAAGTCATCTCTCTGGAACTTACAAAAGTGTCTTCATATCATTAACTGGTTTTATTAATTATCTTTAAGTTTTAGTTTTCTTTTAATTGACATAGCTGTGCATACACACAGGGTACAATATGATGCTTACATACATATATAGTTTAACACTCAAATCATATAACTTGAACAACTACCACCTTGAGCATTTATCTATTCCTTGTGATGAAATAATCAAAATCTTATAATTTCAATAGTAATTGTTATAGCTACCCTACTGTACAACAGAGGAAACCAAGCAAAGATGACCTACACATTAAATATTTGTCAATCACAAATCAGATAAGAGATTAATATTTATAAAATATAAAGAATTCAACTAATTCAAAAGCATAAATAGTAGAATTGAAGAATGAACAAGACAACCTTAATAGACATTTCTCAGAAGATACACAAGTAATCAACATGTGTATGAAAATACCCTCCACATTAGTAACTATTAGAGAAACCCACATAAACATCCAAAATGAGGCAGTGACCCACTCCAGTCAGACTGTGACCAGGCATTCATTATGGAAACAATGTCTATACTGCACTTAGCAAGCTTACTTTGGTATACATCCGAGTAAAATGAAACCAGAATACTACAGAAAATAACTTATTACCAACACCCACCAAAACTCTGGCTCAATAATATCAGCTAGCTGTGATCAGTCCAAATAAAACAAAGGACTATTTACAACATTCCAGTGTCAGGAAGAGATGATAGGATTTAGTAATATAAAGTTTATAGTGTATATTATTATATGCTTATGGTCATTCCTTGCCATGAGATGACATGAGACGGGCAGAAGCCACAGTATAGAAAGGAATGAAGAGAAAGCGTAGATTAGATTAGGAGAGAACAAAGATACTATGTGAAACATACAGATAAATATACCAGCATCCCAAAACCACACAGTATTTTTTTTGGAGGTGAGTGAAAAGAGGGTACAGAAGCCACAGTTGTTCACTGTAGATTAAATCATCTTCTTTCTCTTTTATCTCAAGCCTGACTCTTGCAGACACCAGGCACTGTCCCCCAAGTCCAAAGCTTCATTAGGCTAAGGATACCCACAAGCATCCAGAGCACACGGAAGCTATGTGTGCTGTTTCCTATACCCAGGCAATGCTTAAGTCGTTCTCAGATTTCTGACAGGGTTGAAGGCTCATTATAGTTTCATAATCAAGCTCAAGTTGTTTAACATTGAGAGAGAGGTTATAGAGTGGAAGACATGATTTTCAGATGTGTTACAGGCTAAATAAACACAATCCAGGGATAAAATCATAATTTTTAAGTTAGGAATGATGGTAGAGTACTTTATCTAGTTGACAAATATGATGGACTGGATGTTAGTTGTATATCATACTTTGTAATATAGGGGTTGGTTCTGATGCTAAGGTCCTATTTCCCAATTGGTTCTTGATCTATCAATGATGACACCAGCGACCAATGACTGAGATGGGGCAGGAAAACTTAAGAGTTGCATGGGAGGATACAGGCAGAATTGAGAGAGTTGGAAGAGATAAGGAGGAATAGCTGCAGGAGATTAAAGCTAACCAGCCATGTTAGTTTTCCGTTTTTAGTGGCCAATGGCCACTCTATCCAATTATGCTTGGGGCGGCAGGAGAGGTTTAGCAGTGAACAGTCATTGAGATAGCAAAGGCATTTTAAGATTAACTTGTATACGTGTTGCTTTTTATCTGTGGATTCAAGAGAATCTGGTAGCATGGCCCGTTTCCAGAGCTTAGGCAGGGTAGCAGAAGCTACAAGCAACAAAGTGTTAACAACTTGATTCCTCTAACTTAATGTTTGTGACAGGGTCTCACTTCAAAGCTCTGAACTCATAGTGATTCTCTTGCCTCAGCCTTCCAAACAATGGGATTATAGTTGTAAATTCCAACGTATGATTCAAGATATTTCTTTTTCTTTTTTTTTTTTTGAGACAGGGTTTCTCTGTGTAGCCTTGGCTGTCCTGGAACTGACACTGTAGAACAGGCTGGCCTTGAACTCAGTAATCCACCTGCCTCTGCCTCCCAAGTGCTGGGATTAAAGGTGTACGCCATTACCACCAGGCAATTCAAGATATTTCTAAACTTCTTTTAATTATGAAAGAGGCCCCTAGCTGATATCTAGTCTGGGGGGGTTCTTATAAGTGGCACTGGCTGAAGC
This sequence comes from Mastomys coucha, assembly GCF_008632895.1. NCBI lineage: Eukaryota > Metazoa > Chordata > Mammalia > Rodentia > Muridae > Mastomys > Mastomys coucha. The sequence continues at coordinate 73,504,451 of NW_022196896.1, read as the reverse complement.
CAGTATTGGGGGAAAACCCAAAGCTGAGGAGATGCTGTGGACAACCAGGACTGCCCCAGGTGTAAGACCACCAAATAGCAGAACCCTTCTTTGAAGCTAATGGTGAATATGTGCAAACATACTCTAAAATAAACAGCCAACACCCAGAGGAAGCTCCATTCCCAGGTGCTCTAACAAACCCAGGACCATAGGATCAGAGGTGAGGATACAACATCTGCCCTAACACCAGAAGTAACTGGCACCAGTGGGGCCCAGGCACTCAGGAACTCTGCCAGACCAGTGGCACAGGTTCCTTCCAGTCTGGGCCGGTTTTACTGAGCAGACCTTGGGCACAAACTCTGCAGTCAGTCCCATAATACCCAGAGGAAGCTCCACTCCCAGGATCTCAGGGTCCCAGAGACAGCTGAACTCTGAGGAGTTCTGACACAATCGGGATCACAGGAAGGACAGGCTCCAGTTAGATGTAGATAAGGCAGGTAGCACAAGAGATAATCAGATGGTGGGAAGCAAGCTTAAGAACAGAAGCAACAGAAACCAAGGTTACTTGGCACCTTCAGAACTTAATTCTCCCACCATAGCAAGTCCTGGATACACCATCACATTGGAAAAATCAAGATCTGGATCTAAAATCACTTCTCATGATGATGATAGAGGGCATTAAGAAGGACATAAATAACTCTTTTAAAGAAATACAGGAGAACACAGGTAAACAGCTAGAAGCCCTTAAAGAGCAAACACAAAAATCTCTTAAAAAATTATAGAAAAACACAAACAGGTAAAGGAAGTGAACAAAACCATCCAAGATCTAAAAATGGAAATAGAAACAATAAAGAAATCACAAAGGGAGACAACCCTGGAGATACAAAACCTAGGAAAGAGATCAGGAGTCATAGATGTAAGCATCACCAACAGAATACAAGAGATAGAAGAGAGAATCTCAGGGGCAGAAGATACCCTAGAAAACATTGACACAACAGTCAAAGAAAATGCAAAAACAAAAAGCTCCTAACACAAAACATCCAGGAAATCCAGGACACAATGAGAAGATAAAACCTAAAGATAATAGGTATAGAAGAGAGATTGAGATAAGTTGGGAGTTGAAGATTTCCAACTTAAAGGGTCAGTAAATATCTTCAACAAAATTATAGAAGAAAACTTCCCTAACCTAAAGAAAGAGATGCCCATGAACATACAAGAAGCCTACAGAACTCTAAATAGATTGAATCAGAAATTACTCCTGTCACATAATAAAACACCAAATGAACTAAACAAAGAATTTTAAAAGCAGAAAGGGAAAAAGGTCAAGTAACATATAAAGACAGGCCTATCAAAATTACACCTGACTTCTCACCAGAGATTATGAAAGCTAGAAGATCCTGGGTTGATGTCATACAGACAGTAAGAGAACACAAATGCCAGCCCAGGCTACTATACCCAGCAAAACTCTCAATTACCATAGATGGAGAAAACAAGATATTCCATGACAAAACCAAATTTACATAATATCTTTCAAAAAATACAGTCCTTCAAAGGATAATAGAGGGAAAACATCAACATAAGGAGCAAAACTACCCCCTAGAAGCAAGAATGTAATCTTTCAACAAAAGAAGGAGCCACACAAACATAATTCCACCTTTAACAACAAAAATAGCAGGAAGTAACAATCACTTTTCCTTAATATCTCCTAACATCAATGGAATCAATTTCCCAACAAAAAGATGTAGAGTAACAGACTAGATATGTAAACAGGACCCAGCCTTTTGTTGTATACAGGAAACACACCTCAGTGACAAAGACAGATGGTACCTCAGAGTAAAAGGTTGGAAAACAATTTTCCAAGCAAATGGTCACAAAGAAACAAGCTGGAGTAGCCATTCTAATATCGAATAAAATCGACTTTCACCATAAAGTGATCAAAAAAAATAAGGAGGTACACTTCATATTCATCAAAGGTATGATCTACCAAGATGACCTCTCAATTCTGAACCTCTATGCTCCAAATGCAGGGGCACCGACATTCATAAATGAAACTTTACTAAAGCTCAAAGCACACATCACATCCCACACAATAATAGTGGGAGACTTCAACACCCTACTCCCAGCAATGGACAGATCAGGGAAACAGAAACTAAAGAGAGAGACAGTGAAACTAACAGAAGTTATGAAACAAATGGATTTAACAGCTATCTATAGAATATTTCATCCTAAATCAAAAGAATATACCTTCTTCTCAGCATCTCATGGTACCTTCTCCAAAATTGACCATATAATTAGTCACAAAATAGTCCTCAACAGATACAAGAAGAATGAAATAATCCCATGCACCCTATCAGATCACCATGGACTGAGGCTAGTCTTCAGTAACAACAAAAACAATAGAAAGCCCACATACACATGGAAGCTGAACAATGCCCTACTCAATGATAACTTGGTCAAGGAAGAAATAAACAAAAAAAATTAAAGACTTTTTAGAATTTAATGAAAATGAAGACACACCATACCAAAACATATGGAACACAATGGAAGCACTGGTAAGGGGAAAACTCATAGCTCTAAGTGCCTCCAAAAAGAAACTGAAGACAGCTTACACTAGCAGCTTGACAGCATACCTGAAAGCTCTAGAACAAAAAGAAGCAAATACACCCAAGAGGAGTAGTTGGCAGGAAATAATCAAACTCAGTGCTGAAATCAACCAAACAGAAACAAAAAGAACTATACAAAACAAACAAAAACCAAAAAAACCCTACCAAAGCCAGGAGCTGGTTCTTTGAGAAAATCAACAAGATAGATAAATCCTTAGCCAGACTAACTAGAGGACACAGAGACAGTATCCAAATTGATAAAATCAGATATGAAAAGGGAGACATACCTTATGAAATATATCTTAAAATAATTAATTCTGTTGAATATTAGCAGTTGAAAATATTAAAATCACATTTAAAAAAAAAAAAGGTACTTACCCGTTACTGTAAAAGCCAAATCCATAACCATGTCGTGGTGCCAATGCAAACACGTGTATGTGTACTTCTTTTCATCGTGAAAATTCCTCCTGTTGGAGAAAATGAAATACTTTGTAAAACGTTTTTCCCCTCATATCCTGATCAGTTTCTCCTCCCTTCACTCCCCGCCTCCCCTACCATCCAGACCCACTCCCTTTCTGTCTGAATCGAAAACAACCAGGCTTCTGAGACAATAAAATAAAATACAGTACACATCAGAATTGGACAAAACAAACAGACAAACAGAAAAGAGTCTTCCTGAGAGAAGTTATGTGAATGCAGACATCCCATTTGGGCTTAGAAAACAAACTCCTAACCTCAGGTGCCAAATAGGAAACAACGGCATGCTAAATCCAATAAACCAGTCCCAAGTGTTCTGGCATCAATATTTAAAAATACTTTGATGAACCTGCACAAGTACAGTTATCCTGGCACTCACGGCACCACCCACTAGATACTCCGCACTGTCCCAGGTTCCTGCTTTAGCTCAAGGCTGAGAATAAGGCTCTCTTCAGTGAAACGGTTCCAGTTGACATGCAGTGCTTCTTTCTCCAGAAGATAAGGTTAGGAATCCCACACGGCAGTATGGTGGGAGAGCACAATGCCAGGAAATGGAAGGCGGCAGCAGAGTCAGTCCTTCTGCAGCAGCGGTGGTCCACACTCTCTTTTTGGACCTAGGGATAGTGCTGCCCTGAGGATGAGTGTGAAGCAATCTACACGTGATCCCACATTTTCTGGAGTTCACTGACCAAAGTCGGATTTTGCCGTCCATGTGACCAGAGGCGATGCAATCTTCCTTTGGGTGGCAGGCTACACACATGAACTTGTTCTTTGCATTCTTCTTGTTATTTGTTGATGGTAAAGTAAAACTAGGAACAAGAAAAACAACAAGTTTCCCTTGGTTATGAATCAAGTATTCTGTTTGGTAAACATTTACAAATGTACAGTATAAACTTCATGTGGCCCATGTCTTATCTCAAGAACCTGCATCCTGATTTAAGGAATGAAGACAGTCCTTTTAGTACCTTTTGCTGGCCTGTAAAAATTTCTCTCTGAACCAAAATTTTAGTATTAAGCTTATGACCATGCTTAGTAAATTCGAACTGAAACAACTGACTTTATGTGTCCTAATGGGACAAATTCAGAGGGATAAATCCATTTGCTATGTCTAGGTTGGTTCATATTCCACTTCTAAAGAAGTGAGGATTCCTGTATACCATAAACGAAACAATGCTAATCTCAGAAGGGTAGCTGCGAAAATGACAGTGTCTAAGAGATGGATTATACAATTCTCACTTCTTCTATCTAAATATACATGTCATTCATCCCTGCAACTCAGTTACCATCTCCATTTAAACCTATTAACTTGAAGTACATGATGTATGAAATGGACTAAATGTTTCAAGTTCATGCTGGTGATTTTTGTCAACTTCATCCAAACCTGGGAGGAAGAAACCTTAGGGAGACAATGGCTCCAGATTAGCCTGTTGTCAAGAGTGTGGGGCATTTTTTGACTGACACTGGCATGGAAGGGCCTAGCCCACTAGAGTGATGTTATTTCTGGGCAGTTAGCTGGGTCTGGGAGTTATACAAAAGCAGTTGAGTGAGGAGGCATAGAGAGTAAGCCAAAAACAACATTCGCGGCCTCTGTTTTATGTCCTCCCCTGGGATCCTACTCTAGCTTCCCTTTATGACAGACTATGAGATTGAGATGTTAGCCAAATAAACGCTTTTCTCCCCAAGCTGCTTTTGGTCATGGTATCTAACATAGCAATAGAAAATAAACTGGAGCAAGGCCCCAGCATCCTAATGCCTATATTGGTTGCTATAGTCAATGAGAATCACCAGGTCAAGCTTTATCAATCTAAATCCATTTTTTACACCAAGTACACAGTTGACTGTATTGTATGTATGAGGTCTGGGGATAGAGAAGACCCCTACCATCACGCATTAGATTGTGTGAACCTCTATAGGATGGCCCCACTTTCTGAAACAAGGCACTAGAAACAGGTTCGGACAACACTGTAACAACTGCTCCAGCAAACACAGCAAAGCCAAGAAAAGGGAATTCTTACTTGCATGTTTTTTTCTTTTTGAAAAAATAAACAGATAAATAAAAGTCCCGGACTGCAGCAACATATTCTCCCTGGTGATTTAAGCAGAAGGTAACATTAAAAAAAAAAAAAAAGAAAAGAAATATCGCAAGATTGTATTACTACCAAATGGCTTGCTGTACTTTGGCCATGGAAAAGATAAATTTTACCTTTAGAATTAAACCCTAAACTGTGCAACTATACCTTTAAGTGTAGTGGTTTACATATTTTCCCATTAGGCATACATACAATACCAGGCCATGTTTGGCTATATCTACATAACTGTTGCCAAAATCCAGACCTAGAAACATTTCCTTCATCCCAAGAATGTGCACTCCCTATCTAGTCACTCCTCAATGCCCCAGTCACACCAGCAACTGCCACTGTATCATCACAGCTTATTTCAGTCTGTACATTACAACTGTAGCTCAACACAACCTTTTGAAATCTGCCTACACACTTAGGTGTATTGTTAATTTCTTCTCATTGTTGCGCTACACTCAGCTGAGTAAATCCACTAAATTTCTGTTGTTTGGCTGGTTGACTGGGTTATCAGCTTGTTTCAGGGCTATGGGAAGCAGTCATTACTCCTACACATAGCATTTGCTATCATGTTCTGTCTCTCCAGGCCCAGGGAATTTAACTTTGCTCCTCATCTTGACACCATTAGTAATCCTGGTGGAGGTGAAGTGGATTCTAACTATGATTTTACCCTCTGTGGTAATCAGTAAGACTGAGTCTGACAGTGACACTGATGGAGCCATCCATCTTCTCTACTCTGAGGAACTAACCCTGTCCTGAAGAATGATACAATGACTGAAAAAACCCCAAGGCTAATGCAATAGGTTTTCTGGTGGCACTTGACTTTAAAATAATAAGGCATGAACAGGTAGCAAAATACTGGTACAAATGCCACCAAGTATCAGTCAAAAACATGTTAGGATTCATGTGCGCTGCAATATTAAGTTGAAAAGAGAAAAAAAAATGAAAATATTTCTGATTCTACTTCTTTTGGGAACTGCTGTCTTCAATGTGATCAAGAAAAAGTCTATAAAAGCCTTTAAATATTGTCACTGGTGAGACTCAACATTTTCTTTCCTCATATTTTCTGTGATACCTGAATTTCCTAAAGTGGAACAATGTCAGTGTTTTACATGAAACAGGGAAAGAAAAAAGTACAAATACCAGATATTGTTATTTCGGGGAAAATTGTAAAAGAGCAAAGGACAGAATGCATGACATAAGGATGGTTCTAAAAACGTGCATACCATAATCCAGGAATGCTTTCTAAGACAATGTCACAGTGTTTTAGTTACTAACAAAAGTGCACTAATGCACTGGATCATCAGTGTTGAGGGAAAACCTTTCAGAGAATAGATTTCACATATAAACAGAAACCAACAGGACAAATTTACCTCATTTCCAAAGGCAATGCACTTAGGGGACTTGTTTATGTAATCCAAAACAAAGGTAAGCTCCTTAGCTTCCACGTCCCGGCATGTTGATTTGGGCAGTTTCACTGATACCAGCTGAAATATGTCTGGCCAGAGGAAGTCATTTATTACAAAGTTTCTCTAAAGCACATACACCTAGTCTTTTGAAACAGTTAACACACTTAAATGCCAAGACTGCAACTATAGGACATTTTGAACAAAATGTACCACACGATGAAGGAAAGCAAATGCAGGCCCTCAGAAAGCGCAGCAGGTGCTCTTAACTGCTGAGCCATTACTCCAGTCCCTGATCTCTTCATATGACTGGAGTCTAAATCCGTAACTCCTGGACACTCCTGGCTCTCTGTAGAAACTGAAAACTTACACAGGAGTGTTTTATGTTCCAAAGTACTCATTTGCAGTTTAAAGTGGGTCTATGTGGGCACACACCTCTAATCCCAGCAGGGTCAGGTTTGAAGGGTGAGGCAGAGGCAGAGGCAGGAAGTTCTCTGTGGGTCTGAAGTCAGTGTGATCTACATACTGAGTTCCAGGACAGGCAAAACTATAAAACTATTATAAAGAATTGTCTTTAAAAAAAATCCCAATAGGGGCTGGAGAGATAGCTCAGCGGTTAAGAGCACTGACTGCTCTTCCGAAGGTCCTGAGTTCAAATCCCAGCAACCACATGGTGGCTCACAACCACCCATAATGAGATTTGATGCCCTCTTCTGGTGTGTCTGAAGACAGCAACAGTGTACTTAGACTAATAATAAATAAATCTTAAAAAAAAAAAAAGAATCCCAATAAATAAAGACAAAATGGGACTGAAAAATGAATATATTATTGGTGAATTAAGCAACCAGAAGAATGAAGCCACATGAGAGCTTTCTGAACTGTGGCTAGGGAGATCGTTCATTAGTGCTTCCATGAACTCATGAAAACTTGAGTTTGCTTCTTTTGTAACTGGAGTTTGCTCTAATTTCAAAAGCCAGCACAACAGGTGTCCAGACAGGAGGATCCCTGGGACTTGGGGGCAGCTAGTTTAGCTCAATCACCAAGCTACAGGCGGAGAGAGAGAATATGTCTCAAAAATTAAGTGGAGAGATAAAGGAAGGCATGTGGAGAGGGCTTCTTGGCTCTACATACATAACTGTATGTACCTGCATGTATGTAAGTTAGCCATCCATGGCTTATTATATAAAACACTGACAAACGAGCATAAAATAGGCACACAAGTCAAAGGTTACTAATATTCAACCATATGTGATTCTAAAGCAATTCTTTGGTGTACATATAGTTATACCATTTAGGAAAAAATGAAAGCAATTTTCATACTAAAGATTTGCATGTGCTTTTATACTTTTATATAAAGGATTAAATCTTGGGCAGTTCAGCTGTCTATAGTTACTATATTAAAGCGTCTTTGAACTTTTAATTCTACTATAACTGTATGTTATGGGGAATAGTGCTTTTGAATCCCAGCATTAAAAATTTTCTTTGGTTAACTTCGTGTTGGTATCCTGTTACAACAAGTTCTATGATGGGGAAAAACTATCTGTAATTACTGACAATGTTGTAAACATTCCAGGAGTCTTGATATGCGATAGTTTCGATGCTAGTGAACAGAGTAATAATTCAGCTGCACTACTGGTTATATCAATTTTTAATCTATATTATTTGGTATAAATCAAGATCAATAAATAAAAGGGCTATAATGCTTACTATTAAGGGAAGGAGAGGTGGCTCACCCATTAAAGGTTAGGCTCCCAGTGAAAAATATAAGAATAACATATTAAAATTCAGCAGAAAAACAAATTCTTGCCTGGCTTTAACACTGAACTCTGAGTCCACTATTCTACCCCATCCCCCGTCTCCCCTCCTGTGGTAAACATTAAACACTGAATATCTCAGAACTAAAGTCCTCACCAAGTATAATGATAGTAATTTACATGCCAACTCAAAAACTGCTAGCTTGACATTAAAACTAGTATCAAGACCCTTGTAATTTTGAGAAACTGTAAAGATCCATTTGATGTCCCACAAAAACAAATTAAGCGCATTATGTTATACCTGGCTCTTCTTTACTTATTGTAAGGAAGACGGAATCTTCGGAGTGGGGAGGAATAAAGAGGGCATGGAGTTTAGGTCCAACAGTGAAAGTCTGAAAGAGATAATGAGTCATTCCATGCAGTATCTGGTTCCTCCAGCAGAACATAGAACTCATGGGGCAATTTAAGGTTTTCTTACTGATGTTTCCTACCTCAAGAGAGTCCCTGTCTATAGAGGCCATCTACACTATTAGATGATTTGTCTTTTATATACCTTCCTGGCTTTTCAATAACTGCAACCTATAATAATTTTATCTCACATCAGGTTATATAGATTTTTCCCACGATAATTTAAGGACTACATAACAAGATTTCAAATTTAAATATAACAAGATTATTTCAAAGATATAAATTCTTATAGAAAAAAGTACAGTAATTTTTGTTTTCCTCTCATCAACTGCACATATAAAAATCTGTCTAAATTGTACTCATTACTGTACTCAATGTATATTTTAGCAAGGGGGAAAATCACTCTATTTGTTTAGATTTATGCTGCTAAAATTAATAGGATGAATCACCTCATCATGGTAACTGGTTTTTCTTTTTCTGTTATGTCAATTCCTAGCTTACTTTCACTCTCCATTTCCTCCCTGAAAATGCTGGGACAGAAGCCAGGGCCGGACCCGCACACTCCAGCACTGAGCTGCACCTTCAGTGCCCATGCTTACTTAGCTCCCATCCTGTTGGCCTAAATAGTTATTTCTTTTTGGTGTGTAAAATACTTTCTCTCAGTGCTTTTATCAGTCTTCTTTTTATGGTAGGACCTTGAAATTTTTATATAGCTCAAATTATGCATTTAAAAAAAAATGTTAGGCTTCTTAACTTGTTCAGGAAGTCTCTTAAAGATTAGGCTTTACAGAAGAGAACTAAAGAGCAATACACATACCTTTATCAAAATGCCATCGAGATAGTCCCACAGCTTAATTGTGCCATCAAAGGAACAAGAGTAGAGCTAAAAGGGGAAAACAGTACAAGACCGATTAAACACGATTCAACACGATTAAACACGATTCCATTGATACCAAATGAATAATGACAAGCAGAAAGGACAGGGTCCTGTTTGTTGTGCATTATCTCATTGTTGGCGTAGAAGAGGTAATCAAATTTATAAAAGTTGAATATCTCTATTTAAAATTTAAATGCAAAGCTTTGTGAGCTCCAACATGATACTCAAAAAGTATCAGATTCAGATTGTACAGTAAAGCAAACATTTCCCCAAACATGAAACACTTTCTGCCCAAGTATTTGAAATAAAGGAAACCAACCTGCGGTTTCTGCAAAATCATCTAAAACAGTCTAACAATTTCAGCTTTTATATAGAAATGAAGGAGGTGGAATCAACATTCTACTCTGCAGTGAGATATAGTATGGAGCTTAGTGAGGAGCACACAAGAATTCGCTCTCGTTTATTGAAAGCCCAATTCTTTTTCATTGATGTCACTGCATTCATCTAACCCTGCATTAAAAAAGTTCCTGAAATGACAAGAACACTCCTCTGTTTAAACCCAACCCATGAAGAACCAATACTTTAAAAAAACACAGTAGGGATTCTTGCACACTGAGACTCTATGGCAACTCCATGGAGCTGTTTAAGTTCCAGGACTCTGCCTTTGCTGTACATCACTACAGATGGCTTGACAGTGCTAGAACACTAGTCGTGGATCATTCTTGGTGAGCACAGATCTTAACAACACATAGAATTATATCTATTAAATATGCTTAGCTTTACTTCGGTTTCACAGATTTTTTATGAGAAAATATTTATAAGGTTTATAAATAATTTTAATTTGAAAAAAAGGGCCATATTGACATTTTTTTGTGAACTGAGTCATGCATTCACAGATTAAAAATAAAAAAGTATTTGAGTAAAACAATATTATCTCCTCAAGCAAAATAATTATCTTAGGTAGAAAATAAAGTCAGGTATTTTATCCAAGAATCATACAGATTTAGGGAGAGGGGTGCATATGATCAAATATAATGTATAAAATTCTCAAGAAATTAATAAAATATTTTAAAAATACCTCTGACTTTAAGGGAAAACTTATACAATGTGTATGTATAATTTTTTGTCTACCAGAGCAAAGGTTAGTAACACATACTTAATAAATCTGATTTTAACTGAACACTTTTTTTCATTAAAAGCCTGCAAAGGATAAATATGTGATATAGGAATAAAAAATATAACTGGATCATACAGATAATTTTTAAGAGCAGATCTTGGAGAACTTTGGAGAGGAAAACATGAGTGTTATTTTATGCCCCATGTCCTTTATGGCACGGTCATGGGTGGCAATGTAAATCTTTTCAAAACCAAGCAATAGCCTCCATGTTGCTATGACTAACAGAGAAAATAGGAACTTGTTAAAACTTATAGCAAGAGCAAAATGTTGAAATAAATTTAATTTTTTAAAAATTGTAACTTAAGGGCACGAGTTTGGATAGTTACAATGCCAGTGCTATATGGGGACCCAATAATCAAGAATCCACTTAACTGCCGGGCAGTGGTGGCGCATGCCTTTAATCCCAGCACTTGGGAGGCAGAGGCAGGTGGATTTCTGAGTTCGAGGCCAGCCTGGTCTACAGAGTGAGTTCCAGGACAGCCAGGGCTACACAGAGAAACCCTGTCTCGAAAAACTTAAAAAAAAAAAAAAGAATCCATTTAATTGCACCTATATTTCAGAACCTCATATAGATAAAAACAACCTTATCAGGTAACAGCTATTAGCATCATGCAGTTGAAATGGTTCACGGAATATCCCATGGCAGTGGAGGTTTAGGCTGTGGTCCTCTTTCCACTCTCAGAAAACTTAAAAAAAAAAAAAAACCCTGAAGAGGAGAACCTACAGCTTATTCTCTGGTCATAATCTATAAAGTGCCCACGGCAAATTTAACCTAATTGTTTCTGTAAACAGTAAAAATGCAAGCATGTTCAATTCCAAGCTGGTACCTGCAGATGGTTGTTGGGGTTGATGAGGATTCCAGACACCAGATGTGTGTGCCCATGCAGAATGTGCACACACTCTTCTGTGGCTGTGCTGTAGACCTTCACAAAGTCTCCCGAGACACAGAAGATATACCTGCAGAAGAGAGAGACCCATGTCTCACCTGTTATGCAGATAGCATAATCTTTTTATGGACTGTTTTAAAGATAACAACATGCAAACACAAACGCTGAGTAAAAGGTTCTGCTCTGAATGGGGAAGTCCTGGTTTCTCTTGTATGCATATTCATCTTCTTTCTAACTGTTAAAGTACTAATTTTGTTTATATCGTCTTATAGTTGTGGCTTTTCCCCACAACCCTGATGCTCCTTCATTATCCAAAGTGGTTACATTCGTAATAGAATTTATCATAAGAAAAGTTCAGAAAAGAAATTTGCTCTGTGCCAATTATATGTCACACTTTTCTCCCCATGGAAGGCTCAAACCATTGAGAACCCAGCCAGATTATCCTCTGTGCTGCCAAAGCAGCCCACACATGACTTTACCCTAAGAAATATGATGCCTGCTACATAAGACTGCTACAGCCTGCTTTATTAAATCTAGGGTTGCTTATCTCCACACATCTTTGAAGCCAGATTGTGGTTTATAATTGATGGTATGTCTAAGATATATTGGCCAAGAGGTGGTTCTGTGTGTAATAAGCTCAAGAAAGCAATCACTACAAAGCACCTGTAGTAGTGTTTGGCATTCTTCATGACTAGACCCATGATCCCGACTAAGTACTTTAGTTAAGAGGCTAAAATCTGTAGTCTGGACCATTCCTAAGGAGTTCTTAGCTTCCATGAGTGATTGACACAGTTAGATTTTATATTCATATTAAGTTAACTCTACAAAACTCGACCTCAAATCTCCTCAAATAAAGATACAAAAAAACCAAAACAACAACAACAACAACAAAAATGAACTGGATAAGCTCCCTTCCTATCCTATTTTCCACATCACACACCACTGCTAACCATACCAAAGCAATCTGTTCGATATAAACACATTTCTCTAAGTTGGGCCTGATGACACAGGACTATAACTCCATCCACTTATGAAGCTGAGGCAGGAGCATCACAGGCTTCCTAGACTACAGAGTGAGTTCAAAACCAACCTGAGCAACTCAGTGAGACCCCGTTCCTCTCCAATGAAAATAAATACAAGAGTGGGTGCCCACATTTAGGTGGAACAGGTGCTCGGAAGCAGATCTCAGTGGTAGAGTGCTTGTCTAGTATGTGCAAGGTCTTAGGTCCAAACTTCAAAAACACTAAGTGAAAACAAAAAACAAAGCAAACCAACCCATCACCCTTTCAGATACAATTGTGTACCTATAAGGGAGGCCATTCACAGAGCAACCAATAGACAACCTTCTCTGCTTAACCTAATGTGGGTGTTTAAAATGAGAATGGAATGGTCCCCAGAGACTCAGAAGTTTGGATGCTTGGTCCCCAAGTGGAGCAGTTATTCCTGGAGGATTAGAAAGCAGACTCTAGTTGAAGGTGTGCCACTGGGGGCAGGCTTGAAGGTTTCAAAAGCCTAATCCAGTCTCAGCTCTCTGCATAGGGATGTCTCCCATACATCCCACCCCCTCACCCCCTGCCACCCCTCCCCATCATGCTCTCCACTGCGAAGGACATGGATTCTAACCTCTGCAACTGTGACCCCCCAAATTAAACATTTTGATTTATAAGTTCCTTTGGTCCTAGTATTTTCTAACGACAATAGAAAAACATATAACACCAGATAGTAGCCCTCTGCAATCTTCATCTTTCTCACTATGAAGTGACAAAGCCTGAAAAGCACCTGGGGTCTCAAACACCTACTACTGACTTTTCTACTCTTCACCACACAGCAGAATTTCTTGTCTTGATTTTGTCAGCTCAGCTAGTTATAGATCAGTTGACCAAAGCTTTTTAAAAAAATCCTATCAAACTTGGAAAATGAAATGGGCCAAACACCTCATTTAATAGACAAAGTGAGGCACAGTTCAATGGGGGGCGAAAATGAATATAAGGATGAATTTGAAGGGGCAGAACTGTGACAACGCCTCTATGTCCATTTTAACCCTTTAACTCATTAAAAAAATGTCAACTAAAGCCCCCTATACTGCTAAGTAAGATTTACCTTTCAAAAACCCTTCACGTGTATGTGTTGAGAGCTCCTTTCATCATGCATGCACTGAACAACTAACACACACACACAGGCAGTGTGTATTTTGTGGGAGAGTACACCCTCCACAAATACTACCTTTACCTTTCAAAAATAGAAAGGGGTTTTACTAAGTAACTCTACATTCAGAGTGATTTGACAAACTACCCCTACTACACACCTCTTCTAAATGATACAACGTAGCCGCAACAATGCCAGCTGACAGGCAGCGAACTGAAAGCCACCGTTGTAAAAGTTGTGTGCATATAGGCATTTTCTCCTCCAGATCTAACATCGGCTTTTATGTAAAACTCCAAAAAGAAAAAGAAAAAAGAAAGAAAAAGAAAGGAAGGAAGAAAAGAAGAGGGAAGGAAAGGCTGGTTGTAATGTTTTTCTCCGGGAAAAGGCTGAATGAATCACTAATGATTTAGAAATCCAAAACGTTCCATACGTAAGCATCAGTCTGCATACAGAGGGACCTTTTTCCAACCGAGGGCTCCTAGTCTCCTAGACACCCGCCCTGCCCCTGTAACCCCTCAATCTTCCCGCAGGTAGAGTCCGGGGAGCAAGGCTCACAGGCGCAGCAGCAAAGCCGGCCGGTCCCGGGAGCTCCGGGTCGGCACACGCGCCGCCCGGCGCCGCGGACTCCAGCCTAGCAGCCCGTCGATGGGCCGCGCTGCGCCGGACAATCCCCTCCCCGGCCCGCGGTGCCCGGAGCCCCGACGGCCCGCGGCCTACTGCATACTTGGAATCCACAGAGAACACGGCTCTCCTGAAGTTCAGCCGGCTACCGCCACAGCGAACCACGCGGACTCTCTCTTCTACCATCTTCACGCAGACGCAGGAACCATCGAGCGCCGGCCGGATTACGAACTTCCTTCCCAGGCCGACGGCCAAGCCCTGTCTCTCCGCCCGCAGTCCGCCTGGGCTTCTCTAGGCCGGAGACTCTATGGTCGGCTCCACGCCTACGCCGCCATCTTTAGTTTGGGCACTGTCAAATTAAAACCCTTGGGGAGTGAAGCCAAACAGCCACGCACAAAGTTAAATTATACCCAGATGCCGCTGCAGCTATTCGATACAGAGAGTTTTCTCTTCGGCCTCTTTTACCCGACTCTGAAGGTTCAGCCAGAAGCGGAAGTGAACACCATTCCTCCTGAAGACCTTGCCTTTTCTGTCACTGTGATGGAACGTTAGCAAGATGACGTAATCGCCCTACTCCCAATTTACCCCGTGGCCTTTTTAGGAGGGGGCGGGGTTCAAAGAGCGTCTTCTGGCAATGGTAACAAAAGTGGAGAGCTTTAGTTTTTTGTTCTAGGAGCACCGCTAAATTCCTGCAGCATCAGGGCTCCTGCGGTGTTGTCCGGTTTGCTCGGGTTGTTCAGTGCCTTGGGCTTTAGCCCTGAGTTCTCAGCTTGTTGATTCCTAACACTTTATGTGTGTGGTATTTGAGGTTGCTGCATGTATGTGTTGGACCATTCATTTGTCAATAGTTTCCAATTGTGTTGGCTCTCAACTACCCCTAAGGAAGGGCATCTGATATCTTAACCCTAGCTGGAGCAGATTCTTGATAAATTTGAAATTCACCAGGGGCTGGCGAGATGGCTCAGCGGATAGGAGCACTGACTGCTCTTCCCAAGGTCCTGAGTTCGGATCCAGCAACCACACGGTGGCTCACAACCACCCGTGATGAGATCTGATGCCCTCTTCTGGTGTGTCTGAAGACAGCTACAGTGAATTACGCTGGAGCGAGCGGGGCCGGAGTTGTACAGCTACAGTGTACACATAAAATAAATAAATCTTAAAAAAAAAAAAAAAACAGCATGAGTTTATTAAAAAAAGAACAGAGAAAAAATGAAATTCACCATAAATTTATGCTGATTCATAGAGGGAAAATATAATCCTAAGGGTCAAAACATCTTTAGGCAGCACAACCGAGAGAGAGAAAGAGAGAGCGAGAGGGAGAGAGAGAAAGTTTAGTTTTTGTTGGGTTCATAGCTTTAGGAGACAGTGCTAGACAGGAAGACACTGATTATGTTTTTATCTCAAATTTAAAGAGTTTCTTTTTTTCATAATTATGGTATGCTTTTTCATAGCGGAAGAACACAATGAACTTAACCCCACCCTACTCTAGTCTCTTGATGTCTAAGAAATAAACCCTTTAAACTTCTTGGAAACTTTAAGATCTGATATATGCTCATTATATTCTCAGACAATGAAGACAATAAATGATCAAACTAGTTTGACTTCAGTTGTTTTACTGTTTGGTGAACTTTGTTTATTTTTTTTTTAAAGATTTACTTATTATATGTAAGTACACTGTAGCTGTGTCTAGACACACCAGAAGAGGGTGTCAGATCTCATTATGGATGGCTGTGAGCCACCATGTGGTTTCTGGGATTTGAACTCAGGACCTCCAGAAGAGCAGTCAGTGCTCTTACCTGCTGAGCCATCTCACCAGCCTAGGTGAACTTTGTTTAAATGAAGAAGGAATGGAGCTTCCTGATTTGGACAAGGGCTAGTTGGACTACTAAACCCGTGAGAGGATTATTTCCACACAAAAATGTAATCTACTAACATTTCCAATAAAATTATAATTTGTGTTTTTATTTCTTTTTGCACGAACATTTAGGAACCAAATTTTCTCTTGACAGCTTAATATTTACCATTACCTCTCCCTCCTCCACCTCACCCTCCTCCTCTTCTTCCTCTTTTGCATAGAACAGGAACACTGTTGGTGCTGGTGCATTGGTTGAGTAATGTCTTCCTATGCTTTGATTTTTCTGTTTTGTCATTGTATTAGTCAAGGTTCTCTAGAGTCACAGAACGTATGTGTAGTCTCTATATAGTAAGGGAATTTATTGATGACTTAACAGTCTGTAGTCCAACTCCCCAACAATGGTCAGCAGCAGCTGTGAATGGAAGTCCAAGGATCTAGCAGTTGCTCAGTCCCACAAGGCACGCAGGCAAAGAAGAGAGAATCTTCATTCTTCCAATGTCCTTACGTAGGTCTCCAGCAGAAGGTGTGGCCCAGATTAAAGGTGTGTACCTCCATGCCTGGATCTGGGACTTGCTTTGTCCCAGATGACCTTGAACTCAGAGATTTCCTTGCCTTAGTCTACTGGGATTCATAGCCTCTATTCCTCAAGATCTTCATGCCAAGATCCAGGTCAGAAACTTGTATCTCACAGACTCAAGATCAGGATCACGGACGAGCCTCCCAATTCAGGATTGTAGTTCATTCCAGATATAGTCAAGTTGACAACAGGAATAGCTGCTGCAGTCATAGTAATTAAAAATAGCCTTTAACCAAGGACATTAGAGTAACTGTGATGAATATGCTAGTGCTAGAAACAAGTGGCAAAACATTTCAATGAATGTCTGTCTTTCTAGAATATCTGACAGCTAGCATAGCACAGTTGGGAAGTTGATCCAAACTCCAAAGGTGTGAATAGTGTTTTGGGTACACTCTATAATGAATAACTCTATTTCAGACTTGATAATGGGAACAGTTACTTCAAAAGAAAACCAACCCAAAGAGGCCAATCCACAGAATCTGTAAGGAACTGGGTGCTTCATAGTACCATTCACAGATTAAGAGACCTCCCCTTCTTCTCTGTAAGATATATTTTCAGCGCTGGGCAGTGGTGGCATACGCCTTTAATCTCAGCACTTGGGAGGCAGAGGCAGGCGGATTTCTGAGTTCAAGTTCACCCTGGTCTACAGAATGAGTTCCAGGACATCCAGGGCTACACAGAGAAACCCTGTCTCAAAAAACAAAGCAAAACAAAATGAAACAAAAGATATATTTTCATCAAAGTTTATTTGAGGATGATTCTAACTGTTGTTGTAGTAGCTGTAGCAATTCCGTATTTTCAATTGTTCTAGACCTTATGCTCATATGTTTTTATGATTTCTTGTCAGTTTTGTTTTAGGTGAAAGAAGAGAATCCC
This sequence comes from Mastomys coucha, assembly GCF_008632895.1. Taxonomy (NCBI): domain Eukaryota; kingdom Metazoa; phylum Chordata; class Mammalia; order Rodentia; family Muridae; genus Mastomys; species Mastomys coucha. The sequence goes on along the minus strand of NW_022196896.1, from coordinate 73,486,734 downwards.
CCCAGTTTTCATCTTCTTTTATTTAGTTTATTCCCTGTGTTAACAATCAGCTTGCACAGTGATGAATAAAATGTACAAATTATAATAAAATAAATGTCTTACAAGGGAGCACTAACTCACATAACATTCATATTACAATAGTTAAATGTTATAGGGTTTTGAATTAAATATAACTGACTTAGGGGAAAAGAGAAACAAAACTGGCTTTTTGAAGGTAGCACTCATCATATACTCCCCTGTGCTTTCTGTACCATACCGAGAGTTACAATTCCCTGAATTACATTTAGATTTTAGCTTGTAAGACCATCTGAAAACATGCTATTTATTCTATATCATGTCTTTAACGTTAAACAACTTAAGTTTGCTTATGGAACCATAACTAGTCTTCAACCCTGTCAGAAATCTCAGAACGAAATGAGTATATACTTGAGTATAAGGAAGCAGAGACTTCTTAAACCACTATCTGATTGGATTTATATTCCACTCCATGAGACGGAACCCATGCTTGATACTCCTCGAGCAGCAAAGAACCCGAGACTCATAGGCCATGCACACAGAGGAAAATACTACTGTTCTGCTAAAGTGTTAGTTTTCAAACTTTCTAATGCTTCGACCCTTTAATACAGTTCTTCATGTTGTGGTGATCCTCATCCATAAAATTATTTTTGCTGTTAGCTCTTATCTGTAATTTTGGTAGTATTATGAGTTAATGTAATATCTGATTTATGACTCCTGGGAAAGGGTCATTTCACCTTCCCCCTCTCCAAAGGAGTTGCAAACCACAGGGTGAGAACTGTTGCGCTAAGGGAATAGAGCAATAAAATGACTCCTAAAGATATTCGGCTTTATTCATAGATCAGTGTCATTTCAGCCATCATCAGAGGAGCTTCCTCCTTCAGTGTATGGGAACACACAGTTTGGAACACTCAGTCCTAAATGAGATGTCTCCATAAAATCCTTCCTTCCAGAGCTCAGGGAAGTCTGTAGAAGAGGGGGCAGAAAGATGATAAGAGCCAGTGGGGATTAAAGACATCAAAGGAAACAAGACGTAGACAAAGCAACACTGTTGCATATATGAACTCACAGAGACTGTGGCAACATGCACAGGTGATACATGTTGCCACATGCATGTCAGATGATCATCATATGTCAGATGATGTCCCAGCACTAAGATAGGAAATGGACATAAGACTCCTTACTTAATTACATGCTATCTCCAATTGGTAACGGTTTGCAAAGGAAAAAATATTTTTCCCAGTTGTGTCTAACTGGGTATACAAAACATACTTAAAGGCAGACCTCATGTCCAGCAACAAATGATTAACACAAAACAAACTCAATGGTATTTATTTTTTTGGATTTTCTTGTTCTTATAATGCTTTGTCTAGAATTTTTTCACTTTATAATTCTTTTGCTTATGTGTATTATGGTTTTTGATGTTTTTATGGGATTTCTACATGTGTGATTGTGGTGAGTGTGTGTGTGTTTATATGTATTTGTGTGTTGTGCCTTTTTTCCAGTTTTTTGTTTTGTCTTGTTCTGGTTTGTTTTTTAACTTACTTTATTTTTATTTTTTAGATGTCTGTTTATTTTCTAATGAGAGAGAAAGAAAGGGTATGAATTTGGGTGGGGGAGCAGGTAGGGAAGATCTGAGAAGAGTTGGGGAAACAGTAATTAAAATATATTTTATTATGAACTATTTTCATTTAAAAAGTTTCAGCTATATGTGTTAGTTGGCTAAGCTGTGGAATGCTCAGTTAAAACTTAAGGGTCCAGCTTAACATTACAAACTCCATTTTGCTTTCAGATTCCATTTTATGATTAACTTGCTCTCTGAATGAACTCAGCAATTGAAAAAACCCCAACTGATTCCAGGAGCCATGTCACCCTGGTAACAATCACAAATGCCCAGGGCAAAAAGCCTCTCTAGCAACAACCAATCAGTTTTTAAAGGGAAAGTTCCTAATGTCTAAAGTAAATTGATTAAGCTAGCAACCATTGTTCATATCAAGCTGAAATCATCACTATCCAATAGAAGTGTGCCAAGCAAATGTCAACCAATCTTGTAATTGCCAAGTTGGAAAGTCCATCCAACTTGATAAATAGGCAATGCTTGTACCAGCTTAGCACCTTCCGCACCTTTCACTGTGCTGGAGAGGTAGGAGGACACCTTAAGCTTGAATAAAGACTTCTTGCTTTTGCATAAGAGTTGGACTCCTGGTGTTCACCGATGGTCTGTGGGGACCTTGCAATCTGGGCATAGCATCTAGGGGCTCATCTGGGATCCCCACAACACCCCACTCCCACCAGGACCCATGGAGTCAAAGACTGATTGGTAAGCGTGTTTTGGATGATGTTTGTCTGAATGTCCAGCTGTTTTTGTTTTAGTAAATCTGTATGCCAGTAAACCAGTAATTTAGTACTGCCATATTGGACCTAAGCTACACCCCCATGGCAACAGTAGTCAGGAGACCTCCCTGACCGACCAGTAGGGTAGTGGATCCTCCTTGTTTCTTTGAAGAGATGTAGTAGGTTGTGCCTGCCATACAGCAATTAGCTATCATCTCACTTTTGCTTTTGATATTGTATACTGATTGGCATTAGTGTATCTGTGGTTTTTTTCCCCATTTGTTTTATAGTATTTCATTCTTATTTTTATTTTTGTTCTTTTAGAATAATGGGACAGACCCAGCTGAGTCCCTTGACACTTTTGTGGATGGATTTAAGGACTTTAGGATTAAGGCTAGAGACTTAGGGCTAGAAGTTAGGAAGAACAGACTAACCACTCATTGCAGGTCGGAATAGTTGGCTTTCCATGTTGGGTAGCCACCTGAGGGGCCATTTCCTCATGATATGGAGAGTCAAGAATATCGGCCTAGCCACCTGGACCAAATACTCTACATCATCACCTAGCAAGACTTCATGGACAATCCACCAGACTAGCTTAAGCTGCTTCCAAGACATGTTCTTGCAAGAAGACAAGACATTGAAACCTAAACTGACTATCCCTGTCTACCCAGTTTTGCAGGATAGTGGAAATACAGATTTCCTTTTCTCCTCTCCTCTCACCTACTAGAACCAGCTGTTGGCTGCAGACACCCAACAGCCAGCACTGGAAAAGGGTGAAGTGGTGGTAGCACCAGGGGGAACAGGAAGACAACCATGCTCTTAATTAGGGGTCAGGTTGCTAGGGAACAGACCCAGCATGGGACACCTGATGCCATAATGGCTGTTCTCAGGACCCCTAGATGATCAGGGAAAACAGCCCTTGTAATACTTGCCTTTTTCTAACAGTGCTTTATACAATTGGAAGATGCAGAACCCCAATTTTTTGGAGTGGCCAGGGGCCCTTATAGATCATTTAGATTCAGTAATTTTTTTTCTTTTTTCTTTTTTCTTTTTTCTTTTTGGTTTTTCAAGACAGGGTTTCTCTGTGTAGCCCTGGCTGTCCTGGAACTCACTCTGTAGACCTCGAACTCAGAAATCCACCTGCCTCTGCCTCCCAAGTGCTGGGATTAAAGGCGTGTGCCGCTACTCCCCGCCTAGATTCAGTACTCTTTAATGTACCAACCTACTTGGAATGATTGTCAACAACTGCTACAGATTCTCTTCACCATGGTGTGGAGGGGGGGAAAGAGAGAGGGGGAATAGAGGGAGGGAGGGAGGGAGGGAGGGAGGGAGGGAGGGAGGGAGGGAGGGAGGGAGGGAGGGAGGGAAAGAGAGAGAGGGAGAGAGAGAGAGGATATTATTAATGAGGTTTGGAAATTAGTTCGTGGTGAGAATGGGTCCCTTACTACTAAGCCGTTGACTATTGACAGCTCCTTTCCTTTAGCTAAACCCAACTGGGACTACAACATGGCTGAAGGTAAGGTGAGGCTTCAGGTCCATAGCCAAACTCTAACAGGAGGCCTTTGAGCGGCTGCTTGCCACCCCACTGATTTGGCTAAGATAGGAAATGTTAGTCAAGGAGATAGGGCGTTCCCTGTAGCCTTTCTAGAAAGAATTATGGCAGCATTCTGGACTTACACCCTGCTAGACATGGAGCCACCAGAGGCCAAGTCAGCAGTGATGAGGGCCTTCATCAATCATGCAGCACCAGACATAAAGAATAAGTTACAAAGAGTAGATAGGATGCAGGATAAGTTCCTACAAGAAATGCTGTAGGTCCTTTCTGTAACTCCTTCACTGGGGACCCTGTACTCAGTTCAATGGATGGCTGTGAGCCTCTACA
>NW_022196896.1:73467303-73481798 GCF_008632895.1 Mastomys coucha | reverse complement strand
AAAAAAAAAAAAAAAAAAAAAAAAAAAAAAAAAAAAAAAGAAATGCTGTAGGTCGAGGAGAAAGTATACAATACCCAAGAGTCTCCTGGGGATAAACAGGCCAATTATGATGCCAAAACAAATGTGGTGAAAAGCTTGCTGGCCTCTACAGCTGAGACAAAGGTGGAGAAACAGCAGCAACTATGACATCTAGTGGCCAACACAGGTAAGACACCACCAACTAGAGATTAGTTCGGGCTCCAAAAAATCAAAAACAAAACAAAACAAAACAAAACAAAAAAACCAAAAACAAACAAACAAAAAAAACCCCAAAAAAACCAAAAAATAAAAAACAAAAAACAAAAAACAAACCCAACCAATGTGAATATTGTAAAGCTATAGGGCATTGGATCAAAGATTGCCCTAAGAATTCCCCCCAAAAAGACAGAAGGGGATCAAGTAAAAGTGCTGGAAATAGAAGAACTAAGTGACTAGGGAAGACAGAGTTTGGGCCTCCTCCCCAAACAAGGTAACCCTCAGAGTGGAGGGGAAACCTATCAAGTTTCTAGCAGGTACAGGAGCTCAACATTCACTCCTCACAGAGGCCCATGGAAAATTGTCAAACAAAAAGTCGTGATACAAGGGGCGACAGGCATTAACCAATAAACATGGATTACCCAAAGAATGATGGACTTTGGACTAAGCCAAGTATCCTGTTCCTTAGTCATGCCTAAATGTCCACACCCCTTATTTGGAAGAAACTTGCTAACCAAAATTGGGGTTCAAATTACTTTTGACCCTGAGGGGATTTCCATCTTTAGATGATGAATATAACAATAAACTGCACCAAAGAATTGAGCCCATTGAAGAAGAAATCTCAGGCCTGTTACAATTCCCCTCAGCCTCAGCAAAGCCTGGCGGAATGGGACGAGCAGCTCATTGAATCCCTATTTAGATAGAACTAAAACCAGTGGCCATCGGAACATGGGTTAGACAATATCCGATGCCATAGGAAGCTTAGAAGGGGGATTACTGCCCCTATCAGAAGGCTCAGAGACTTGGGGATTTTTATGCCCTGCCAATTCCCATGATGGCAACACCCTGCTCCTGCCAGTGACTATAGGCCCATACAGGACCTATGAGAAGTCAGTAAGTGAGTCGAGGGCATCTCCTCCACTGTGCCTGTGGGGAGGTGAACCGTGAGAGGAAGCCCGGTAAAGTTGAGCTAAGGCTTGAAGCCCCGGAGATCCAGAAGGGACAGGAGAAGTGACGCTTGCTCTCAGCTTCAGGCCCCAGTGATGCAGCCACAGCCCTCATAGAGAGAACTGTGGCCATCAGTCACGTAGAGGCAGAGCCCACAAGTCCTTCCTCATGTAGATGAGGCATCTCAGGTCAAGCCAATAGGAAGCATCTGCTGTCAGACCCATCCTACCTCAAAACTGTATATAAGATCCTTTCCAGAAGGAATAAAGGTGTGAGAACTACTCAGTCCTCTGAGAGCATCCGTCACAAGAGCTATTACACTGCCTGGGAAGAGAAAGCTCTCCCAAAGTTTTAGCTACCAAAAGCTCCCCTGCACCCTGCTCACTAGATTGATAGCCAACTCTCTACTAACTCAGCTCAGTTCGGCTCTGCTCAGCACCAGCGCAGTGTCTCAGAGTGACAACAGCTGCTGGGGCAGTGACACCAGAGCAGGGCAGCAGCGGCAGCACTTCCCCCTACCTCCTCATGCCCTTTCTCTTTTACTTAAACCCTCTCACAGGCCAGGCCAGAGATCTCCGCAGATGGCCTCTAGTACACAGACCAACAACTGGTGCCTACAACATGGAGCATACCCAGTTGAAGCATGTACCTGGTGACCCACTCGGACCCACATTGGAACTCCAGATTACTCAAGGCCCATGACTAACCCCTAACCCCTGACCTAGTTCAAAGGACCCAGACCTTCCTCTCACTTCTCCCTCCCTCCCTCCCTCCCTCCCTCCCTCTCTCTCTCTCTCTCTCTCCCTCCTTCTCTCCCTCTCTCCCTGTCCCTCCCCTCTCTCCCTCTCCTTCTCCCTGCCCCCCTGACCCCCACCGTGTCCCAGTCTGGCAGAGAGCTAGGAGTTGCTTAAGCTTTAGGTGTGTGCCCACCGAGTCTCTGGGTCTCACCTTGCTCTACCTTACCAAACTTTCAGCAACCCGTCCTTTCCCACTGTGCTTTCAGTCAACACCATTGCATGGATTTGGACAAACCGAAGTGGCAACTGAAACCATCTTGACAGAGCTACTCTCCGGTGTTGGCTGAAGGTCCCGCTGGCCCCTGTCTAAATCCCGACAACCTGCAACAGGCGTTGGCAAAGACTCTATCTAACTTCTCCGTAAAACAGAAACAAACAAACAAACAAACAAACAAACAAAAACCTGGTAAGGCAGCAGCCACTTAAAAGCCACAGGGCAGCTGACAGTTCTTAATCTGAGGGAAGGCTTAGCGTTTTTTTGGACCGCTGTGGAATCTCTCAAAACCAACAGGCCAAGGGAATGTTCCCATTGGACAAACGTTTCTCCTCTTTTCTGTCATGGGCAATATGTCATCGCATAAGAAATCCCCCCAAGCCAGGGAGATTCATGCTCTAGTAAAATCACACAGACTGAAGAGAGCCAAAAACCAAACCTCTTTGTTTTGGGAGGAAGTCCTTCAGAAAGCGCCTGGCATGGCCAACAACAGTATCTATAGCCCTGACTCATGGGCCGTAGTAGCTTCTTCTCTCATCACAAGCGAAGCTATCCAAGAAGGAAAACCCCCCTCCTGTGAATTTCTGCCAATCTTCGCTACAATTTGGCAACACATAGGACAGGGTGGTAACAACACAGCCCCTGAGTCCCCGCAGGCAGATGACCAAATAGGTCAAGGTCCTAAAGACCACCCTGTTTCAGATCTCACAGCCCTTACCCCCTCCCCATCCTTGTCCTTGTCCCTCAGAGGAATCACTAAGGAAACCGTCTGCTCCTCCTGCTCCTCCTTGCCTCAACCAAGGCTCGCTCGGGCTCCATTAGAAAAGCAAAGGAGCTTCCACCCACCTCTCCTTCTACTCCACCTTCCTCTACCCAACCAGAGAGAGTATCTCTCCTCCCCACTCTCCCAGGCACAAAAGGCAAAAACCTTCAAAACACTTAGACAAAACAAAAAAAATCAAAACAATAATAAAAAAAAAAAACATACCAAATGCCATAGCCCCCTACTCCCAACCACCTACTACACAACAACTTTGTAATTTTTATGACTCCCTTGCAAAAAACAAACCCTTCTTCCCATGCTACTCTGGACTCCAATACTGAATACAGAACTAGAATCCCAAAATACTCGAGCATTTCCCATTAATATTAATCCCAATCGAAGGAAACCACTTAACTGGCACCCGTTCCAAGCCTCAGACTTAAAAAAAGTCTCAGACAGGTAAGTGAAGGAAGATGGCATCCACTTACCCTGGACAAAATCTCTCCTAGAGAGCCATATTGCCAACCTAGACACCCCTCAAGATTGGAGAGATATTTGTTGTTCCTCTCTGCCCTGTCCAATGTTCCTAGAAAGGGAGGCCCTATTTTGAGATGAATGCCTTCAGCAAGTCAGGCAAAATTGGGACCGAGGAGCCACCCCATGGGGTCTTGATGAACTCTTTGGCCAGGAAGACTTTTCCACTGGAGCATAGCAGGCAACACAGCCAGCAGGATATTATGAACAAACAGATCCACCTCTGTGCAACCCAAGATTGGGGCACCTCTCCCTCAGGCTCATGAGACCTAGCCTGCTCCCTGCTCTTTCTTTGTCAGAAGCCCAGAAAATCCCTATCTAATTTTATTCTTAGAACTTGAATGAGCTTAGAAAGAAAATTCCCCAACCCCACAGCCAGAGATTTCCGTCTTAAAACTATTGTATGGGAAAGCATGACTTTAAAATCCAGACTAACTTGCCAGGATCTCCAGGAGGAGCACCATGGTAGGTGGATTGTGGCAACCCAAGATATAGGAACCACATCATACCAGATTACATTCGTGGCTCAGGTATTTGTGGTAGCAGTATAAACAGAAGGAATCTGCTTCAAATGTGTGGAGAATGGGAAGAATAAGTGCCCACAAAATTCCCTCCCTATAACAGATCCTAATCCCCCTATGAAAATTTGTTGTAAGAAAGGTTTCCATTGGAAAAGATATTGTACTTCCATATATGGTAAAGCCAGTAAGTCACTGGAGCCTTTAAAGCTCAGAGGGGGCAGCCCTCAGCCTTGACAGTAAGAGGGATGGCTAATCCCATAGAGGCCTTATAGGTGTCCAGCATCTCAGAAAGCTCCCATTCCAAAATAACTATTAAAATAGATAATAAGCCATTCAAGTGCCTTATTGATATTGGAGCAGACAAGACAATTTTAAGACAACAAGAGATCCCACATGACTGGCAACTGACCCTTGGGCCCCAGCTCCTAGGTATAGGGGGTGCCTCTCATGCATTTACTACAAAACAGGCAGATAGGTAGGAGGACCCTAGTGGAACTACTGACCTCATATGCACCCTGGTAGCTCACATAGCCACCCATCTTCTAGGGAAAGATATTTACAATCCCTAGAGTTAGTTTGACCACATCAAGAGAGAGGACATTACCTATAAAGAAAGTCATACCCAAGGAGACCCTAAAAACCCTCCTCCAAATTATCCCCAATTTTGGGAGCCACTGTTAGATTTGATGCTCTCTGCCTTGATTGGCTCTCCAATAAAGCCATCTGGGTCCCACATTGGCCTCTGTCAGGGGGGATGCTTAAAGTCCTCACACAGCTGGTAGAAGAGCAGCTTCTGCTACAACACATCCGCCCCTCCTGCAGTCTATGGAACACCCCTGTGTTCACTATAAAAAAGAGCTCAGGGGGATGGAGACTACTACAAGATTTGAGGGCAATTACCAAAACCATGTGAATCTGGGGCTCTCTCCAAAGAGGGCCACCCCACATCTCAGCCATTCCTGCTAATGTCCCTCTATTAGCAATAGACATAAAACACTGCTATTTTTTTGCATCCTACTCCACCCTCAAGGCTGTGAAAGCTTTGCATTCTCAGGACCCCCTATTAACAACTCTGGCCCAGTCTTCAGATATGAATGGATTGTCTTCCCACAGGGAATGACTAACAGTCCAACCATTTGTCAGGACACTGTAGCTACTACATTAAAACCTTATTATGATAAAGGACTCAGCATATACCACTATATGGATGATATGTTAATATAGGGAGATGTTGTGTAAGACCCTGACCCTTGGTCAGTGGTACTTACTACGAGATTCCCCTGAGTGAGACAGCAAGAAGCAGATCGATGCAAAAGGAAGAGGTTTATTTTTGGGCGCATTGGGGTCAACCCTCAATCAGTCCCTTTAGGTGAGTGACAAGAAGACAATCCCAAATGGCTATTTCAAGCAGTTGTTATACTTTTTAGGGACACAGGTACATCAGCAAGGTTCAAAACTATTGGTTAAATATATTGACCTTTAAATCTATTGGCTAGCAAGCATGACACGCATTTGAACTCTACCTGGGACTTTCCAGAGGGTCAGGTAACTATCAGTACATTCCGAGAACTTTTTTACTCAAGAATGTTCTTGTGGGTGGAGGACGGAACTTGGCCTAGCCTTGACCCCATGCTGGAGGGGGAAGCTGTAAGGAAGGTGTGGGACTAGAAAACCCCTTAGGATTCCTCAGTTGGAGATACCCCACATTAAGCTTGAAATGCCGGGGACCCCTGATGACAAGGAAGAAAAACATGCCAGGAGTACCCTCTTTCAGAGCACAATGCTATGGCTTCTTGTGGGCCCCAGTATGAGTACTGAGAGGCCCCAAGACTTGTTGTTTCTTTGGTGTATGTTATGATCTTTTGCTCAAGGTAGAAATGAAAGTAACCTAGAGCCAGGGCGGAGATGAGTAAGTCTGCAGCTCTTCCCCAGTCTTAGTCTCAATTCTGTATAGTAAAAACAGGACATTCTTATTACAAAACTCAGGATGGAATAACATACAGATATTTCCCAGAAAGTCAGCAATGGGTTCCTTGGGTTCAGGGATGATGGTAGCAGCCCTCTAGGAATTCTCCATACAGGTTAAGTGAGGATGTTTTGTAAACAAACAGATGGGGATCCTGAAGACTGCAAGGTTAGCAGTATGACTTCATGGTTGCCCTTTTATGAAACCATACTGTCTCACATATGTCTGAAAGATATTGACTTTGTAACCACAATACTGCTGCCCCCAACCTCACCAGAGACTGGTAGTCTGGAGATATTAAAAAATTGTGCTTGCTACAAAACTTTTATGTTTGAGATTTTATAGTTCCTTTTTTTTTCTGTTCTAAATCTGTACACAAGATTTTCTTGTATCACAAGAAAATGTTGACATAGGAAAATAGAGAAGTCACCCCCCCCCATGAACTTTGTAACCCAACTTCCTTGTATGATTTTAATAAAAGACTGGGGCTGAGTCAAGTCTATATGGACATTCTGATTCCGAGTTCAGAAAACCCTCACAGAAATGAACAAACCTGCCAGCTTCCTCAATTGATGTGTTTTCTTACTCGCCTACCAGGTATCCCTAGTCCTTGACAATGCCCAACTAATGTCAAGGCTGGACCCTGGCAGGGAGACTCTTCCACCTCCCTCCACCCCAAATTAAGGACCAGCTAATAATACCTTCTCTATCTGCCCTAGGATTAGAACTAGCCCCTCACAAAATCCAACTTATTTTGCTGGTTGTATTTTTAGGAACAGAGATCTCATGGTAGGAATCCATGACCCGCTGACTGCTCCTCAGGCCATGTTCCCTCCACAAGCTCCCCTAGGTTTTTCTCTATTCTTGTGGCTATTTTCATCATTTTTCATACTAACTCTGCTACTGCCCAGCCTCTCCCTGGTCTTCCCAACACTCAACACTGGAGATTCTTCTCTAGGAAAACCTAAAACAGACACAACAAAGTCATAGGAACCTAGGATTGTCCACTTGAAGGATGTCAGACCAGAACTGAGATCCTGTTGTACTCAGATTACAAAAACCCTAGAGACCTATGAGGGTGGAAATAAGGGTTGTTAACCTGGGGAAGGAATGGTAATGGTACCAACTTTTAGATTCTTTCTGTTCTCTCTGATCCCTGTCCAGGCTTTCCCCTGACCTTAGCCAATGACTCACAAATGACTCCAGAATGGTTAACATAGAAGCAGCATTCCTCATGCAAGGTGACACATAGCTCTCTTGTAGGAAGACTGAGTCTAATCCCTGCTGTTTTGTAACACCACTTCAGAGAATCTGCATTGCACTCCAGGTGGAAAGTGGATCTTTCTAGGCATTGGATATTTTCACCCATGTCTGCCTTTAAACTGTTATAATTCTTTTCCTGTAATGCTAGCACAGCTACCCCAGTGCAGGCCCAGGCTAGCTCTGCCCCTAGAATGAATTCTAAAGTAAAAGAGATAGGTTTTCTTCTTTGACTCATAAGGTTCCCCTCAATTTGTCCTGCTAAGGCTCTCAATACTCTTTCCTCTGAATAATAGGTTATGTGGGGCACTAATTGAACCAAAAAACAGAACCAGATGCTGGAGTAGAATTAAGAACTACCCCATTCATGCAAGGGGTCAGTCCTGTTGAACAGGCCCACCATGCCTGTTCTGGGGAGATAATCCATTTGGGATGAACTATGGGAATGGTCCAGTTGCAGAGGTGTTGATGTGACAAGAGATTTTGCCCAGATAGATACCCTGTCCTGATATAGTCTGGAGGGTTAAAGCTGGGCCTTCACATGACCATCTACCTGCAGAGTCCCTTTCAGAAACACTATACTCAGCTATTAACCCAATGCCTTCATAAAAGGGGGACCTAGCATTATAACATAACCAACAGAACGTGGTAATTTGAGGCTTGGAAACATTTAGTATCTGAGAGGTATTTACCATCATTGGCTAGAGGGGATCTGCTGATTATGTGATAACCTGTCTCAGGATTTCCCAAATTAAACCAAAAGGCTGGTGTGGTTGGGGGCTGCAATATACACAGTATGTAGACTTAGCAGGGACAACAGACTCAGGACTGAGACCGAGTCAACTTTAAGTTGAGGGGGTTGGTGTCCTTTTGCACCCTCCATTCCAGTACAGCTGGAGTCAGGTAGTCTCCTTTTAGGGAGAGTGAATTAGCAGATCCGACGTGAGTGTAGTGCATCCAGGCTGTGATTCCATCCTCTTTGATGGCAGTTGGCATGATCAGCAGGATGACATAAGGTCCTTTCTACCTGAGTTCAAGTATGCCTTGGTAAAATCTCCTCATATAGACCCTGTCTCCTGGCTGAAACTTGTGTGGTTCTGCAACTGGGCCTGCTTCATAGAGGGCACATAATTTAGGGCAAACTTGTTTATGAGCCCATTGGGTAGCTCTGACCCTAAATATTAAATCATCATTCTCCAGTTCTGCGGTGGCTGCTGACTTCAGGCTGGATACAATGGGGGCTGGGATACCATACATCATTTCAAAGGGGGTTAGTCCCATCTGGTAAAGAGAATTCCTTACCCGATATAGGCCAAAGGGAAGGAGTGTCACCCATTCCCCACTAGTCTCTAAGGCTAATTTAGTTAAGGTCTCTTTTAATGTTCTATTCATTCTTTCTACCTGCCCTGAACTTTGGGGTCGATATGCACAATGCAATTTCCAATCTGCCCCAGTGAAGTTTGCTGCATCTTGACTTACCTTGGACACAAATGCTGGTCCATCGTCTGACCATATCATATGAGGAAATCAATACCTGGGTAAGATGTCCTCCAGCAATTCCTTAGCCACAACCTTTTCTGTCTCAGCCTTAGTTGGAAACACCTCTGTCTATCCAGAGTAACTGTCCACAAATACCAGCAGATACTTATAGCTGTACCTTACAAGCTCGACCTCTGTAAAATCAATTTTCCCAGTACACCCCAGTCTCTTACCTCATAGTCAGGAACCAGGGTGTTTGGGGTAGCTGGAAATATTGGTCAGGAGGCAAGCTTTACAGTTTGTCACTATATCCTCAAGAGTGCTCTGTATATCCTTGAAAGTCACTTTGGATTGTCTGATCACATCTGCCATTTTTTTCTGACACCCATGTGGGTGACTGGATTTTTCTGAGAATGGTTCTTGCTAAAGAGGCAGGTAGTATTAGCTTACTTTCAGACAGCCATGAGACCTTTAGACATTGATTCTTGGGCTGGTTTTTAGCCCATTTAATTTCTTCTTTTGTATATACTGGTTGCTCTGGATGGTTCAGGTAGGACAGTGGCCAATACAGAGATGGCTGTTTCCTTGAAGGCTACCTCCTTACCAGCCTTGCCAGATAGGTTGTTACCACTAGTCACTGGTGCTGTTCATTTTTGGTGCCCTGGGCAATGAATGATTGCCAAATATTTTACAACCAGAGGGCTTTAAGGGGTTGAAGAATTTCATCTTTCTTTTTAATCTTCCTTCTGCTTTTAAGAGTCCTCATTCCTGGTCAACAGCTTCATGCACATGAGTAGTTGCAAATGCATACCTGCTGTTCCTGTAGATGTTAACAGCCAGTCCTTTCCCCATGATGAGGGCCTGTGTTGATGCTATTAACTCAGCCCTTTGAGCTGAAATGTCTGGAGGAAGAAACTGAATCCAGATTACCTCCATTTCTGTAGTTACCGACACCCTGATCTCCTTTGACCTTCATGGATAAAGCTGCTCCCATCTGTAAACCAGGTCCCACAGAGGAGAGTCCCTTAAGTCAGGTAGGGTATTGTGTACCTGGGTCAGAACCACATCACACTGATGGAGTGGACAGTCCAAGTCAGGACTGGGTAGGAGAGTTGCAGCGTTTAGGGAAACAGGCAGCTGGAAAATATCTTGGCCAGAGGTGATTAGTAAAGGCTAATAATGAATCATGCAGGTATTACTGAGCCATCAATTAAGAGGCTGCTTGAGTGCCCTTCAATCGCATGGGGGGTAATGATGATCAAATTCTGTCCCAAAGTTTAATCAACACCTTTAACCAACAGTGCTGTGGTTGCAATAATACGCAGGCAAGGTGGCCATCCTGCTGCCATTGGGATCCAGTTTCTTTGATAAAGAAACCATTAGCTGCTGGGCAGTGATGGTGCACACCTTTAATCCCAGCACTTGGGAGTCAGAGGCAGGCAGATTTCGGAGTTTGAGGCCAGCCTGGCCTACAGAGTGAGTTCCAAAGTAGCCAGTGCTACACAGAGAAACCCTGTCTCGAAAAAAAAAAAAAAAGAAAGAAACCATTAGCTGTTTCCATGGTCCTAGACTTTGGGTCAGGACCACTTTAGCTCCTCCTCCTCCTCCAGCAATCTGTTGAAGCTTGGTGTTTTCCTTCTCCGGGATCTGAGGTGTTTTTGGCTGTAGCCGAATCTCGATTCAATGTCTTTCCTGTCTTTATCTGCTTTTTTTCTACATTCTCTTTGTTATTGCATACCTTTTCTACAACTTCCACTAGATCCCTCAATGACTTTTCTCCCAATCTTTCTTGTCTCTGTAACTTTTTCCTAATGTCCAGCTGTCCAGCTGTTTTCGCAGGGTCTATGTGTGTATATAGCCTTACACACATAGACTTCATGACCTGTTCAAGAAATGCTGCTGGACTTTTATCAGTTTCCTGCTTAGCATCATACCTAAACCTTGGCCAAATTGTTGTTGAGACCTGCTGAAAGAGCCTGGCAGTAAATCTAGAGATGTTCCTCACCTTCAGCCATGGTAAAGTCCCAGTCTGGGTGGATTCCTCTGTGGGGCCAGAAACCAGTTTCTTGGCCTTTGTCTGTAGTGAAGAAAACCTGCAAGAACTTTGGGTATGTGACTGTACTGAGTACCTAAGGCACATGGAAAAGAGTGGTTATTGCTTCTCAGTGGGCTGAATGTGACAGGACAGTGTCAGTGGAGACCATCCCTTCACAACTCAGAGAGCACATCTGTTCTGTTCAGACTGACAAGAAGGGTAGCCATTTACTGAACAAAGTGAGTGACCAGGAGTCTGTTCCAAGCTCTGGTGAGAGATCCATCTGCCCACTTGGGGCCTCTCCTTGCCAGTCTGGAGTTCTGCTCTTTGGAAACTCATCTCTCCACTCAGGGAGAGCCTTGGTAGGGCAGCAAAAGACCCCAGCCTTAGACTTTCTAGGGGCCTTGGATGCTTGTGTGCCTACACTAGGGAGATGGGGAGGGGGATGTTAAGAAAAAAGGAAGTCACCAAGTAGTTGCTAGAAATTGAACTCAGGACCTCACGAAGAACAGTCCGTATTCTTAAGCACTGAGCCATCTCTCCAGTCTATTTCTTGTTCCCCGCACAGGTCTCCCTCCCAATTTTAAAGCTGACAGACACCACTGGGAAGGGTGGCAAGGCTGGAGTTGGCTGCTGGGCTGGGGCTGGGGCTTCTGTTATTCCCTGTCACCTTGTGGCCATTCTTGTTGATGAAGAAGCTTTAGCAGGGGGCAGGAGTTGTTGGTGGGAGGGAGGAAAAGGCTTTCGAAACAGTTTATCTTCTACTGCTCACACCTTGGGGAGATGGAAGGTCCCCCTCTGGTGTCCGTCCAACATCAAAGCAGGCCACTCTAAGCTGCAATAATTGGTCCCTAGCCCTAACTTCCTTAAAATGAGAAACAAGTCTGTTACATGGTGTCTCTCACTGTCCAGTACAAGTAAAGACCAAACAAAACAAGAAACAGAATAGACAGGCACAAAGTAGACACTCCATAACTGAAAGCATAAATGAATCCAAAGAGTCCAATTCATAGATTCCCGCTTCAGAAACAGAGGAGGCACAGGGAGGAAAGCAACTGATGGTGGGGCTCTCCGTCCTCCACCAAAAATTCCTCCAGTTGACAGGTGGGTACTTCATCCACCTGGGGGAGGGGATCAGAAATGTCTTCCTGACCCCTACCCCTATGACCTCCCTGCAGCCTAACATACCTAGCGTAGCATAGTAAAAACACATTTAGTCCAATTTCTAAAGTCCCCATAGTGTATAGCAGTCTCAACAGTGTTAAAAGTCTATAATGGCTATTCCTGGTTGTCAACTTGACTATATCTGGAATGAACTACAATCCAGAATTGTAGGCCTCACATGTGATCCAGATCTTGAGGCTGGAAGACACAAGTTTCTGACTTGGATCTTGGCATGGAGAACTTGAGACATAATATGGCTATGAAAAGCTTAGGCTGAGGCAAGGTAGTACACGCCTATAATCCCAGGAGACTAAGGCAAGGAGATCTCTGATCTGTGTGCTTCCCACCAGGATGACAATGGGCCATTAAACATTAAAGCAAGCCCCAATTAAATGTTTTCCTTTATAAGAGTTGCCAGGGTCATGGTATCTCTTCACAGCAACACCGGTTACCGCAGAAGTTGGTATCATGGAACAAGTTATTACTGTTAAAGGCCTGACCGTGTTTCTTGTTGGCAGAATGTAGACTTTGGATTAGGAAACTAAGGAATGCTTTAAGTGGGGATTAATGGGTCATCTGAGTAGGAACATGAAAGACAGTGGTGCTGAGGGTGATTTTATCCTTCCAGAGAAGGCTATTAGTAAGTGGTTTAGTGATACTTTGGTGAAGAATGCGACTGTTTTTTGCCCTTGTCCAAAATATCTTCTTGAGGCTAAATTAAAGAATTTTGAGGTAATAGTGTTGGGAGAGGAGATTTCAAGACAGCCTATTGTTGACTCTGTCATCTGGTTAATAGTGGTCACTTGTATGCAGATCTATAATGAAAAGGAACAAGATGAGCAAGGAAAAAAATGTACAGTTTGAGGAGAAAAGGAGTGCTAGGAAGTGTAATGGAGCTAAATCTAGTGCTCAAGGAGATAGAAATATTAAAGAAAAGCATGATGCTAAATGGGATAAAGAGAGTGGTGACCTCAGGGCAAGACCCCTCCCCCCTCAAGTAAGCTTCCAATTTATGAAAAGAGAAATTAAAGAAAAGCTTTAAGCAGTGAAGGAAACCATCAAAAACAGACACCCGATAAAAATGTATTTGAATGAAGGGCCAAGTTCTAGTCTCAACAAGCTGCAGAACATAGCAGCTTCTGCCATGCAGTTTTGGCTTAAAAGTCAAGGTTATAAGAAAGGGATTATGGAATCTTTCTCTGAAAATAAGGAAAGTTGCTGAGGTCAGGTGTGTGGCTGGGGTCAGGTGTGTGGCTGGGGTCAGGTGTGTGGCTGGGGTCAGGTGTGTGGCTGGGGTCAGGTGTGTGGCTGGGGTCAGGTGTGTGGCTGGGATCAGGTGTGTGGCTGGGGTCAGGTGGTGTGTGGCTGGGAACAGTTGTGTGGCTGGGGTGGCCCTGCATGAGGTATAGAGTGCCCGTGGCATGGAGTTGAGAAAGCAAAGCCTGGATTTTGTTGGAGACCCCAAGATGTTGGAGATGCCAAAGTTGTGGGATAACTGCCAAAGAAAGCTGCCGGTCCAAGAGAGAGAATTAACTATATTGCATTAACAAAGTTGAAAAGAGTTGGAGATCTAAGAATATTTTGACATCAGACGCAGAGTTTAGAGTTTGGAGTTTGTTTTGTTGGTTTTTGGTCTTTCTGTGTTTCAGAATTTCCTCTCTTTTTGAATGGTAATACATTTTCTGTGCCTTTGTATGTTGGAAGTATGTGGTCTGTTTTTTGTTTTTGATTTTACAGCAGGTTGCAGTTTAAGAGATTGCCTTGAATCTCAGAATAGATTTTGTACTTTGTACTTTTAAACAGTATTGAGATTGTGGTGGTCTCTGGGAACTTTTGCAGTTGGACAAATGCATTTTGTATTAGTCTATGGGTCCAAGCCTATGGGGCCAGGGAATACAGTGTGGTGTCTCTTCAAAGCAATAGAACACTGACTAAGACAACTGGCTATAGTAAAACAACTACTCACTTATAAACTGCATCTGAACAAGGAGGCACCATGACTGTCACACAATGTCTAGTGAGGAAGCTGTAATTCTTGTATTACAGACTTGTGCTATCTTCTCCATAACTGAGTATGTACTCCATGTGAGCCCTGGACACAAGACCTCTAGGGCTCTTTAGCAGAGTGCCTCCCACCCCAGTAAGATAAGGCTGAAGGGATGAACAATCAAATAAACCAAACTAAATTTAGAACTTTCAAATCTCAGACACTCAGGCAGTACCTCAGAGGTGATGATGTCTCCGAGAAATCCCAAGTAACTGTAGAGGGTTTCTGAAGCCCGGAATCCACCAAATCTACACACTTAAGGACAGTTTACTGGAGCTGAGCCTGAAAGCCACAGTAACTTTTTAACAAACACTGGGTCTGAGCATTCTGTTTCTTAGGTAACCAGAGAGGAATACTCCCTCAGTGGGCCTTGTTCAAGTGAAGGGATTGCAGTTGTCTCTGCGTCTTCACTGGACATATTTCTAGGATCCCCTATATGTACAACAATTCTTGAGTGCCCACATTCTTTATATAAATGTCATGTAGGAAGCTGAGGCAGGAGGATAACTTGAGTTCTGCATATGTATTTTTAA
>NW_022196896.1:73467150-73467293 GCF_008632895.1 Mastomys coucha | reverse complement strand
GAGAGATTGCTCAGTGGGTAAGAGTACTGACTGTTATTCCTTAAGTCCTGAGTTCAAATCCCAGCAACCACATAATGGCTCATAACCATCTGTAATGAGATCTGATGCCCTCTTCTGGTGTGTCTGAAGACAGCTACAGTGTA
>NW_022196896.1:73454833-73467037 GCF_008632895.1 Mastomys coucha | reverse complement strand
TTTTTTTTTTTTTTTTTGCTAAGCAATTGGCCACTAAGGGGCAAAGAGCTATACAAAGAAAAGTATTATTATTTTTTTTTAACCAACTTTGTGATCTTTATTGACGAGTGACAACTTTATCCTCCTAGGAATCACTACACTGTGTATATGAGGACACGGCATCAGAGAGGCATGGCAGGAGAATACACGGAAGACACTAGGAAATGTCAGTCCATCATTTTGCCCTCTGTTTATGTGTACACAGCATGAATGAGATTTGAAATCTTTTCAGGGTAATAAAGTTACAATAATCCACTTCTGTAGCCTGAGGCCTGACCCGCGGTGTCTACGTCAGCAGTTTCCCTCTCACAATCGTTAAAATGCGTTTCCTGTTAGGAACTAGCAACTTATTTTTTGTATTTATTTCTTTTTGAAGTAAGAGCTACCTCATCTCTGATAACTGGCTCGTTTTTGTCCTTTATCAAAAACTAAAGGGTAAAGGAGGAAAGTGTGATGAATTAAAAAATATTTTTTAAAGGAAAGATAAAATTCATTTTCACAAATTTGAAAGAGCTGCTGGTGCGGTACATCTTCCACTCTGCGATCAGACTGGGACACAGTGCAAGCCGCTGCCTCGCTCAGGAACCAGCAGTTCTTCAGAAGTGGCTGGCTCTGGTGTCTTCACACTCAGGCAACAGTCCAGTCTCTGAAGTCAAGAGTCAGCATGAACCCCAGGCATCTTCCATCCAAGCCCACTGGCGCAGAGGGAGAGTCACTCTACAGAGCCACTAGAGAGGTGGGTAGGGAGTGGTTTCCAGCAGGTCCACACGAGATAGGCTGTGTGGTCAGCAGTCGGTTTCACCACCTGGTACTGGCTAATAACTTTGACCGTTTGGTCATCAATTTGCAGCCAGCACGATCTGGGAGATGTCCGTAATGTAATGGCTGCCTGTAGCTTTGTTGCCATGATGGTAGACCACTGCAAACAGCCTCTATTGACGCCTGGATTAAGTAAGAGAAAGTAGTTCTCTGCCGATGTCCAAGTCCACAGGGTAGTCAACGTTCTTGACCAGCTTCTGGCATCCGCCTGTCTTCTCATAGACGAAGTGCTTCAGGTGAAGCACCAGGACGGGGGAAGCTTCTCCAGGGTCTCTCTGAGGCTGACTTCAACCTACTGCCTGGTTTTGGTGGTGTAACCTTGGACAGACTCTCACCACCAAGCTTTTTAATGCATCCCGGACTGTGCGTATCTTGTCAGACTGGATATCCAACTGCAGCGTTTAAAACCACTGCAGAGTAGCGAACTCCTTGGAACGCAGCTGGTAAACCACAGACCTGATGAGTCCACCGAAAATGCCAGCGATAGGCCTCTGGACAAAATCTGCCTGCCGGGTGACAGACGTCTTGTTCTTGGGACCCACTTGCTCCTATTAGTCCTCACTGCCCTCATCTGTGTCTTCCAGCTCCTCAGCTTCTACCTCGTGGCTTCCGGGCCATTGCGTGGGTGAGAGGAGCTTCTTCAGGCTCAGCATCTCTTTCTTCCTGGAGTCTATTGAGGATAAAACCTAGGTTCTCCACGGCATCCTCCTGTCGGCCCTTTTCAGACAGGTTCGACTTGATGACTGTCAGGAGTCTGTAAATGTATGTGGGTTCAAAGTCAGCTCCTGGGCGGATATCATATTTTATCCCCGAGAGCCTAGCAGGGTTTGGGCGGTCCTGGCATATTAGTAAACTCATTCATGAGCCAAACGCATCTGGCAGTTCAATTTTAGCCTGTATGCTAACACAGAGTCCCACTGTATGGAGGGAGCTCAGCTGAAGAGCGGGGATCACAAAAAAACTGATTGATGGGTTGATTGGTTGGGCTGAAATAGCCAAAACTATACTGTGGGTTGTGGAGGGCGAGGACAGCCCGTCTCAGTGGGGCTCGTCGCAGCTCCCTTCGCAGCCTTTTTCTCGCTGCACAGACACATTCACATCGGCTCCCTCGCCTGCACCAAAGTATTACATTTTAACATTTAAAAATTTATTTTGATGTTTTTCCCTTCTCCAAACTGTCTTCAGTTTCTCCTTACCCACCCAGCTCTATGCTTCCTTCCTCCACAAAATTTCCCAAAACAAACAAATAGAAAATCAAGACAAAAGAATGAGTAAGATAACAAGAGACCAAACCAACCAACCAACCAACCAAACCAAAAATCCAAAAACCAAAACCAAATGAAACCAAACCCAAACCAAAAAAGTGAAACAAGAAGCACCCTTACCCTCCAAAAAAACAAAAAACAAAAAAACCAAAGACCAAAAGACTAAAACAAAACCATGGAGTGTTGGCCAATTATTCCTGGGCATGGGGCCTGCCCTGGAGTGTGGTTACCATATCCAGCAACACTCAGTTGGAGAAAAGTGATTTCCCCTTTGCCAGAAGCTATCAACTGCCAAGCTCCTCGGTTAGGAAGTGGGACTTGTGTCCACTTCCAGACCTCCATGCTGGGGCTTTGTCTGGTTTGGACTTGTGCAGGCTCTTAGGGATCTTTAAGGACTGCTGGCAGGAAGCAGTTCGAAAGTGGGAGGACTCAGTGCCCTACTGACTAGCAACCGGAAGCCCTGCTTTTGTCGCAATTAATAACATATGTGCCTACCACATTACCACTGGGAGAACTCGTTCAATTGCAGTGTGAACTTTTTCCGTGCTTTTTTAGGGCTGCTATTTTTCTCTTGAGGGCTATGTAAATTTCCCCGTTGTTTCACAAGCGCGAGGATTGAGACGTTGTTATTTGAGCTTCACTCTGCCGGTTCTTTATTCCTTGTGGTGCTCTGGGACTCCATTAAAAAAAAAAATAGCGTCTAGTAAAATCAAGTCCACATTAAACTTTCTATTAAAATTATCAAGCACTTTTTGAGTAAATAGATCACATTTTGGAGTTTCATGTTTGCTTCCGAGTCTCACTTGCGTCGCAGGAGTCCCAGGTCCCAGTCCCTTGCATAACCTTGTATTTGCCATGATGATTATAGTAGAGCCTGTTGAAACCATTGAGACTGTTTTGTTTTGTTTTTGCCTTTCTATGAAGTTCTCACTCTCTGAGCACACCTTGTCAGAACAGAGTACCTCAGTAAAATACCAAGGGAAGGTTTCTCATCTGCTCAACACTCCCCCTCCCTTTCTGGAGATGTGGTGGTCATTGACTGGTTTTCCTTGATTTCAGGGTTCTGTAGGTTTAAAATTACCTAGTAAGGGTGAAGGATTAGAGACCATTACCTACTAGATTATTTTCAGTTTTGGAGATAAATTATTATTATTATTATTATTATTATTATTATTATTATTATTACTATTTGGTTTTTCAAGACAGGGTTTCTCTGTGTAGCCCTGTCTGTCTGGGAGATAAATTATTTTTATATCAATTCATAGATACTCATGTGAACAAGGGAGTAGGTCTACCATTAAACAAATATATGTTTCATTTCTGTGACTAGAGTAATCGGATTAGTAAAAGTCAGCCATAAACCCTCTTGATTTACCTTTGTAATCCCTTTTCCTTTTCTTGATTTAATAAACTTCTATGATGACTGGAGATAACTACCTTTCTCTTGCAACCTGCACGACTCCCTTCCATTTTCCAGTCATCATAGCCTCTCCCCACTAGCTATGCGGCTTGTCAGTTCTTTTCTGTGAGTGTTTTCTCGAACTTTCTTAGTTTCTGCTCACAACATTTAAATACTTTTGATGGCTCATGGCCATCCAGTTTTTCCGTAACTCTTGATCAGGTACACATTAATACTCGATTTCCTCATGTTTTGACCCCAGATAATAAGTTCTTCATGTACTGTTCACTACTACTTACTATTGTCTTTGGTATACAAACTATATGTGAATAGATTCTAATTTTCAAGTCCTTAATTGTCCTTTCATATCTGAAATCCGAGGCAAAGAAAATGGCTCCAGAAACAGACAAAAAACCAAAAACCACTGCTTAAATTCTTGAACTACAGCTGTAGAGATACAAGATGATCACATGGGGGCAGCAGAGGCACATCACTATGTTCGAATATTTGCATATATGTATCTACTAGAAATGATCCTACTGTCAAGCAAAAAAGTATTATGTTTATTTACCTAATTAATGAAGAAACTTGGTAGAGTGAAATGGAGTTGGCATTTCTTAGTTTGAAGTAATGAAATTAGATATTTGGGTTTTTAATTCCCTTTCTAGAGAAAAGTATCTTAAATTCTATAATGCTTCCATGGCGTAACCAAATCTTTCTCCTTCCCGGCCTTTCTCTCGTTCTACTATAAAAGTTTCCTGAGAGGTAGGATGGTGTTTTGTGACATTTAGGTTTTGAGAGTGGGGACACCGGTGGCTCACAGGATATTATGCTCTGTAGGAGGTGAATTTCTACAAACTCCAGTTATAGGTAGGGCATGTAGCTTTTTTTTTGTAGACAGGCTGCGTTTTCGGCATGGTGCCTGGGTTTAATTTCCATGTGCAATGTCATACTTCAACTATGTAAACTGAAACAGATGTTTCTGCTCTGAGAACGCATTTGGCTCACGAAAGCATCATCTCCTTGCCTCTTCCTCCTTTCCCACTTTATTTTGAAAGCCCTGTTGAATAAAAAAGGCCTCAAGAGAACCATCCAGTGTGTTTGACCTCGTTATTGTGAAGCAATTCATTCCTGGGAAACAGTTGCCCCAAATAAATGTTGGAATCAGTTTGAAACTTCCTTAGCACCAGGGTGTTTTTCTTTCCATCTCTATAAACTTACAGCTTTGTGTATTTTTTTTTTTTTAAATTATTTAGGAAGCTCAGGAATGCAAGAATTACTAAAACCCAAACTAGATCTTCCTGATCTTATCATTTAGGTAATAGTTCTGATTCCTATTTTTCAAGGTTTGTGGGGTTAGGTGTTTGTACAATATGTACATGACATCTTAACTGCTCCCATTTGCAAATATTAAAGACCTAATATTAAGTGTATTTTAAGTATCTTCCAACTTGGTTGATGATCAATATAAACACACTTCTAATCTTGTGATGATTTATGCTTCTAGTAATTTGCCCCCCAAAGTAAATTTATTAGAATTACTATCTTGTAGTACTGGAAAGGCCACATGCATGCTTGGCAAGAACTTCACCACTGAGCCATCGCTTCAGCCTTCTGTTTACTTTTATTCTGAAATAAGGTCTCACTAAGTTATCTAGGCTCATCATAACCAACTCTGGTGCCCAGGTAGGCCTACAACTTGTGATCTTTCAGCTTTACGACTTTCCTGCCTCTGACGAGCTGGGATGGCAGATCGGAGCCAATTATCTTCTTTTCTCTCAGTTTCCTTCTCTTATTCCCTTTTCCCTCCTTTCCTTTCACTTTTCAGAGGTATTTGTTGATATGAGGACCTCCTGGAGTATGCTGGTAGAAGCTTCTTGGGATGCCGAGGCTGCCAACAATGTGAGTGCAAAACCTAGTTGGACAATGTAATGAAACTGCCTCAAAATAAAGACGGTCAATGGTAGGGTGTTTGTCTATAAATAGGAAGTCCCAGGGTCAATTTTCAGTATGGTGGGCGAGTAATTAAAAGTTCTCACTTTTTAAAAAATGTTTGTGTTTTTTGAGACTGTCCTAGATGAGTATTGTATTTGTATTATTTCCATGCTCCTTGCACCTCCTCAAACTCCAATATGCCCTCCACTCCCTCTAACATTGCATGCATGCATGTATGTATGTGTGCATGTGTGTATGTGTGTATATGTGCCTGTTTCTCTCTGTCTCTGTCTCTGTCTCTGTCTCTGTCTCTCTGTCTCTGTCTCTCTCTCTCTCTCTCTCTCTCTCTCTCTCTCTCTCTGTGACTAATGAATGAGTCCATTTAGCATTGCTCAGATGTATGTGTGTTTAGGGCTGACAGCTTGGTTGGATAACAGGTTTTCACTCAGAGAGAGCATTGAATGGAACAGTTATGAAACACATAGATAATAAACCGTAATTAAAATCTCTGACAGGAAAGAAGAAGCCCACAATTCGGAGGCACCAAGAAGCACGTGATGCTGTGGTGTGGGCATTGAAGGAGACAGGGGAGCTGCCCCGGGAAATGAGGGCAGAATATCTTCCAGGTAGACAAATGGAATGAGCAATCGCTTATGGAGCAGAGATCAAGCTCTGATACGGGTTCCTAAAGCTTTCTGAAGGCTCCATGGAGATTATGTGATGAGAGCTGAAGAGCAGATGAGGCCAAAAGTCATGCTGGAAAAAACTGGAAATAGGAAAATAAAACTTTCTTAAGTTAAAAACAAAGAATTAGAACTTTAAAGTGTATTGATTTATATTATCTCTAGATGATTAGGTAGAACTTTCCATAATGAAAATTTAAATATTTGTATCAATAATGAGTTACTTCCTAATTGCACATAATAAAATATATGAGGAGATTAAAAATTTAGACATTACCATGTGTATTAGCAGAAGTTTTGTGTTGTTGTAGACTTGATCTATCCCAAAGGCTGAGAATTGACTGCTTTGTTATGTAAACATTGAAAAAAAACATTCATTTATAATAAATCATTCAAGTTCACCTTTAGCTTCTTAATTTGGAAACTAAATTTTCGTAAAGAATGTTGCAGTACACAGTAATAATTCTGTATTGGAGAGGAATTGAGCACTTGCCATTTCGCAATGTCTAGTTTGATGAGTATATGGTAGGTATATTAATCATAACTAAGGCACAGCTTGAGAACCTGGACAGAATGTCCCCTGCAAAGTAAAACCAAGTTTACAACATTCAAAAATAAATTGTGTTAATCTGGCTAGAGCTTAGGTTCATCTATGGAAATGTGCCATTTGCTCTCTGAATTCAAATTTGGGTTTCATATTCCTTATTTTGTATTTATTTCAGTCCCCAGCCATGTATCTTTGAGTCTTGAATACCTGAAAGAGAAGCAAGTTATTGTCGGGACTCTTTCTGGGCATCTTTAAAAATGTTAGAAACCCATCCTTATATCATTTCATGTATCTACTTCTAAGTTAGGAAAAGAAGTCTTCATTTTGCTCAGTTTTATTTAGTGCCTGACACCAAACTTGATTTAGGTTTTGCTTTTTCTGCCTGAATTATAATTATAATACAAAAATGCTCTATGCATGCTTGCCTTTTCTTTTCTTTTTCTTTTTTAAAGATTTATTTATTATTATACATAAGTACACTCTTGTCACTGACTTCAGAAGAGGGCATTAGATCTCATAAAAGGTGGTTGTGAGGCCCCATGCAGTTGCTGTGATTTGAACTCAGGACCTTCTAAAGAACAGTCAGTACTCTTACCCACTGAGCCATCTCTCCAGCCCCAAGCTTGCTTTTTCTAAGTTTCCATAAAACCATGGTTTGGGGTGGAAAACGACTTCAAAATTCTGTAGGTTTTCTAGTTTGATCGAATGATTTCAAAACCAGTGGACCTCCTATTATTTAACTTATGGAGGTCTCTGAAAACTGCTAGAGGTTAACTAAATTATCTTTTCACAAATTCAGTCCTAGAAAAGGGTATTTTGAAGCTTATGTTTTACTTTTCTCAAAAATGATTTTACATCTTAGCAGTAAAAGTTTGAAGCAATTAAGAGGTAGGGAAATTTGTTTATTTTTTGGTAATTATTAGTTTGCTATTCTCTCTCCCAATAAGAAATAGAAAACTAACTCTTGCTGGGCGGTGGTGGCACACATCTTTAATCCCAACACTTGGGAGGCAGAGGCAGGCAGATTTCTGAATTCGAGACCAACCTGGTCTACAGAGTGAGTTCCAAGACAGCCAGGGATATACAGAGAAACCCTGTCTCAAACAAACAAACAAACAAACAAAAAAACCCAAAAAACCTCTTATGTTAGTGATTTCCCAGAGCTAGTATTGATTAATTGGCAATAATATTCTTCTTTTAATGATTCTTTAGTTTTAATTGGGCAGTTAGACATGTATTTCCTGTGGGCTAGGGCACATAGCCTAGTAGTAAAGGTAGGCCAATAAAAATCAGCGTGTAAAGTAACTTCTATCAGTCTATGGCATCAGAATCTTTCCGGTGCTATTTTGTTAACAAAATTTTGTCTTGAAGCAAATACAATACCCACCATAACAAAACCAAAAATACAAAAGAAGTATATCTCTGGGTAAGAATAGACACCGGGAAGTAAAAGTTTTTATACAAGACTTCAAAGAAAGTGAAGACCAATGCTTGTTCTTAGATCAATGACTGTATCATGAAAACGGCCTTTGCAGAGCATTTGGTTAGCACACTCTAAGTTATTCTACTTGGCTTTATTATTTCCAGGTTAAGTTTCTGCAACCAAATTTAAAAGGATCAGTTAAATAAATAATCCAACTTGTTATTTCAACATACTGCTGACTCACGAATATGCCTGGCTATCTCAGGATAGTGTGAGTAGATAGTCTGTGTTATGGTTTACACAAAATGCCCTGGCCACATGTGTAGCTGTGATCCTGCTCTACAGGAAGTCAGTGACATGGGGATGGTGAATCTGTCCTTCACGGCTTCTATTCTTACATCTAGAAAAGTAATGCAAAGCAAAGGTGATGGTAGAGATATGTAGGAGTCCTAGGAGTCATGTCACTTCAACTTAGGCATTACTGTTAAAGATCACCAGAGTCGCTAGGGTTATTCTCTTTATGTTTCATACCATATAAAGAATAGCTGCAGATTTTTCAAGTCTGATTTGAATGTAGTATGTGAATTCTTTTTTACATATTAATACTACCTATGAATTTTTCTCAATATCATACTATCTGAGAGGAAAAGGAAAAATGGCCATGGCCAGGCACAATAGTGTGTGTGTGTGTGTGTGTGTGTGTGTGTGTATGTGGACATGTGTGTATGTGTGTGTATGTACTTGGCAGGTATATATTTGGCAATGTGTTCAAAGTAATGGCTATGTTTGAAGTAACTTGCCTAAGAAAACTTCAGCTTCAGCCAGAGCCCCTGTAACTCATTTTTACCTGGGTTAATATTCACTTGTCTTTGTTCTCAATGGGGCAGAAAGACGAGGGGCTTTCTGCCAGGCAGTGGGCGACTTGTTAGATAGCTGCCTGAACAACCCAGTGCAGTCCCTGCACCACCCCAGATTAGAGTGGATTCTATTTTGATCTGTAAACTAAACATTTGCATCTGGATCAGGGGAGCTCAAGTCTGGCTGGTCTAATCGTGGTTTGAGCACCCTTAAGGAACTTGCTTGATTTTTACCACCAAGCATATTGCTTCCTGGGTAAAAGGTCTTTCATTTGCCATAGCAAGATCTGGAGCTTAGGTTGCAATTGCTGGGAAAGCAGCCTTAATGTTTTCCTTTCCCATGGAAATGAAAACCAGAGAAAACTGTTTCCTGATTACACATGAACATTACAAATGTCTTATGGCAAAGAAAGATGAGCCTGGTTTGTGCAGAGCAACAGTGTGGGCGAAGGATGAGGCCTCTGCAGCATGCCTGAGACTTTATTTTTTGCTTTAGAAGGAAATTCTCTTTCCACTAGAATTATGTCTCTGGGTGGGTGATTCATAAACAGAGACCCTGGAAATGGACTCCGTCTCTTGAACCTATTTACATTTTTAATCATATCCAGCTGCTCAGTTGCTGGAGGAGTTTAGATTTTTGCAAAGGCATTAAGAGTTTTATCTTTTGTGCTTAAAACTTTCGATGGAGGTCACATTAAAACGTTGGCCAGTAAATAACTTAAAACCCTTCTTAAGGATGTGGGCGTTCCTTTTCGGTGCACAGGAAGGCAGTTGTTAGGTACTCTAAACTCAGCTTGGTAGAGTTTAAGAACCTTTCCCTTGATGAAAAACATCTGCAGCCCTGTTTTGAGTGGCAGAAACACTGCCTCTGCCTCTCTGTCTTCTTACACTTTCCAGGCTCAAGGCAAAGGATTAAGAAATTTAGCATTTTTCTTCTTGTCAGGCATATCCACAGCCATTACCTTTATAGCTAAATGGCACTTTTAGAGAAAATGAGTTTCAATTTGTACTTAAGACCAATAGCCTAAAGACAGTAGGAAACATTAACCTCTTAGGAATGTTGGAGAGGTTGAAAATATTTTCTTTTTCCTTTTTCTTTCTTCCTTCCTTCCTTTCTTTTTTTGTTCTTTTCTTTTTCTTTCTTTCTTTCTTTCTTTCTTTCTTTCTTTCTTTCTTTCTTTTCTTTTCTTTTCTTTTTTTTTTTTTGAGACAGGGTTTCTCTGAGTAGCCCTGGCTGTCCTGGAACTCACTCTGTAGACCAGGCTGGCCTCGAATTCAGAAATCTGCCTGCCTCTGCCTCCCAACTGCTGGGATTAAAGGCATGTGCCACCACCGCTTGGCCAAAATTATTTTCATAGTGTAGACATTATCAAGTCTCCAAACATATTTTCTACTGAATATGACCTTGACCAACATACAGGGCTATACATGTCCAGTCTTGTATATCCTTAGAATTTACTACTACTACTACTACTACTAGAACTACTACTAGTACTATTTGTTTTATGTGTATGATTGTTTTCGCTGCATGTATGCTTACACAGCATGTGTGTGCCCAATACCCTTAGAGTTCCCAGGAGGGCACCACCTGGAACTGGAATTGTGCTGATTAAGCCACCATATTGGTGGTGTGACCTGAACCCAAGAACTATAGTATGTTCTTAACTGCTATAACTCCACTCAGTAGTTATTTGAGATGAGACAGGAGGCCAATTCCATTTCTCACGTAGCTTCCAGAAAGTGATTCTTCCAGGCTACAGGCCTATAATCTAGAGTTCAATTTCTTTCAATGATTTAGTGATGATTTATTTATGAGATGCTTGTCTCAACACAGTGAAAAGGAGGTCATTCTGCATCACAATGCAGAATACCTGGTATCTTCAAAACTACATTAACAAATGAATAGCTACTTCTGAACAGCACTTTTCACACACACACACACACACACATACACACACATACACACACATACACACAATACACCCACATATACACACATACACACACATACACACACATACACCCACATATACACACATACACACACATACACCCACATACACACACACACACACACATACACACAATACACCCACATATACACACATACACACACATACACATACACCCACATATACACACATACACACACATACACACACATACACACACATACACCCACATATACACACATACACACACATACACACACATACACACACATACACACACACACACACATATGTAAATATACACACACACAAGTGTAAGCCCTTTTTTGTTTTCAGTTACTTTACCAGCTGTGTACCTTGAGGCCAAGCTGGGCCAAGTATATTTACTTACAGATGTTTTCCCTATGGAAACTTTCTTGTAAGAGTTAAATGATCGTGTCTTCTGGGAGAACTCAGCAGAGGGAAGAACTTGATTTTATATTAAGCTAAAGAATATATTAAGGAGGATGAGGATAAGAAGATAATTTGTGGCAAAATATGCTAAAACTAATGTTTAGAAATGTAAAAAAAAAACATGCTTCTTTGATAGTTGCCTGTGGCCTATGTGTAAGACATTCTGAAGAAGAGAATGATTTTAAGCAAATTCTGACACAGTAACTTTATTAAAAGGTAATTAATCATACCCATGGATATCATTTGGCTTCCTTGTTGAAGTTATGCCTTGGTTTTTCTTCCCAGCCTCATGCTCGCAGAAAAAAGACTCAGAGTCAAAATATACTTACAAATACCTTGGCCATATCGCTAGCCTCTTCTCTGACTAGATATAGCTTAAAGTATCCCATTTAGTCTAGCCTACAGTCTGCCAGGTGACTCCGGTTACCTGTGCTCAGGTACCATGTGTCTGTTTTGTCACATCTTCCCAGCAAACCTCACACTTGGACCAGGAAAGGCAGTCTGTTCTTGGTTGGGAGAGGCTTACTCCAAAGACCCAGTAGAAAACAGGAAAGCTACGCCCCCAGACATAGACACCTGACATCACGAGCCCTGACTCTATTGTCCTGTGGCTAGACAATGCCCCAAGATCCCAGTATTCTGGCTGGATGCCACTCCCACAGTCATCTGACTATAGCTAGGTATGCCCCTCCTCTTGGAACAGAAAGGTAGCCCAGCCCACTATAAAAGGGTCTGCTCAAACCCCTCCTCTCTCTCTTACTCTTAACTTCTTGCTCTTACTTTCACCTCTGGCTCTCCTCCTCCTCTTTTCTCTCTCCCCCTCTCCCTGTCC
>NW_022196896.1:73441647-73454617 GCF_008632895.1 Mastomys coucha | reverse complement strand
CTCCCTCCCTCCCTTTCTCTCCTTTCTACAATAAAGCCTAAAATCTATGGACTGCCTCCTTTCATCTAGACTCACCATGCTGGAGCAATGGATTAGGCTTTCCCCTAAAGAGCTGCGTCTAGTCACCCACAGGAAAGTCTCTCAGAGTTTCCATCCACAACCGGACCAAGGACTCTCACCCGCTTAGGAACCACTGAGCGCCCCCTTTTCTCCCCACATCTTTCTCCCTTCTGCTCGGGACTGACGGGGCTGCCCGCAGGTGTGTGTGTGTGTGTGTGGGGGGGGCACTTTGTTCTCAGCTCTTCTAAGATATCCAGAGGCGTCTGGGATGTCCGAGATCGAGAACCCATGGAACTGCTCCCCTTCCCCCTTAGCCCCTGTGAACTGGGATCCTGTGGCTTCCCACAGCCAGATGTCCACCCGGTCTCCTGAGTCTGCCCGACCACTGTACTCGCACTCTGGTGGGACACATGTTACCCTCCCACCCCCTTTATTTCCCCACCACCCGGCGGAGGCGCCCAACATCTCCTTCCTAGCTCTATCCCAGAATTCTGTCTTTTTGCAGTTGTCTCACCACTATTTCCTGCTTAAGCCACAGGCTATAGGCTTTTTAACTGACAGATGATGGACGGATCTATACTATACATAAGATATTCTCTCTACACTTTTTTAAAAAAAGATTTATTTATTTATTTTATGTATAAGAGTATACACTGTAGCTATGCAGATAGTGGTAAGCCTTCATCTACTTGTTGGCTTAGATGCCAAAGGACCGAAGAACTCAGTGACTCAGATTAAGAGGCCAAACCTACTCCATCTTAAAAGAAAAAGAGCCTGAGAACTTGACCTGCAGCTGAACCCAAGCTGAAACCGAAGTACCAGGAAGGACCCATCCATGGCTTGTCCTTGGCTCCTACCCCGGAGTTACTCCCTAGCTGCTTCCTAGCAAGAGCTAATCCAGATTGGTCTGATTGTTTCAGATGTGCTTTCAGACCTTTGGTGATTTTATGGTTTGGCTTCAGAGCATCCACCTGTCTGCTTACAATAGTCATTCAATTAGATGCTGGCCAGGCTGGAAACTTCCTCACTTGCTCTCCATTTCCTATAAAACCTTGCAGAAGGCCTTATCTGCAGGTTTGCTGCGTCAGTGTCTGAGGTGAGTAAGCCTCATCCCCTCCCACCATGGACCAGCCTCAGCTTGAAGAGAAGTTCTGAGGAAAGGCTGTCTGGGAGCATTGAAACAAATTACTTGAAGTCAAATCGTGGGTCCAAGTTGAAGGCCTAAGTTCTGCTTAAATTCTGTCCTCCAGACAGCTTTTCAGATTACTCTCTCTCTCTCTCTCTCTCTCTCTCTCTCTCTCTCTCTCTCTCTGTTCTGTTTGAGACAGCTTTTTCTCACTATTCTGAAAACTCTCTTGATAGCTCATCTCTTGCAGATCAAAGTATTTTATCATGGTCAATTCAGTCATTACCCCAGGTTCCCTTTTAATTATCACACAAGTCAACATTCTAGATCCCAGACCCCTGATTCCTAGAAAGAGACAGCAAGCATATTTTTTTAACATTGTAAGAGAATTTAGAGATCTGCCTGCCTTTATTAAACTGGCTGGGACCCCACTCTGAGATTACCATTTCTACTTTGACTGGACCTGTACCTAAATTCCCTCTGTCCCAAGATGATCTTGAACTCTGGAATCTGCCTGCTTTGTAAACAAACAAAAAATTTAGCTAGGTGGGATATTGTCTTTCGTTCACCACTCTCTAAGTGTCTTTATCTCCTTCCTCAGTATCTTTCTGACAGGCTGCCTCATAGTGCAGTTGCCTCTTTTTCTAGATCCACAAAGCCCCTCATATCATTCATATTGCATCCTTATATTTTGCATAGTTGAGGAATTATATATTGCTGAATTCATATTTTCAGCGTTCTTTCCAAAAGCCTTAAGTGCTGTCCTGAAGGTCACAGCATTCTACCATTTTGCTGAGACATTAGACACACCCCTGCCTCCCAGACTTGTGTTGTCTCTGATTATCATGGAGTCGTAACCTTGGCAGAGAGGACCTTCCTTGAAGGAGGTATGTGAAAATATGTACACTATTATACAAACAAGCCTTCCAACCCCAGCAACCATCAACACTCACGGAGGCCCATGCCCTGCTGGCTCTGTTCCAGGGGAAGAAACCATGTCATTCCAGCCCTTATATGGCCAAGCTGGACTTGGCAGCTGGCTATTTGGCACTGAGCAATCAATTGGTGAGTTCTTTCCTGGTTTCCTAACTGCAATTCATAAGAAAAATAGTTAATGTTTAAAAAGTACACCTATAATATATGAATTTTAAGTAAAACATATGAATTTGGTAAAAATAAAGAAAGTTCATCTTGTAACACACAAAAAGAAAGAACCTTTTTATGGAGAACCTAAGGAAATGCCTGTTAATCTTGAATATCTTCTCAGTGTTTCTCAAACCATATCCTGCAGCTATCCTATGTTAGACATTGCATTGACAGAATGCAGAGAAATGGCTTCAAAGATAGGGAATGTAAGAAATACAACTGGGAGTTGCAGAGATGGCTCAGTGGTTAAAAGCATTGACTGCTCTTCCAGAGGTCCTGAGTTCATTTCCCAGCAACCACATGGTGGCTCACAACCATCTGTAATTCGATCCCATGCCTTCTTCTGGGGTGTCTGAAGACAGCTAGTATACTCACAAATATAAATAAATAAATCTTAAAAAAATTAAAAAAAAAAGAAATACGACTGGAAAAAGAGTGGAGATTCATATAGATAAAATGTCTTTTAAGGCTGTAAGGGCAGGTGGGCATCGGGGAGTCTTGTATTCTATGAAGAGCCAGAAGTTAGGATGTCTCACCATTGTAACAGAAGCATTCAAAGGATCCTGGCATAAAGCAGTAGTGTTTAATACTATTTTTGGTCTAGAGATAGCAGACCAAAGTGAAGTTCCAGGGCTAGAAGAATAAAAACTAGTTACTGAAGGGTCCATTTCTCACCCTATGGCTAATCCTTGTTTGTAGATTAGGAGCTTACTTGTGTTGGCACGGTCTAGGGAACTCCACTTTGAATCCTCCTGTTATACACAATACTTCTTGCCAAGCTTCCTTCACCAAGCAGACAGGAGACAGTCAGTCTTACTGACTCATGTTTATCTCTGGTTGTACATGCGAGTCACATAAACACTAAGTAGAGATGTGAAGTAGAATATAGACAGATAGACAGACAGACAGACCTCTATTCATCTAGCCAGTGTGTTTGAGTTGATTGAAATATTAAAATGTGAGTTAATAAGGATGTATAAAGTTGAATTTTCCTAACTACTTCCAGAGGGAAGTTGACTCACATTTAGACATTAGTTCCTTTTCATCTTATTTTTTAAATGCTAAAAAAAATTAGACATCACTAGATTTAAGGCTGGAGAATCATCATGCTTTTAGACCTATGGAATGTAGTCACAGATAGAACTAAATTCCCTTTGTGGTTTTCTGTAAGAAACATTTGAATATTTTAAGAAAACTTAAAAATGTGAGAGGCTGTGACTTATCAGGGTATATATCTAATGCTATGGAGCAAATTCACAAAGAAATGCTTTAATCTCCTTGTTCAGACAGGAAAGCTTCACTTTTGTGGGAGGAATACTGTGCAGAAATAGCAGTAATAACATGCCGCTTGCCGGGCGGTGGTGGCGCACGCCTTTAATCCCATCACTTGGGAGGCAGAGGCAGGAGGATTTCTGAGTTCAAGGCCAGCCTGGTCTACAGAGTGAGTTCCAGAGCTATACAGAGAAACCCTGTCTTGAAAAAAAAAAAAAAAAGACGTGGCTGTGAGACAGTGCAGCCGTCATCTTTTGTGCATGCAAGTGTAAATCCTTACCCTGTTTTATTATTATTTTTTTCTTTCTTTTCCACCTCTAACTGCTGTAAGGGTAGGTCTGAAGCTGTTTACAGCTTAGGAGTAATAGATGGGAGTAAGATGCTGGTGACGAAGGGAAATGATATGCTTCTTAAATCAAGAAATGTGAAAACACATCTGTCCTGTAAGGCTGGGGGAGGAAGAATGCTCTTTGCCAACAGAGGTGAGGATACACAGACTCTGATTTTATTTTAAGAGTTTAAAAGAATGGGTAATGGCTTGATGACATGACAGGTAGTGGAATAAAGGGCCACAGAAGAACTTTCCTGCAGTGTAGAGAAGGTGAGTTGTGGAGAGCTTTTGGGGCTGACTTCTAGGAATTTGGCAGGAATTTGATATTGGGTTAGGACAAAGAAGTAGGTTTAAGAGGAATACAGCTGAGGGATGTGTTCTTTGTATCTTGATGGATCTTGTTAAGACTGAATACAATAGTCATAGGATCTTTGTGTATGCCTTATTCATTCCTTGACTACTTTGTTTATGCCTTAGGACTGACCATATTCTTTGTATGTACCTAGAATGATATAAAAGCAGACTGGAGAAACCAAACAAATGTGCTTCAGCCTCAGCATTGGCTGGAGTCATGTTATAATGTTGTTTAATTGTCTTTTCTTCTCAATCCTCACTCCCTCCCTTGAGACCCTCTTGACTGACTAAGCTGGCTTAGTCAATGGATGATGTTTTTGGGCAGGTGCTTTCTCTATGTTGTACATATTTCTAGTTCTGACTAAATCAAGATTTATGAGCAGAGTTGTAAGGATACTCATTCTTAAAAACAGCACAGCAGCGTTCTCAGAACGTCGTTTCTTTTCCAGGCTATATGGAATTTGGGTATTTAAATTAAGCCTCATGTTTAAAGTTATACCATATTTTTTAGCTCTTTATATTTTTTCTTTTTAAGATTTATTTATTTATTTATTTATTTATTTATTTATTTATTTTGATGCTGATCAAATTGCATGGCTGCATATAGAAGAGTAAGAATAGATTCATATCTATCAGCCTGCATAAAATGCAACTCCAAAGAGATCAAGGACATCAACATAAAACTAGACATCCTTCAGTCTCTGCTCCATTGTTAATCTCTGCAACTCCATCTCCTGAGAGGCTCTGACAGTATCTGACTAACAAAGATGTAGAGGCTCACAGCCATTCATCGATCTGAGTACAGGGTCCCCAGTGAAGGAATTAGAGAAAGGACCAATGGAGCTGAGGGGTTTGCAGCTCCTTAGGAGGAACAACAATATGAACTAACTAGTACCCTCAGAGCTCCCAGGGTCTCAACCACCAACCAAGGACTGCACATGGAGGGGTCTGATTGTTCAGGCAGCATGTGTATGGTAGAGGATTGCAAAATCAATCATCAATAGGAGGAGAGGACCTCAGCCCTTTTTAGGTTCTGAGCCCCAGTGTAGGGGAATGCCAGGGCCAGAAAGTGGGAGAGGGCGGGGTGGAAGGCATGGGGTAGGGGGAGGCAACAGGGGTTTGTTTTTGTTGTTTTTGTTTGTTTCTTTGTTTTTTGGAGGGGAAACTGGGAATGGAGAAATTTGCATGTAAATAAAGAAAATATCTAAAATAAAATAAAAAAAAACAAAAACAAACAAACAAACAAAAAAACCCTAGACATCCTGAATCTGGAAAGGATTTTCTGAACAGGCATTAAGGCCAGAAACCAACAAATGGATCTAATGAAGTTAAAAGTTTCTATACCGCACAGGACCTCTTCATTTTAGCAAAGAGGCAGCATATACAGCAGGAAAAATGCTTTACATGTGACTATACAAAGAACAAAAAAAAAAAAAAAAAAAAAAAAAAAAAAAAAAAAAAGCAACATTAAGGGAAAAAAACCTCAGTAAAAATAGGATATAAAACTAAATATTTATCAAAAGATGAAACACAAATGGTTGAGTACTTTAAAAAGGTCCACTTTCATATTCCTCAGGGAAATGTAAATTAAAAGGCTTTAAGATTTAATCCTACCCCAGTCAGAATGACAAAAATTAGTACAACAAATGGTAGCATATGATGGCAAGAATGTGAGAAAGGGAGAATACTATTCACTGCTGGTATGAGGGCCAAATGATCTAGTCACTATGGAAATCAGTGTGGCAGCCCCTAAACAATCTGAAAATAGATATACTTCAAGATCCAACTATACCACTCTCGGGCACATACCTAAGACTATATCCTACTACAGAAATTCTTGCTCATCTGTGTTCCTTGATGCTCTAGTCATAACAGTCAAAAACTGGAAACAGTCTAGATGTTCATTAGCTGGTGAATGGACAATGAAAATGTGATACATTTACACAAGGAAATATAATTGGGTTTAAGAAAAAGGAACTCTGGAAATTTGTAGGTGGACAAAGCCAGAAAACAAATCATTGTGTGTGAGATAACCCAGACCTCAAAAGATATGTTTTCTCTTACATGTGGACGTTAGCTATTAGGCTTTCAATATGTATGCTATTCAATATCTGAATAACCACAGAGGTGAGGTTCTTAGTAAGGGAGTCAAGAGGACCTTCCAAGGTAGGGGAAGAAGAAAATACCACTATGGAGATATACTGAAGAAACTAGTGACCTAAATTCAGAGGCTCATGCTTACGTAGCTAGACTATATACACCGAGTCATCCCCCTGCCTTTATTTACTTTATTTATGAGCATAGTTACAGAAGGGGTCTCTTAGAATGCAAGGTTTCCAATTTTCTGGAATTAGTAGGCAAAGTTATGTCCAATGAGGCTTTTCAATATGGTGTGCTAGAAAGACCTGAACAACGTAGGTTGAGTGTTACCTTCCCTATAACATAACTGAAAAACTGGTAAGTTGTTTAACATCTCTGAGCCCTAGTTTCCTCATATTAATAATATGACAATAACTAGTATGAGAGGGATGGGAGCGAGTAACAAATTAGGCACATTTAAGGGTTAGGGATTCTGAAAGTGAATAGCTCCCATTCTTTGGCCAGAAGCAGGAAAGTACTTGGTTTTGTGCTGGTTAAAAGCCAGAAATACCAGAAATGTCAGAGGAGAGCTCTTATTTCATTGCTATTTCTCCTAAAAGTATACACTCCTGCATAGAGTGTATACTTGACGGTATGACTGAAATTGCAGCCTAGACATTACCCCTTTGGGGAACAGTTGGAATTCAGTCTCTGGATTTCTATGGTGGAAATAGTGATACATATGGTTGTACGTATCATCTGATTTCATCTCACTTTTGAAATTATTTTAAGGTCTTATGTGAAGAATGTTACATTAGTTCTAGAGGCCATTGAGGATAGAAATGGGACCTCTGCTGAGACTCTTCCATGGGAAGCTCTTACTTCCTGGTTGAAAGAATGGAGTCCCCCCTCTGGCTGTGCATAGAGATGTGACATTCTTATCTGCTTCAAAGACTAGAACATCACATACCATTGTCTCATCCCTTAAGAATCAATCGAGCTGAGTCTATAATGTCAGTCGCCTGGCTAAGAGACCATACCTCAGAAAGGACGAGTCATCGAAAGGCATGCTGCTGAGATGTAGTGTGTGTGTGTGTGTGTGTGTAGGGAGGTTCAGAGTTGAGGAGATGGGGGGAGGGCTGATTTCACAATTATTCCTTTAAAAAGAAAATGTGCTGACCCTACCTGGAAGCCTTGCCGCCATGAAGTCCCTAGAGCTCTGCTAAGCCTGTCCACTTTTATGACTTTCCTCTTTCTTAAATCTCATTTTACAAAGCCTGAACAAGTTTTCCTGGACACTCCAGGCTATTTTACTCTTTTTCTGAAATTACTTGCCTGCCTGCTGCAATTCTATCATGTAGCTATTTACAAATGGCTGGATTTTCTCTGCTTTCTCCCTCCATAGTTGCAAAGACTTACATCTTGCCTACCCTGTTGTTTTTCTTTAAAGTTCTCATAAAGTTTACCTCCAGAGTCTGTTTTTAAAATTTATCCTGGGGCGGTGGTGGCGTACCCCCTTAATCTCAGTACTTGGGAGGCAGAGGCAGGTGGATTTCTGAATTCGAGGACAGCCTGGTCTACAGAGTGAGTTCCAGGACAGCCAGGGCTACACAGAGAAACCTTGTCTCGAAAAACCAAAAAAAAAAAAAAAAAAAAAAAAAAAAAAAATAAATGTAAAATTTATCTGGGCAGAGACCAAGCAGAAACTAATTTTCCAGGTAACAACATAATGCAGGCAAACAAATCAAAGACAAAAACAACATTAGACGTCATTTACTGTTTCTTGAGCCACATGAATATCAAATACCTTTTGAAGAAAGTCTGATTTTAATTGAGCCCCTAGCCTGATTCCCTGTGGTCTTTAATAATAAGATGTCCATATTATGACTGATCCTTTTATCCAGGTGTGACTAAGCCCATGACAAGTGCTACTTCTCTCAGAATAACTATTGTTTACATAAGAATCATCATTTCTTTCTTCAGAGACTTGAAGTTCTTGTCATTCAGATCATTCAGAAGATGAAAAGATCTCCCAGGCTCATGGATTGGAAAGATTAATAAATATAGTAAAAATGGCCATCATGCCTAAAGTAATCTACAGATTCAATGCAATCCCGATCAAAATTCCAACTCAATTCTTCATAGAGTTGGAAAGAACAATTTGCAAATTCATTTGGAATAACAAAAATTCCAGGATAGCGCAAACAATCCTCAACAATGAAAGAACTTCTAGGGGAATCACCATCCCTGACCACAAGCTGTACTACAGAGAAATAGTGATAAAAATTGTATGATATTGGTACAGAGACAGGCAGATAAATCAATGGAATAGAATTGAAGACCCAGAAATGAACCCACACACCTATGGTCACTTGATCTTTGACAAAGGAGCTAAAACCATCCAGTGGAAAAAAGACAGCATTTTCAACAGATGGTGCTGATTTAACTGACAGTCAGCATGTAGAAGAATGCAAATCGATCCATTCTTATCTCCTTGTACAAAGCTCAAGTCCAAGTGGATCAAGAATCCCCACATAAAACCTGATACATAGAAACTAATAGAAAGGAAAGTGGGGGAAGAGCCTTGAATACGTTGGCACAGGGGAAAAGTTCCTAAATAGAAAACCAATGGCTTATGCTTTAAGATCAAGAATTGACAAATGGGACCTCATAAAATTACAAAACTTCTGTAAGGCAAAGGACACTGTCAATAGGACAAAACGGCAACCAACAGATTGGGAAAAGATCTTTACTGATCCTACATATGATAGAGTTAATATCCAATATATACAAAAAACTCAAGAAATTATACTCTAGAAAATCAAATAACCCTATTCAAAAATGGGGAACAGAGCTAAACAAAGAATTCTCAACTGAGGAATATGGAATAGCTCAGAAAAACCTAAAGAAATGTTCAACATCCTTAGTCATCAGGGAAATACAAATCAAAACAACCCTGAGATTCTACCTCACACCATCCACAATGGCTAAGATCAAAAACTCAGGTGACCAGTTGCTGGCAAGGATGTGGAGAAAGAGGGACATTTCTCCATTGCTGGTGGGATTGCAAGCTGGTACAACTACTCTGGAAATCAGTCTAGAGGTTCCTCAGAAAATTGGACATAACACTCTCTGAGGACCCAGCTATACCACTCCTAGGCATATACCCAATAGATGCTCCAACATATAACAAGGTCACGTGCTCCACTATGTTCATAGCAGCCTTTTTTATAACAGCCAGAAACTGGAAAGAACCCAGATGTCCCTCAACAGAGGAATGGATACAGAAAATGTGGCACATTTACACAATGGAGTACTACTCAGCTACTAAAAACAATGACTTCATGAAATTCACAGGCAAATCGAGGGAGCTAGAAAATATCATCCTGAGTGAGGCAACCCAATCACAGAGCAACACACATGGTATGTACTCACTCCCAAAAGCTCGGAATACCCATGATACAATTTACAGATCATATGAAGGTCAAGAAGAAGGAAGACCAAAGTGTGGGTGCTTCAGTTCTTCTTAGAATGGGGAACAAAATACTCATGGGAACAAATAGGGAGGCAAAGTGTGGAGAAGAGACTGAAGGGAAGGCTATCCAGAGACTGCCCCACCTGGAGATACATTTCACATACAGTCACCAAATGCAGACACTATTGTGGATGCCAAGAAGTGCTTGCTGACAGGAGCCTGATATAACTGTCTCCTGAGACATTCTTCCAGAGTCTGACATGTACAGAGGCAGATGTTTGCAGCCAATCATTGGACTGAGCACAGGGTCCCCAAAGTAGGAGTTAGAGAAAGGACTGAAGTAGCTGAAGGGTTTTGCAACCTCATAGGAAGAACATTATCAACCAACCAGAGTTCCAGGGTCTAAGCCACCAAACAAGGAGTATGCATGGAGGGACCCATGGCTCCAGCCACATATGTAGTAGAGGATGGCCATGTCAGGCATCAATGGGAGGAGAGGCCCTTGGTCTCATGAGGGATCGATGCCCCAGTGTAGGGGAATATGAGGGCAGGGAGGCATGAGTGGGTGGGTGGGGGCATACCCTTATAGAAGCAGGAGGTGGGGGGATGGGATAGCGGGTTTCTGTGTGGGAAATCGGGAAAAGGGATAACATTTGAAATGTATATAAATAAAATATCTGATTTAAAAAAAGAATCATCGTTAGGAGATGGAACTTTTCTTAACTTTTCAGTTATTTAGGAGAAATATTTTAGGGACTTCATCAGAAAGGTAACCTTGAGTTATTTTCTTCTTATCTTTTACCAGAAACTTGAAATCTCAGAATTATCAAGTACGGTAGATTATCCATCTATATTCTTGTCACTGGTGTCTATGGATGAGTCTCAAATGGTCACAACGAACTTCTTAAACAATCCAATCCAACATTCTGTACATTTTATGCTCAAGTCTTTATTGGTAAAAGATTCTTGAAAGTGTAAGGGTCTATGATTTGGGAAGAATGATACCCTAGACTCAAATAGAATGCTGAGAATCCTGGCTGGTTCCATGACTTCAAACTGACAGTTAAGGAGACTAGGCCTAAGAACTGGGCAAGTCCAGGCAGGCCCACCAAGTCAATTACCGCTGTGAAACTTTCGGGAATTGGGATTGAGGACAGAAGCAAGAAGGAAGCCTTGGACTCGGAGGGTGGGAAGGTAGGTTGTAACAGCTCATTTATTTGTAAGTAGCAATAAACAAGTACATGGAGAAATGGGATCTCTCACTCACTCACACACACACACACACACACACACACACACACACACACACACACACACACGCGCACACATGCTTCACTAACCTCTGGTCTGGCCTGATGTCATAGCCTGGCTTGATGATGGTGCGTCAGGTAAGGTAAGGCTGGCAATGTCTCCTTCTGTTTTTCTGGTCTTGCTGGAGCTGGGTCCATGGTGCAGGCTCGTCTGAGCTGGTCTGGAGGGTATCCAGGTTGGTGGATTCATCTCTCAGGATGAAGTCATCTCTGTAGGGTTCCGGGAGCGAGTGAGTTGCAGTGCCAGACTAGGGTTTTTAAAACTATTTTTAGCCAATCATAATTAAGGCATTCACAATTACTTCGCCAGGCTTCTACCTTATCATACCCACGCACACACTCTAGGCTTGGTTTCCATTTTCTTATGTTGTTTCTTACATTCCATCCTCCTGGAGCCTCACCTGAGCTACAGGTCTGGGCATTCCCTAAGAATTCCACAAGGCTTGCACAGCGGGGTTCACATACAGTGCATAATCCATTTGTGTGGTAACTTTTCCATGTATGGTATGCATTCCATTGGAAGATGTACTCTGTTAATATTGGTTTCAATATTGTTCTCAGGCAGTAAGCCTGTAGGAGTTCCAGGTTGTGTGATTGTGTAGGGTCATTTTCATACCAATCTCCCTCCCACATTTTGTATGTTGGGTCTGGTGCATGCTCCAACATGTTGTAACATGTGTAGTGCCAGAAGTGGCTCCCTTTGTTAATATAGTAGGGCATGAGGTTGCTCAATATGCTTTGAGTTGCCCTGATGGACTCTGAGTACATCTTCCAGGATGCATGGTTATGATAACAGCAATGATAAAAACAAAATAAGTAATTTATCATCCATCTTGGGACTCAAATAACATATAGCATAGGGTCTTAAATAAAATATGCAATTTCCTGGTTCAAATAGCTTATTTGTAGTTAATCTATCAAACAAAATTCTAAATGATGATGCATTA
This sequence comes from Mastomys coucha, assembly GCF_008632895.1. Classification (NCBI taxonomy): domain Eukaryota; kingdom Metazoa; phylum Chordata; class Mammalia; order Rodentia; family Muridae; genus Mastomys; species Mastomys coucha. Next base: position 73,442,517 of record NW_022196896.1, on the reverse strand, counting down.
TCAAAGAATATTTTCCTGAAAAATGTATTAGCTCTCACCACCCTGCTGAGGTCATATCTCTGTCTGGAGTCATTGCCTCTTGACCTCCTGAGTGAGGGCCTTCTTTTTGGCAAATATTCCACAGTTGTTTCTAAAATGTGTCAAACATACTTTTAATAGCATTAAGAAGATGATCAGAAATATGAGGGACCAAAATGTTTCTTTAACCCAGTGCCACACATAAGTGTGCTTTGGTGCATACAAAGACTAGGTATGCTAGCCTGAAGATGATATCCCACAGGCCATATTTAGTTATCTCCTTGTTCCAATTTTTATTGATTATGGTGTTGACTTCCAATAGGCCAATCAGGTTATGTATTTCACTCTGAGTATTACCCAGGGTGATGCTTTCTTTCCGGATTTTGGCATCTAATGATGCTAATTGTTTTTCATTGTATGTCATGATTTCTAAGATCTCATTCATTTTTTGAACGAAGTTGTTATAATGATCTTGTTCTTGTTCAAAATCGAATAGACCATTGGAGTCCAAGTAATATTTTTCCTCTAGGGTCAACTTAATAATGATTGCTGTATTATCTATTTTAGCCTGTGAGCAGTTTATCATCAGGTAATATCTGCCTGTTAAGCATATTAAAATATGCTTCAGAAGTACTCATGAATGATTCATTTAGCCATCTGCATGTGACTATTTTTGGTGTAGGTATGCATAGTATAAAGTTATAGTTTTCCATGTCTTGTATTATGGTTGTTAATCTTGACATTGCGAATGATGTGTGTTGTATCTTTGTGTCTGGTAGGTGTGGATAGACATATGTGTTTGTTCCTAATTTGATAGTATCTTTGAGTGGCATATATATATATATATATATA
>NW_022196896.1:73369290-73441637 GCF_008632895.1 Mastomys coucha | reverse complement strand
TATATATATATGTATATATATACCACTATACATACATGTATAGAACTATTCATGGTGTTAACTGATGACCACAGGAAGTGATCAAAAAGTATTATAAATTTGTTGCCTATTTTCTGTGGTATAGCTTTAGTTTGATATCCTGGGTATGTGTTGTCCAGGAATACTTGTATTAGGTATAGCTCTCATATGCCTTCTGTGCAATATAATCCTCTTTCATTATCTAATATCATTCAGAAGTCTGGGGTCTTTCTTCCTAGTCCTGTTGTGAAAAGGGTATCTAATTCTCTCTCTACTTCTGCTAGATTACTTTTATACATTTGGCACATAATTATGTTATGGTTCTGAGTTATACGATTCCTTGTTCTGTTATATTCCTGTTTATATTGTTCCCTAAATACTTGCATTTCTGTATTCATGGTGTTTACTATGATGTGGAGTGAATCTATGTTTCTTGATAGTGCATGGAGTACCTGGGCTGTTTTCTTGTTAATTTTCTGAAAATTGTAGATTTCTTCCTTGATGGGTACAACTACTGCTTCTGCTCCTCCTCCTCCCATCAAGCCTCCTAATAATGCTCCAGCCATGAAAGCTCCTCTGGCCAGTGCCTGTAGGGTTCTTCTGCTGAACTTATTAGGGCTGCTGTATTGATATGATATGGTGTCCATTTCTCCACAATATAACTTTGGAGATTTAAAGGCTTGTAATGAGAAGGGAATCTGGGTCTTCCTGATTCTAGGAGTCAATATTATTTCTTCTGGTAAGGTTGTGTATAGTATATAGAAGGGGCTTCTTTGACTGAAGGTGGCCCAGGTGATGGATTTAACCATCCTGGCGGGTAATGTGCCATCATGAATCTTACGCTGGTTTTATTAATACCTGCACAGTCTGTTGTAATGTTGAACCCTCCTCTGTCTACCAAGCAAGGATTATAGTGTGAGTGGTCTGATTTGTGGCAGTCTTGTAGTGACATGGGTAAGTATAAGATCTTTTCCCAGTCATCTGTACCTGTCAGCATGGGGATTGCTTTTGACTTCTGTGCTGTCCAATCTGACATTTGCCAGTCTTGATGTTGGGGGTGTGGTAATATGTAGCTAAAATAATCTGGTAAGCCTGAATGATATATGCTTTTTGCATTGTTATGTTTGATTCCCCAAGTTTTCCACCATTATATAGCCCTTTCTTGTGCCTTGATGTGGTATTTGGTTGTCAGGCTGCTGGGGTTATAATAGCAGCCAACTGATGGTATGTTTGTTGCTGTTAAATTGGGTTTCTTGTCTCTACTGTTGTTGAATCCTATATAGTTAAAACTAGGTATTGTTATGCTGTGCATTCATAGAGTATCTGCGTGGGGTGCTACCCCAAACTTTGCAGATATGATCCTTTCTGGAAAGTTAACTGTGGTGATGTTTCCTATTGTATCCCATGGTATAGGGAATCCATTCATGTGCCATTTACTGCTGTGTCACAGATGTATCTGACTGTTTTATATCCTTCCTTATCACATGTGGTCATACAGTGGTGTTGATTGTAGTAGGTAATGTTTTATAATAATAATGTAAAGTATGTTCCTACTGGATTCATGTTTACGTTTTTCTTCTTGAGTCTGAATGTGTTAGGTAAATTACCTCCTGTCATGGGTATATTTCTCCTTATCCTTGGTAGACCTCCCAACATTGGTATCAGTTTATATATTTCCATACCTTTATTTGTACTATTCCTCCAATGCTAGCTTCTTGATCCCAGAGTGCCATGAGTGAGGTATGCTCATAACCTCTGGTCTCCTTAAATGATGGTAAGAATCCTGCTGTATTTCCTTTGATTGGGGTGTGTGTAACATGTACCTCATGTATGTGGAATCCTACTTCTTCTTCTGATTTCCCATGCTCAGTTAGTACTTTGTTTTTCTTCCTCTAGTTTTGAAGACCAAGAGTTTCTGCTGAAGCAGTTCCAGGTGATGCCTGGCATTCTGTTGGTCTCATTTTCTACCTTTCATCTTGACATCCATGAATATCCTGAGCTACCAAAAAATGCCTTTGGCATTGTGCATAATGGTGTTGGTGTTTTTTTTTTTTTTTTTTTTTTTTTTTTTTTTTTTTTTTTTTTTTTTTTTTTTTTTCATGTACTGTCATCTGCCATGGTTGTGGTAGGATGCTGCTTAGTACTAGTGGTTGTCTATAATGTTCCATCCCCAAGGCCATGGCTGATTACCAATCCTCCCAAGTGGGCCATTGTTGTGTTTCTATTCTGGTGGCCCATCTTAAGTCAGGATGATAGCTTAGCTTGCTGAACCAAGGTAGGTCTGGGAAGCCTGTTACATAGAGCTAATTTGTCTGCTTCCATGTCTCCTGGAGTTCTGGGTACAGGTGGTTGTAACTATTTCACCATGGTTTAGGTAGATAGGGTATGCCACTCTTAAGAGGGTAAGGTACATCAAATTCTGTACATTGGGTCCAGTTCATATTTGGATGGGGTTTACATGGGTTTGATGGTGCTATAGGTGAGAGGAAGTTTCTTCTTTCTCTTCCTCTCTAAGCTCATATTCATAATCCTGTACTTGTTCTTTCCATGTTAATTTTGTGAGGTTGAACCTCCTGTCCTCTGCTTCACCTTCTAACCCTGTGTGTATCAAAGTACTTGGAAATAATTTAGGAAAGGTTGAATTTACAGCTAAATCACAATCGAATGTACACCCTATCTCTGTTCCTATAGTGGTTGTTTTGTAGACTCCTTTAACATTAAGTGTGTTCTGTCTAACCTTGGATGGTCTATACCAATAGTTATTAAAGATTGCTCTAACGCTAGAGGCATTGGACCACACTTCATTAAAGAGACATTTTGTGGGATTTTGTTCATATCTATTTGTATTATAACCATCTTTTTGATCTAGTATATAATTTTTGCTATATAATGGTGCTACCTGTTGTCTGAAGTGTTTGCAGCCCTGGTACCAGTGACAATTTAAGCAGTAAGCATACTTGGTCTGGAAGCTGTCTATTCTTAGTTGGTGTGTTGCATATCCTATCATCTTTCCACTGCCACGCACACTCGTCTACTCCAGTCACATCCAAAATATCGGGGATAAAATCCTGATTAAGGATAAGAGGTAATAAGGATTCAAAAGGAGATCTGTGCTTCCTGGATATTCAGACAGTTGCTGGTATCTCCTAACTCAGATGTGTTCCAGATCAGTCTTTCCAATCGTCAACACACCCTCATAATTAGGCATAAAGGTACCTAAGAAATGATTTGTAAATGGCTAAGATTGGGCATTGTTTCCTGGACAACACAATGTTACCAACCTATCCTAGTTTAACACTAAGCTGTCCATAGCTTGGAATTTCTCTCAAGGAATCTGCCCTGCCACCGCTAGCAACAGAGGTCAAGTACATTCCTTAGAGCAATAGATAGTTTACAATAGTTAAAAATGTTTTACATACTAGAGAGTAATGAAAGGCTTCCACCCAAAGACATTAGCTAGAAGTGTTAGATTAAAACCTCCTAGTCACTGCCTCCAGCAGGACCATAGAAATAGTATAGAAATATCAAAATGCCTTAACAGGGAGGGCTCCACTCCTCTTCCTCCTGCTTCAAACTTAGCTACCAGACCCCGCTGACCTTAGTGTGGAGGTTACTTGCGTTCCCTGCTGTAACCCCCACATGCCTACGTGACTCTTGTCATCTGCCCTGCTTGCTGTATGCTACTTAAACATGCTTGCCACTTTGTATAAGGACTAGGACTAGGACTTGGACTTGGACTCGCATGCAGGACTAGCACTATGGACTCACAGAAGGACTCGCACTAGAACTTAGATGGATTAGGATTCAGATTCATGCAGTCCACAGTCCCCCGGGCCCAGAGCACTTGGGCCCGGGGGATGCAGCACCAGTTCAGAGGAGATAGCTACCGCTTTAGACCCAGTATGTTTTAGGTGGACTCAGATGTACCTCAACTGCTGAGCTGCCAGATTTATCATCTCTCTTTTGCAATGACTGTAAAAGTCTGATGCCATTTTTTAAAAATACATTCAGATCCTGTCCTTCATATGTTGTCTCTGCCATCATTTCTTTGCCTAAGCCTTGTCAACCTGACTAGGACCCCCGTTTCTCCCGCGGGTTGAGGGAGGCCCAGATCGGCCGACCTGCGACAGTCCACCATCTGGGAATTCAGTATAGTGTGTCTAGAACTTTAGGTCTATAGGTGGGCCATGGTATTTGTGGTTTGGGGGTGATAGTAGGCACACTAGTACTCCCAGTGCTGCTGCCAGTGACCCCACATGTACCAATTCCAAGTACTGTAAAATGGAGCATGGCAAGCATAGCCAATGGGTGCCACATGGTTAGTAACATGCATAGCACTACTCCTCCAACTGTTCTCGAAAAGCAAATAGCCAATAATCCACTAATAAGTGAGCATAGGGTTAGTGATAGCAATGTTATCATAACATCGGATCCTATTGTTGCTCAACCGGCCAACCACACAGTCAGCATTTTCAATTTTTCCTTGCCACGGTATTTAGCCAGCAAATGGTATAGATGGGTACCAGGCAAACACACAGTCGTATGATTATTGTGTATTTGGTCACAGAAGTGCACACCAAGGTCCACCACTGGAACGATTCACAGAAGGACAATAATAATTAGGATCACTGTATATATCAGTGCTCTCACACACGCACATACACACATTGTCTGTTAGCGTGATGCTAAGTCCTCCAGTTTGGATAGTTGTAGTCCTCCCTTGCTGTCTGTGGTCCACTCAGTATTTCCAGTGCTGGGTGCTATGATTTCTGTCTGGGTTGTGTCTGCGAATGCAAGCATAGGGTTTGATTATGTTTCTGTTTTTTTCATCTGGATAATCTCTATCTGTCTGTGTGCTAAGGACTTCCTCAATTGGAGATCATTTGTTGATTCTAGGTCTGCTATTTAGTTCAAAGGTAGCTTTCACTAGGGCTTTGGAAAGTGGTCTATCTTTATGTGCTATTAATTTTATTTTAAGTAATCCATTGAATCTTTCTGCTTGCTGCTGTTGGGTTATAAGTCAGGTGGAATTCTCACATCATGTCAAGATTTTTTGCAGTCTCTGTATGATTTTACCAGTAAAATGAGTTCCTTGATCGCTTTGCCAGGGTATACCACAGGCTGAAATCCATGACCACAGTGTAAATATCATTAGTTTTTGGTCTGGTTTGGGTCCTGATTTGGCCATACTTAATCCTGTGCAGACATCTACCATTGTGCATGTGTACTGTTTCTTAAACTCATCTAATGGCCCTATACAATCAACGTGGAGTGTGCGATTATAATGTAGTCTATGAGTGCCTACTCCATGGTAATTATGCTTAGATCTGGTTTTGGTTGCAGGGTATCATTTGCATTTCTGTATGTCATTCTTAATTCTATTCCATGTTCTGGCTATGTTCCTTTGAGTGACCCATCGGTATGTTGCATGGTTTCCTGAATGTCCGAGGAATTTGTGTATTTGTTCTATTTTTTCTCTCTTGTAATTTCTGCCCGTGTGTGGGAAGTCACTTTGGTCCATTTCCTCTTAATTTTAAGTTTTGTAGGTTTATTTGGTAATGTGCCTTAAGTTTTATGGCCATACTTGCTAACCTGTCTGTTTCCTTATTATATTTGGGTTTGTAGGTTATCTTTATTTTGGTGGCCATCTAAATGATAGACCTTAATTGAGCTATCTCCCTCCAAGCTTCTTTAGACCAGAAGTCTTTTCCATTGATTTTCCATTCTGTTAATCTCCACTTTCCTGAACAAATTGCTATTCTGTTGGCCACACACCAAGAGTCTGTAAAAAGGTGTAAGTCCTTTCCATCCCCAACGGGACTGTCTAGCCTCCAATAGGGCTGCTATTGCTTCCACATGGTGTGTGATTTGCTCTTTCCTTTCTCCATTATTACCATTACGTCTTCTGGTCTGAAAGCTGCTGCTTTTCAGCACACCACGTTGCTTTTAGTGGTGGCTGAGTCATCAGTAAATCAGGTATTAATCAGGGAGTGGGAGTATTGACCTGACCCCCATGTTCCTATGGACATCTGTTTCTGGGGAGGGGAGGTGTCGAGTGTGATTGGTACCTGGCTTTCATTAATTGATGCCAGTATGTGCTCAGACACCATTGGTGCCATCCCCTGTGCAGCCAATTTTGTTCCTTGAAGGAACTCCAAGAGGTACCATTTCCATTGTAATATCTTTCCTTCCATCGACAGCCCTGCCCATGCCTCTTCTGGTGCCTTTGCCCATTTTGAGAATGGGCACGGTGGATTGGAGTACCACCAGTTCCATCTTAGCCTACTGTGGCACATGTGGAGTGCTTCATAAGCACTCCATATTGTTTTTTTCAAAGAGTGAATGAATACTTGACATCTGAACAAGGGAAGTGTTTGCAATAAAAACCAATTGGTTTAATCTGTGGTTGTTTAACAAATATATTCCAATTGCTAAACATATCTCCAATTATAAAGAGGACAATTATTATCACTGTGTTATCAGCATTAATGTTAATTAAATTACTAAATTGCTCTATATATCCTAATATAATTTTACTACTTCTTCCTGGGAAGGTTCCCAGGTGAAATCAGCTGCTTTTTTTCTCTATGCTGTATAATGATTGGAGCAACAACTGCAAGTATGGTATATGTTGCCTTCAATACCCAAATAAACCTATTAAATGCTGGGTTTCTGTCTTATTCTTGATAAGTTTTTTAATTTGTTAATGACTTCTGGGGGAACGGATGGTCCTCTAGTTGACCACTGTACTTCAAGGAATTTAACTTCCTCTGCTGGTCCCTTTACGTTGTCTTTATTAATGGTCCATCCTTCATTTGTTAGGTGTGCAATTAAGTCTGCTACTGTTTTATGTAATATTTGTTTATCACTTGCTTTCAATAGGAGGTCATCTATATATGAAAAGATTGTTACTTCATTGTGAAATGAATCTAAAGCCCATCTCAATGCATTGTGTGCTTTAACTTGGCTGTTTTTGTATCCTTCTGGAACTCTAGTAAATTGCTATTGTTTTCCTTCCCATGAGAATGTGGTGATTGATAGTTATAACAGTTTCCTCTGAGCTGGGATGTTGGAGAATGCCAAAGAACATGTCTGTTAGGTCTACTGTGGCTAACCATTTGGGTGCCACCTGTCTGGTTTGCAGGAATATATCTCCTACATCTGGCAATTGTCCAGACATCTGCTCTGATAGGTTGTTTATGTTCCTGTAGTCTACTGTGAATCTCCATTTGCCATTTGGTTTCTTTATTGGTCAAATGGGGCTGTTGTAGTTAAAGCTTTGTGTTGGTTGTATAATATCTTTTTTTTTTTTTCTGGTTTTTCGAAACAGGGTTTCTCTGTGTAGCCATGGCTGTCCTGGAACTCACTCTGTAGGCCAGGCTGGCCTCAAACTCAGAAATCCACCTGCCTCTGCCTTCCAAGCTCTGGGATTAAAGGCGTGCGCCACCACTGCCCGGCTAAATTTCTTACCTTTTATGGGTAGGGATATTACCTTCTCTGAGTCTAACTCTCTGTGTGATTTTAAGAAGTCTATGGCTTTCCTGTTGCCCATTAGTCTATCCTTATCTGCCACAGTTTGACATCCTTGTAATGGTCCGGCTAGGGTCATCCTGAGATGTTGTGGAGGTCCCTTTAACAGGATTTTCCTAATCTGGGCCAACATTGGTGCTGCCTGTGGGGTGGGTACCTGGTTGTAAATGAAGTAGAGTACTTCCAATTTTTTTGCTGCCTGGAAACTATTCCATTTTGTTGAAGCCTCAAACTGAGTTAAATCTAAGGAAGGGAACTCATATCTTCAAGCTGCAGTTATCCAATCAAGCAGTGGGTATGTGCCTCCTTGGGCGCTGTGTAAATGTGCTCCAGAGCATCAAACACAGTGGGATTTTCCACTGTTTTCCTAATTTTGTGCATCTATTGGTCTGATAACATTATTTTATCTGCTCCCTTCTCCCACAGTTTTACTATGTAGGACACATCCTTCATGCTGTTTTGGGCATAAACTTTTCTAAGTTCATTAAGTTCCTGTGGGGTATATCCTCTGGATTCCATTGTCACGTCTGTGGGGCCAGCATGTCCAGCACCCTTTCCTGTTGTCTGAAGCTGGGAGGCTGTCGCACAGGACCGGTCCTAACTCTAAGGCATTTTTGAAAGGATTGGAGTTCTTCCATTGTTTTGTGATATTCATGGCTAGCTTTTTGCCCATTGGTCTGTCCTTACCCAAATTGACTACAGTCTTCATGAGTATAGTAGGTACTTCTTTTTGTGATGGTCTCTCTATTATAGGTTGCACCTGCAGAGGTGCTGTCACTGGGACGTCAATTTTAACTTCTGTGCACTTAGTGTTATTCTTAACTCTGTGGTTAGTATCCTGCCAAGCTCTTTCCACCGAGTCAGAAGTTTCCTCATCCTCTAATTTTATCTTTTTCATACCACTGGTGAGCCTTTTTAGTCTGCTCACGGTGTTAATTTATAGGCTACATGGTACAGTGCCTACTGTTTTCTTTTTAAAGTACCAAGCGATATTACTTCCTGGTGGATTTTTCAATAATCCCTTAAATAAATTATCTGCCCGTCTCACTAGTCTTTTTGACAGCCACTCTTTCATTAGGCTTGGGAGGCTTCCACCCTCTCACCCTTGGCCAGAGTTGTCTTTAGGGTGGTGGACTCTGGCCCCCCTTGCTCCTTCGTCTACTTGACTGCGCTCTATTTACCCACTCTTCCTCATCACCTACTCGGATCAGATTTGACTTTGAGGTGTGAGACCTTGGACTTCAAGGAAGGTCAGTGCCTGCTGTGTAAGGGTTCTCAGGCTCCGCTCTGGCTACTTGGTCTACTTCTCTGCGCCTATTTACCTGCTCTCCCTCATCACCTGTTCAGATCAGAGTTGGCTTCGAGGAGTCATACACACTGGTCTTCAAGGCCAGAGGTTCTCAGCCTCAGACTAAGAGTATATTCGAATTCTACCTCCCGGTAGATGGCCCATAATTAAAAAAAGCAGCCACTAGGCTGTGCAAAGCGGCCTCTAAGCCTCTAAGTGGCCTCTAAGCGGCCGCCAAGCGGCACTTCAACTGCCAATTGTCGAGAAACTGTCTTGAATTGAGATTGAGAACGGAGGCAAGAAGGAAGGCTCAGACTCGGAGGTTAGGTTATAACAGTTTATTTATTCATAACTAGCAATAAACAAGTAAATGACGAAGTGGGATCACACTCATACACACACACACACACACACACACACACACACACACACACACACACACATACACACACACGATTCACTAACCACCTCTGGTCTGGCCAGATATCGTAGTCTGGCTCAATGGTGGTGCATCAGGTAAGGCTCTAGACCTCTCCTTCTGCTTTTTGGGTCTTGCTGGAGTTGGGTCCGAGGTGCAGGCTCGTCTGGAGGGTGTCCGGGTCAGTGGACTCGTCTCTCAGCACGACATCATATCTCTGTAGGGCTCTGGGACTGAGCAAATTGCGGTGCCAGACTGGGGTTTTTAAACTATTTTTAGCTAACCATAATTAAGGCGTTCACACACTACTTCCCCAGGCTTCTACCTTATCCTTCTCACTCACCCACTCTAGGGTTGATTTCCATGGTTACGTTATCATACTCACATACACTTTAGGCTTTGTTTCCGTTTTCTTATGTTGTTTCTTACAATTACTAATAGAAAAAACCCCCAGGCTCCTGTCTTCATGCCTCATAATTGTTCTGGAATGCCAAGAGACAGAGTAAGATAAAGCTCGTCTATCCCAGAATTCCAAAGTGCTTTAAATCAGGCCTGCAAGCTCACTTGGTTGTCTCTCTCTGTTTTGGTAATGGGAGATGCCAGCATGCTGTACTTCTGCAGAATAAAATACTCTTTGCATTTACATAGTATTTGAGTCCAGGGTGTCATTCTTTGGCGAATCATGGACCCTTACAATGCAACAGCAAAGAGCGTTTATTCTTGCAGAGAACATGCATGCAGGGGTCTTCCATACTTCAGGATGGAAGATGGAGTTGTGGACTTTGCAGGGTTAATGTAAGGCCTGTTAGGGTAGTGACTTTTATCTTTCTTTCCATTGATTGGTTGGTTCTATGTGAATGGGTATAGGTATCTTTGTGATTGGTCAAGGCTCTAGGAGATTTTGGGGACTTTTACTGATTAACTATGCTTGGCACAAGATAGGTGGCGGGACAGCCTTCTGGTTGGCTCTCTGTGAGGGGTGGTTTTCTTGGAATTGATTTACTTTTCCAGTTCTGGGAGACAGAAACTTAGGCTTAGTCTCTCAAATTGCCAGTTTGCAGCCGGTCGTGGAGTCAGCCTGGCTCTGGCTGACTGATTCAGCCCTTTCAAAAGCATTTACAGTTCAAGTAAAATTTAGAAGCACTTTCTTAGCCACATTAGCAACAAATTCTTAAGCAGCAATGAAAGCAAGAGAGTATTTCTTTGGAGTATAATAATTTGGCCTAGTGTGTGCATGTGTGCATCTTTTTGTTCATTTTTGTTTGTGTTGAGACAGGGTCTCTCTGGTTCTCTTGGAATGTACCATATACGCTAGGCTGGCCTCTAACTACCAGAGATCTACCTGCTTCTGCCTGCCGAGTGCTGGGATTAGAGGTGTGCGCCACTGTACCCAGCACTGCTAAGTAATTCCTGAACATTTTGTTGTTGTTGTTTGCCTGTTGGGTGTCTCTTATAGCCTTAAAAACTAGGCCAAGTGTGGTTCATGAGTTTCTCAGAACAATTCAGCTCATTTACTTAATACAAATTACTAAATAATTGGCTTACAAAAAGAAAAACATATATGTTATTAATTTGTATGTTTTATAATGATTCTTCTTAAGTCAAGGTCTCTTACTTTTGTACTCGCTCCTTCCTCTAGGAATGAGGGATGAGAGTGGAGAGATGAGAACTGGAAAAACCACAAGCTTCAGATTTGTCCCTGATGCATTGACACAAAATGATGCTGTAATTAACAGCTTGATAGAGGGACATACAGATGACTCAGCAGGTAAAGGAACCTGCCTCCAAGTCTGACTCCTTTGCCAGGACCCATATGGTAGAAGGAGTAAATGGGCGCCTAGAAGTTGTGTCTAACCTTCATGAATTCAGAGTATCTGACTCTCCTCAATAAAATGTAACAATTTTTTTAAAAAATTGGATAGAAGTGTATTGACATTAGTATGGATTTAGGAAAGTGCCTTGTTTACAGCATGGATTTATTTTAAGTTGATTTATAAATTTGTTAACTCATGTATTTATTAAAAGTATTTAATTTGTTCTCTGTATAAGTAATGTTCAAGAAGGAATAAATGCAAAATTCTTTGTTTTCTGTTTATGAGAATCTTGCACATATGTATACATATGATCAAAAGTCTGTCCTTACAGACTGAGAACACTACAGGTTTGAACATGGCCTCTAAAGATAAAGGATGAAGATTATTGGTATTGTTGAGTTTAGAGATTTAATAGGAGCTGATCTTGACTTGCTTCTTTGCCAATAAGTAAAATTATAAACCTGATAGAGGAAGAACCTCACATGCAAGGAGATGGGAGATCTCTACTACTGAATAGTAGAGATATAATGTAACTTATGTTTGGTGGACACATACTAGAAAGAAAGTATTATGGAGGATGTAAATGAAAAATTGATAACATGTTGCCAATGGCATTTTGTCCTTTTAAAATGTTTAGATTTTTTGAATAGAATAACGTGATCCTCTCTCTACATTTGATTTGTGAAATGTACATTTATCTGCATTTTAAAATTCTAACAAAATAATAATAGCTGCTGTTTATTTAAAATAATCGTCCTTTTCTACTTAATAAAGTTGGCACAGACTGGAAGCTAATGATTTCCTGTACCTTATTGATGATTACTTTTTTCCTAAATAATTTAGACAGCTATAAAATGCTTTGTCTGCTGGTAACCACCAAAATCAAGGTTGGATGTTGATTTCAGATGTTATTTTTATTAATGGAGAATTACTAACCGTAGAATTTTCACAAATGCATAGATAACAAATTCAAAATGATAAAAACCTTTCTATTTTAGAGAATACATATGTGCTTATAGCCCTGTGCCAGTGTTTGTAGAAAAGTAGCTGCTACCTAGAGCATTGCTTGGAATGACCGGGGGCCTGCATCTGGCTGTGGAGGAAAGAATGCTACAAATGAATAGCATGCTCCATGTGCCAGAGAAGTCACAGCTTCATGGCTTGGTACCCTTATTTGTATGTGTTGGGAAACAACTCTAGATTCACTATGATACAACCATATTCTATCTTGTTTTAAAAACACAAAGGATGTGTTTGAAAGCAAATTAAATGACTTAGCTTAGAAGCCACATTGCAAATGTTATATAGGATTAACCATGAAGTAAGCAATGTGCAAGGTGATAGAATCAACAATTCCTTTCTTATTCTCAGATGAAAGGGGAATAAGTGTACAAAGGGAAACAAAAGGTAAAATGCAAGTTCTCACTGGGCCATCAAATGCCAGTATTGCTGAGTGTTGAGTAGAAATCAGCATAAAATTTCACTGTAAAAGTATTTCACAATTTCACAAGATTTCACAAATTTCACAAGTGGGTCAGTGAGTAAGGAGACATAGCACTCTCCTAAAGCTGGGAAGCAGGATTTTCTTCCACATTGTGGAAAAGCATTTTGGAGAAGTCTCCATGTGTGTCCAGAAGCAGAAAAGCATTCCTATAGGGAACAAGAAGAGAAGGAGCCAGGGGCTGAGTTAAAAAATGTCCTAGAAGGCTGGAATTTCTTCCAAACGCTCTGCCCTCTGCTAGCTAACCTTGGAACTTTGTTAACATGTTAGCAGACAGAGTCCCAAAACTATTTTTTTCTTTTTAAATAATTCTTCTCCACTGAATTCTTTAATGACTATGTAATTATTTTTTCATATCAGAATTTTTATTGAGTTATATGGATTATTAACCCACTTAAACCTACTTTGAGTCAAGGCTTTGGACCTTACAATCTTAGCCATACAATCCCTCCCAGACTTAAGTACATTGTAAAAATAGGCAATATTGGTCTTAGCAAATTACTTTATTATTTTGAATACCTGACTACTTTGAGAAAGATTTTTTCTTTATTTTCTATATTTAAAATGTTTAATCTCTCTCTCTCTCTCTCTCTCTCTCTCTCTCTCTCTCTCTCTCTCTCCCTCTCTCTCTCTCTGTACAGGTATGCCACAGTGTGTGCTTTTTATTATAGGGCAACCATATGCATCCTAGGGATTGAACTCAGATAGTCAGGCTTGGTAGCAAGCAACTTTACCTGTGAATCAATCTTGCCAGTCCAGTGAGATGAGCATGGTGGCACACAGCTATAATGCCAGTGTTTGGGAGGCAGAGGCAGGTAGATAGTTTTGTATTAAAGGCCAGCCTGGGCTATACAGCAAGTTCCAGTCCAGCCAGGGTTACAGTGTAAAATGGTCTACAAAACAAAAACCCAGCGATGGTGGTTTGAATGAGAATGGCTTCCATAGGTCATATATCTGAATGCTTGGTTCGTAGTTGGTGGAAATGTTTTGGGAAGGATTAGGAGGTATGGTCTTGCTAGAGGAGGTATGGCACTGGGGGTGAGTTTTTAGGTTCCAAAAGTTCCTGCCAAGCCCAATCTCCTCCCCTTCTCCTCAGCTTGTGAATAAGATGTGAGCTTTGGTGCCACGCCTGCTTGCCCGTTGCCATGATCCCTGCTATGATGGCCATGGACACACACTCTGAAAATTTAAGCAAACCTCTAATTCAATGCTTTATTTATTTTTAAGTTATTTTGCTCATTGGAGTGTGACAAGACAAATAAATAGAAAAAGAACCCAAGAAAACGAAGAAAAATCAGAGACCCAGTCTTTTGTATATTCAGAAATCCTATAAAGATACTAATCTGAAAGCCATAATATATATGCAAAGGACCTGGTGCAGACCTGTGCAGGCTCTGTGCGTGCAGACTCAGTCTCTATGAGTTCATATGAGCTTTGACCATGTTGATTTAGAGGGTCTTGTTTTCTTGGTGTCCTTCCTCCCCTCTGGTTGTTAAACTCTTTCAATTTCATTTTCTGTCAGATTCCCTGAGCCCTGGGGAAAACTTGATAGACACGTCCCTTGTGGTGTTGAGTGTTCGAAGGCCTCTCATTCTTCGCAAAATATCCGGCTTTGGGTCCCTTTATTTGTTTCTACCTGCTACAGGAGAAAGCTTCTCTGATGAGGGCTAAGCAAGGCACTGGTCTGTGAGCACAGAAGAATGTCATTAGGTGATTAGGTATCATTTCATTTGCTACATTGCTACTTTTTTGACCTATGGTATTGGTTTTATCTTAGGTCCCTAGGCTATCTAGACTCTGGTTCGTGGTTACCCAAACAGTGTTGGGCATAGGTTTTATCTTCTGGGCTGGGCCTTAAGTCAATTCAGATATTGGTTGGTTACTCCCACAGATTTTATGTCACCATTGCCCTTGAATATCTCATAGGTAGAGCATCATTGCAGATCAAAGGGTTTATGGCTGGCTTGATGTTTATGGTTGTCTTTTGGTAGCATGCAGAGTGCCTCCCTGAAGCAAGGGAACTAGACTGTAGAGTGAAGGCTCTCTATAGACACCAGCTTGACTTCTCTATATTCTAGATTCATTTATATATATATATATATATATATATATGTATAAATTATATATATATAATTTATAATTATATATATATATATATATAATTTAGGAAGCCTTTTATGTATTGTTTCAATACTGTACCTCAACAGGTCCTGTATTTTAGCTCTTTCTTCCTGTATCCTATCTCTCGTTTTTGTATACTCTTCCCCTCTCTACATGATCCTCCTGTTTCATCCGTCCTTCCATCACTATCTATTCTACTGCCTTTTTCTAATGAGATCTATCTGCACCTCCTCCCCAGACATTACTAGATCTACCCTCTGTGGTTCTGCGGATGGTAGCTTGGTTATCTAACTTAACAGCTAATGATCATATGTAAGTGACTACATACCATATTTTCTTTCTGGATGGGGGATTCCTCATTCAGTATGAATTTTTGCTAGTTCCCATCTATTTACTGAGATTTTCATGATTTAGTTTTTTTGTTTGTTTGTTTTGTTTTTATTGGCTGGGAAATACTAAATTATGTAAATGTACTACATTTTCTCTATTCAGTCCTCTGTTGGAGGACCTCTAGGTTGCTTCCAGTTCCTGGCTATTATGAATAGAGCAGCAGTGAACATGGTTAAGCAAGTGTCTTTCTGGTAGGATGAAGTGTCCCTTGGGTATATATGAAAAGGTGATATAGCTGGATTGAGGCATACCAGTTCCCATCTTCCTGAGGAACGACAATACTGATTGACATAGTGGCTATAAAACACTCCTACAAGCAATGGAAGAGCGTTCCTCTTACTTTACATCTTTACTAGCACCAGCTGTCATGTGTATTATTGATCTTAGCCATTCTGATGGGTATAAGATGAAATCTCAAAGTAGTAGATTATTTTCTTGCTTTTTCTAGGGTGTAGATTCCCTCCTTGTGTTGGAGCTTTCCATCTATTATCCTTTGCAGGGTTGGATTTGTGGAAAGATATTGTGTAAATTTGGTTTTGTTATGGAATATCTTGGTTTCTTCATCTATGGTAAATGAGAGTTATACTGGGTATAGTAACCTGGGCTGGCATTTGTGTTCTCTTAGGATCTGTATGACATCTGCTCAGGATCCTCTAGTTTTCATAGTCTCTGGTGAGAAGTCTTGTGTAATTCCGATAGGTCTGCCTTTATGTTACTTGACTTTTTCCCCTTACTGCTTTTAATATTTATTTGTTGTTTAGTGCATTTGGTGTTTTGATTATTATGTGATGGGAGAATTTCTTTTCTGGTCTTGTCTATTTGGAGTTCTTTAGGCTTCTTGTATGATCATGGTCATCTGTTTCTTTAGGTTAGGGAAATTTTCTTCTGTAATTTTGTTAAAGATATTTACTGGCCCTTTAGTTGGAATACTTGGCTCTCTTCTATACCTATTATTCTTAGGTTTGGTCTTCTCAGTGCATCCTGGATTTCCTGGATGTTTTGGGTTAGGAGCTTTTTGCATTTTGCCTTTTCTTTGACATTGTGTCAATGTTTTCTAAGGTGTCTTCTGCACCTGGGATTTTTCTCTTCTCTTTCTTATATTCTGTTGGTGATGTTTGCATCTATGACTCCTGATCTCTTTCCTAAGTTTTCTGTTTCCAGGATTGTCTCTCCCTTTGTGATTTCTTTATTGTTTCTATTTCCCTTTTAAGATCCTGGATGGTTTTGTCCAATTTCTTAATCTCTTTGATTGTGTTTTCCTGTAATTCTGTAAGGGATTCATGTGTTTCTTCTTTAATGGTTTCTTCCTGTTTACCTTTGTTCTCCTATATTTCTTTAAGGGAGTTATATATGCCCTTAAAGTTCTTTATCATCATCATGAGATGTTATTTATCTTGCTTTTCTGGTGTGTTTGCACATCCCAGACTTGCTGTGCCAGGAGAACTGTGGGTTTTGTTTGTTTGTTTGTTTGTTTGTCTGTTTGTTTTAATTGGAAATTTTCTTTATTTACATTTCAAATGTTATCCCCTTTACAGTTCCCACCCTCATATCCCCCAGAAACCCCCTTTCTCATTCCCCCTCCCCCTGCTTCTATGAGGGTGTTCCCCCACTCAACCACTCACACCTCCCCACCCTCGAATTCCCCTACACTGGGGCATAGAGCCTTCACAGGACGAAAGGCCTCTTCTCTCATTGATGTTCAACAAATTCATCCTCTGCTACATATGTGGCTGGAGCCATGGGTCCCTCCATGTATACTCCTTGGTTGGTGGTTTAGTCCCTGGGAGCTCTGGGGATCTGGTTGGTTGATATTGTTGAGAACTGGGTTCTCATGATGCCAAGGAGCCCTGGTTTCTGTTGTTTAGGTTCTTGTTCTTGCCTCTTGCCATCTGGTTACCTCTAGTGTTAGTTGGTCTTGCTGTCTCTGACTGGAGCTTGTCTCTCCTGTGGATTTGTGACCCTGTGATCTGAGGCATGTCAGCACTCCTGGGGATACCAGCTATCTCTTGGCTGGGATTTGAATGAGGAAGGCTGTGGGACAGCCTTAGGTCCAGGGTACAGATAGAGACCAGAAGGATCCTGTCCCCAGCTGCTCCACTGTTCTAGTTCCCTGTGCATTCCTGGAGGGTCCCTCTTTGGACAGTTATTGGAGCAAAAGTGGTGATCTTACCTCTGGACTTAGAAGTGAGAACACTTCTGGGAGACCAGCTCTTTCTGGGCAGGATTTGGGTGTAGAGCCACATCCTGCCTGTGTTTTTATGCTATAACCTAGACTTCTGGAATTGGAAAGATTGTAATGCTAGGTGCTGATATTTTTCTTTGTTGAATGGGTGTTTTGTTCCTCGATTTCTGTGTCCTCTCTGATTTTTATTAGAATGTGATGGCTGTATGTTGCCCAATAGGAAATTCTTCTGGAATCCTACTAGGTGTGGATACTGGAGGTTCCAGGTAAAGTGTATTTCTAGGTATTGAAGCTGAATGGAGGCAGGCTATAGGGTAAGTCTTAGAACGTATAGAGGAGGGTCAAAAGGAGGGTGTTCCACCAAGGGTCTGTTTAGTCCATTGAGAATGGATATGGATTATGAGGACAGGCTATAGCAGATGGTTTGCTATACAGCTGGGGATGAGACTGGATGATAGGCTATTAGACTTGGAAGAATTGAGTGTAAGGTAAAGATCTGCAGTTAGCTTCTTTGGTTCTCTGGTGACCTATTTGTTCTCAGGGAGTGCTTGCTGGTTTTAGTGGGTGGGATAAAGCAGTAAGTGGACGGAGGGTGGTTAGAAGTAAGAGATCTGTGTGATCCATTAGAGATAGGAAAAGAGGGGCATGGAAGATGGCAGCAGGTTTTCTGCAGCAGAGCTGTGAATGAAACTAGGGGATTGGATTTGGAGGAGCTGAGGAAAAGGTGATGATCTTCAGGTAGCCTATGTGATTCGTGGGTAAGAGTGGCCTGTGGCTTCCCAGTAAGCACTCTATCCTTATTAGAGACATAAGAACAACTCCAACGAAGGTGAGGAACGATTTTCTCATGTGTCATGGATATTGAAAATTAATATTGCTAAAATTCTCATCAAAGGCAACAGATTTTGTTCAACCCCTATCTAATTAATAAGACATTCATAAAAGTAGAAAAAAATTACAAATTCACATAGAAAGGTAGAAGACCCTAAATAGTCAATTCAATATTAAGCATAAAGAAGTATAGGCATAAAAATAGACATAGAACAGAGGACTCAAAAATAAAAACAACTGATTTTTGGAAAATATATTCAAAATATGGTGCTATATAAACTGGATATCTCCATGTAGAAAATTAAAAATATATCCTTATTTCTCATCCTATAAAAAAAAAAATCATTTCAAAGTTAGTCAGACACTTCAAGAATTGAAACTTAAATACTTGTCAGCATTGTCCTTTATGGAGAATATTAGCTAGGCCTGATTACTTATGGGTGTGCATAACTCCAGGAAGTAAGAGTAGTAAAGAGCTTTTACCAGGCAGGATCTCAGAAAACAGGAATAGCAGTGTGAATGTGAAACTGCAGTCTCCTTTTGAAAAGGGAAATCTCGAAAGGTTTCCCCACCTTGTCAGTTCTTAGTCTTTAGGGTTTATAATTTGGTTCTTTTCCCCCTATGATCCTGAATATTTGGTCAGTAGACAACACTGAGTTCTGTCTCTAACTCAAGAAATGATCCTGGCTTGTGGTGCAGGAGATGATTAATAGATATTTGTTAGGAAGTGTTCTTTGTAGTAACTGAGCTGTAATGCTTTGGACTAAAAGATTATTATAAGAATTTCAAGAGTCATATATTCCCAGTCGAGATATGAATGTCTGCTTAACTTGAACATAAGGGTATGCTTTTGGAGAGAAAGTGAGGTAATATAGAAATTAATTTTGCCATGAAGTGATCCAGAACATTTTGTGACATTTTGAAGTTACTGCCAAGTGTAGCATATGAAAACTATATTTTTCCAATATGTCAACTCTCACAAAATGTGAACTTGCTGACTCTGCCAACTGCTAGAATTCTAGGCTGTGCAACCCCTGTAAACATTTAGAACTTACTTCAAGAATTTTTAAAATTTATATTATTATAATTTAGATGATTTTATGGATATGTTTCTAGCCTATTTATGGACAAACAGTGAACAGATTTTTCCCTTTATAGTATACTCTGCTGATATGCTTCTGATCACTATCTATTAAAGATTCAATTTCAATGACAAGGTTTGTTGACTTATAAAGTCCTTCCCTGTGGGCTACTAATACATCTGTACAAACAAGATTTATTTATTTATTGACTTCACACCTATGTCATTGAAGCCAAGACTGGTTCAGAGGTAAATTCTGGAGCAGATAAATTAGTAGCACTTTCCTTAATCTTTTTTTTTTTTAAAATTAACATGGATGATATGGTAATGCCATGACTCTGCAGTATGCCTAATGTAAGATTTAACTTTCATTACTATAACAAATGAACCAGACAGAATCAGGTCCTCCAACCAGACCTCTTCTTCCTCAGTCAATCACAAGACAATCACAAGAAATGGAAATGGCAAAACTCTAGCTGTAATTGAGTGTTTGGTTTCAATCGTGTCATAGTTGCCAACAATGCAATACATTGCTCTAATTTCATAGTATCCAGGCTTTCAGATGCATCTAAATTTCAAGTGATAGTATAAATAATTGTTGTTTACCAATGCCCCTTAAGACAGACAATATTTATAAAAATATTTTTTCTAATTTTTGAAATTATAATGGCATCATTTTTTCATTCCCTTTTCTCCCTCCAAACCCTTCTATATACACTTTCTTGCTCCCTTTCAAATTCATGGGCTTTTTCCCCTTTAAACACACACACACACACACACACACACACACACACACACACACTTCTACATACATAGGTACAACCTGCCCAGTCTGTACAATATTACTTGTAGTTACTTGTATATATGTTTTCAGGGCTGACCATTTGATATTGTATAGCCATTTGGTGTGCTCATCCATGGAGAAGACTATTTCTCCACTCTCACCATTCCTTAACTGTCTACAGTTTCTTGGTTAGGGCTGAGACCTCCTGGTCTCACCCCACTGCATCCACATTAGCTTGTCTATTGTAGTTGTCCTTGTTAACTTTACATTTAGACAGTCCTGTTGGTGCCTTAATGGGTGCTGCTTCTGACATTTCTAGAAGACACAATCTCATAAAGAACTTCCTGATCCTCTCACTGTTGAAATCCTTCTGCTACGTCTTCCCCAGTGTTCTCTGAGTCCTAGTTGTGTTATGGATACAACTTGGGAGTTGGGATCTACAAATCTGCATTTTGATTGGTTTGTGCTTTTCTTTAATGTCTCCATCTGTTGCAAAGAAAAGATTCCTTAATGAAGGGTGGAGACAACAATTACTTGTGGGTATAAGGACCCATATTGGAATGTAGTTTAGGATTGCACTGATTTAGTAAAGTGGTACTTGTAGGGTCTCTTTCTGTGCTGGCTACTTTTATCAAACTTCACACAAGCTACAGTTTTCTGAAAGGAAGCAATCAAACTAATGGTCCTTATACAGCAACACCTACATTGAAAGAAAGAGGTTGTGTTTATGTCAAGGAAAAGTCTTTAGACCTTTGCCTTTCTCTGCCCTGATGCATGATGAAGATTTCTATGCCATATCTATTCTGTGGTGTGTGGTAATCAGCTGGCCCATGTATTGACTAAGGACTGATCCATAAGGGCTCTCCCATTCTAAGGTTAATTTCTTAGTAATGAGTAAGAGTCAGCCATCCACTAAAATATAGAAAGCAGGAATGAGCTCATATTGGCTATGAAACTGTATCACTATTGTTGCTGACAATCAAGTAATAATAACTATTTGTTTGGCTAACATACTAAAACCCAGAATTTAAAAACACATTCAAACAAACAAACAAACAAAAACCAAAAAATCACAAAACATTGGGAGCAGTTTTTACAAACCAGAAGAAAATGTGATTTTTTTCAAAGACTTAAATATGTACCACTTAAAAATGATGTTATAAATGTATATTTAGATTTTTGTGGTTTTGACTGGCTAGGTTAATTTGGTTGTTTTCAAGGCAGTTTTGCTTAAAACTCATTATATAGTGTAGGCTTACATAGGTTCACAGTAGTCCTCTTGCCTCAGCATCTCAAGTGCCACGATGATGGATATGTCGTTAGTATCAAGAAGTCTGAGTGCATTTTGTTCCCTGTAAGTATGATCAATGTTTTGCTGGAAATTTGCTTAGTATGCCTTCCCACTCTTTTCTTCAATTTATTTCTGCGTCTCTATGCCTGTATCATAAAGGTTACCATCCATATTAGTTTTATTAATTTGATTTGCCATTCTGGTGATTGCTGATTTTTAAATTCTCTTCTTTTATTATTATGAATCATTCCATTCGTTTACATCTCAAATGATATCCCTCTTCCCAGTTACTCCTCCACCACCACCCACCCCACATATGCCCTCCCCTCTCCCTTTTGCCTGTTTGAGAGTGTTCCCCCACCCACTCACACTCTCCTGCCCCACTGCTCCAGGATCACCCTACTCTGGGGCATCAAAGCTCCCCAGGACCAAGAGCCTTCCCTCCTGTTGCTGTTGGGCAAGGCCATCCTCTGATTCATGCATATCTGGAGCCAGATACACTCAGTGATTGGTAGTCTAGACTCTGGGAGAACTGGGTAGTCAGGCCAACCTATGTTGTCCTTCCAACGGGGTTGCAATTCCCTCTGCTCCTTCAGTCCTGTGCCAGCTTCCCCACCAGGTTCCCTGAGTTCAGCCCAATGGTTGGCTCCAAGCCTCTGCTTCTTCTTTGGTCAGTTGTTGGTCAGACCTCGCCAGGCACTGCCACACTTGGTTCTGTCTGCAAGTGCGTCTTGACCACAGTAACAGTGTTGGGTTTGGTGTCTGAGGACATGATGTATTCCCAGGTGGGCTGAGGGATGCTAAGGGATTTTTTTCCAGTCCCATACCCTAATTGGCTAGGCCAAGTTCCATTCTCCACCCACAGGAACATTCTTGAGTAAAACAATTCTCAGAATGTACTGACTGATACCTACCTGACCCTCTGGAAAGTCCCGGGTAGAGTTCAAATGCGTGTCATGCTTGCTACTCAATAGATTTAAAGGTCAATATGTTTAGCCAATAAGTTTGAACTGTAACCTTGCTGATGTAAGCTGTGCGCCTAAAAACCATAAAAACTGCTTGTAATAGCCCTTGGGGGGGTTACACTCCTAGAGAGACTGATTGAGGGTTGACCCCAATGTGCCAGGAAATAAACTTCTTGCTTTGCATCAATCTACATCTCAGTGTCTGACTCAGGGGCATTTTGAAGTATGTACCACTGACCGAGAATTGGGGTCTTACAGGGCTGTTCCCTGGTTGGCCCTTCCTTCAGTCTCTGTTCCATTTTTTTTGTCCCTGTTCTTCCTTTGGACAGGAACATTTCTGGGTTAAAAAAAAAAAAACTTTGAAAAGGGTGGGTGGCTCCATCCCTTGACCATGGGCTGTGCCTATATACTGGTGGTGGTCTCTACAAATTCTATCTCCCCTTCTCTGTGCTTTATGGCTAAAGTCCTGGAAGCCTCACATTTCTCTGGTGTCTCAGACACTCCAGTGGCTATCCTGAGTTCTCTTCCCCCTTGCTCCCTATATTTATTCAATTTCCTGACTCTTTGTACTCCTCTCATGCCTCCTCTAGATTCAGATACTGTCACCCTTATTTCCTCCTCCTCCTTTATCCCTCCCTTGTCTGCCTCTCCTTTGGTTTTCCACATCTTCCTGTTCCCCCCCTAAATACAGGACTGAAGCATCTGCTCCCTGATCTTCCTTCCTTCTATGCTCCATGTGGTCTGTTGAATGTCATAGGCATTGTGAGATTTTGGGCTAGTATCTACTTATTAGTGAGTGCATACCACGTATGTTCTTTTGTGTGTGAGTTACCTCACTCAGGATGATATTTTCAAGTTCCATCCATTTGCCTGTGAATTTCATGAAGTCATTGTTTTTTAATCGATGCGTAGTACTCCATTGTGTATATGTACCACATTTTCTGTACCCATTACTCTCTTGAGGGACATCTAGGTTGTTTCCAGCGTCTGGCTATTATAAATAAGGCTGCTGTGAACATAGTGGAACATGTGTTCTTGTTATATGATGGAGCATCTTTTGGGTATTTGCTCAGGAGTAGTATGACTGCATCTTCAGGTAGTACTATGTCCAATTTTCTGAGGAACCACTAGACTAATTTCCATAGTGGTTGTACCAGCTTGCCATCCCACCAGCAATGGGGTGGTGTTCCTCTTTCTCAACATCATCACCAGCATCTGCTGTCACCTGAGTTTTTGATCTTAGCCATTGTGACTGGTGTGAGGTAGAATCTCGGGGTTGTTTTGATTTGCATTTCCGTGCTGACTAAGGATTGAACATTTCTTAGGTGCTTCTCAGTTATTCAATATTCCACAGTTAAGAATTCTCTGTTTAGCTCTGTTCCCTATTTTTTAATGGGGTCATTTGGTTTTCTGGAGTTCTTTGTATATATTGGATATTAGACCACTATTGGATGTAGGGTTAGTAAAGATCTTTTCCCAATCTATTGGCTGCTGTTTTGTCCTATTGACAGTGTCCTTTGCCTTACAGAAGCTCTGCAATTTTATGAGGTTGCATTTGTCAATTGTTGATCTTAGAGCATAAGCCATTGGTATTCTGTTTTGGAATTTCCCCCTGTGCCCATGTATTTGAAGCTCTTCTCCACTTTCTCTATTAGATTCAGTGTGTCTGGTTTTATGTGGAGGTCCTTGATTCACTTGGACTTGAGCTTTGTATAGGGAGATGAGAATGGATCAATTTGCATTCCTCTACATGTTGACCACCAGTTGAACCAGCACCAATGATCTTTTCCCACTGGACGGTTTTAGTTCCTTTGTCAAAGATCAAGTGACCATAGGTGTGTGGGTTCATTTCTGGGTCTTCAGTTCTATTCCATTGATCTTCCTGCCTGTCTCTATACCTATACCGTGCAGGTTTTTTTTTTTTTAAATTATATGTTTTCTTTATTTACAGTATCTCCTTTCCCAGATTACCCTCCAAAATAAAAAATAAAAAATAAAATAAAATAAGAAAAAAAACCCCAAACTAAAACAATCTCCTATTTCCTCCCTCCCCCTGCTCACTACCCCACCCTCTCCCACTTCCTGGCCCTGTCATTCCCATATACTGGAGCATAGAACCTTCACAGGGCCAAGGTCCTCTCCTCCCATTGATGACCGACTTGACCATCCTCTGCTATACTCATGCTGCTGGAGCCATGGGTCCCCCCATGTGTACTCTTTGCATACCATGCAGTTTTTGTGACTATTACTCTGTAGTATAGCTTGAGGTCCAGGATGGTGATTTCCCTAGAAGTTCTTTTATTGTTGAGAATAGTTTTTGCTATCCTGTGTTTTTTGTTATTCCAGATGTATTTGCAAATTGCTTTTTCTAATTCTATGAAGAATTGAGTTGGAATTTTGATGGGGATTGCATTGAATCTATAGATTGCTTTTGGTAAGATGGCCATTTGTAGTATATTAATCCTGCCAATCCATGAACATGGGAGATCTTCCTATCTTCTGATATCTTTGATTTTTTTCTTCAGAGACTTGAAGTTCTTGGTCAAAGTTACACCAAGATATTTTATATTAGTTGTGACTGTTGTGAAGGGTGTTGTTTCTCTAATTTCTTTTCCATCCCTTTTATTCTTCGAGTAGAGGAAGGCTACTGACTTGTTTGAGTTAATTTTATATCCAACCACTCTGCTGAAGTTGTTTATCAGCTGTAAGAGCTCTCTGGCAGAATTTTTGGGGGTCACTTATGTATACTATCATACTATCTGCAAATAGTGATATCTTGACTTCCTCCTTGCCAATTTTTATCCCTTTGATCTCTTTTTGTTGTCTATCTTCTCTGGCTAGAACTTTGAGTACTGTGTTGAATAGGTAGGGAGAGTGGGCAGCCTCGTCTAGTCCCTGATTTTAGTGAGATTGTTGTGAGTTTCTTCACATTAATTTGATGTTAGCTATTGGTTTGCTGTATTTTGCTTTTATACCTTCTATATTTAGGTATGCGCCTTGAATTCCTGAGCGCTCCAGTACTTTAAACATGAATGGCTATTTTATTTTGTCAAAGGTTTTTCCTGAATCTATTGAGATGATAATGTGGTTTTTTTTTTCTTTGAGGTTGTTTATATATTGAATTACATTAATGGATTTCTGTATGTTGAACTATCCCTGCATCCCTGGGATGAAGCTTTCTTGATCATAGTGGATGGTTGTTTTGATGTGTTCTTGAGTTTGGTTTGAGAGTATTTTATTGAGTAGTTTTGCATCTATATTCATAAGGGAACTTGGCTTGTAGTTCTCCTTTTTTGTTGGGTCTTTTTGTGGTTTCAGTATAAGTATAACTGTGGCTTCATATGAAAAATTGGGTAGTGTTACTTCTGTTTCTATTTTGTGGAATAGTTTGAAGAGTATTGGTATTAGATCTTCCTTGAATGTCTGATAGAATTCTGTACTAAAACCATTTGTCTCTGGGCATTTTTTGGTTGGTAGACTTTGAATGACTGCTTCTATTTCTTTAGGTGTTATGGGACTGTTTAGATGGTTTATGTGATCCTGATTTAACTTTGGTACCTGGTGTCTGTCTAGAAAATCATCCATTTCATCCAAGTTTTCTATTTTGTTGAGCACAGACTTTTGTAGTAGGATCTGATTATTTTGAATTTCATTGGTTTCTGTTGTTATCTCTCCCTTTTCTTTCCTGATTTTGCTAATTTGGATAATGTATCTCTGCCCTCCGGTTAATCTGGCTAAGGGTTTGTCTATCTTGTTGCTTTTCTCAAAGAACCAGCTCTTAGTTGTTTAGATTCTTTGTATAGTTCTTTTTGTTTCTACTTGGTTGATTTCAGTCCTGAGATTATTTTCTGCCTTCTACTCCTCTTGAATGTATTTGCTTCTTTTTGTTCTAGTGCTTTTATATGAGCTGTTAAGCTGCTAGTGTATGCTTTCTCTAGTTTCTTTTTGGAGTCACTCAGAGCTATCAGTTTTCCTCTTAGCATTGCTTTCATTGTGTCTCATAAGTTCGGGCATGTTGTACCTTCATTTTCATTAAAATCTAAATAGTCTTTATTTTCTTCCATTTCTTCTCTGACCATGTTATCATTGAGTAGATAGTTGTTCAACTTCCATGTGTATGTAGGCTTTCTGTTTTATTTGTTGCTATTGTGGACCAGCCTTAGTCTTTGGTTATCCAATAGGATGCACAGGATTATTTCAATCTTCTTATATCTGTTGAGGTCTGTTTTGTGTCTGAGTATATGGTCAATTTTTGAGACCATGAGGTCTTAAGAAGAATATATATATTGTTCAAGCAGCATGTGTATGGTAGAGGATTGCAAAATCGATCATCAATAGGAGAGGACCTCGGCCCTGTGAAGGTTCTGTGCCCCAGTGTAGGGGAATGCCAGGGCCAGAAAGTGGGAGAGGGCGGGGTGGCAGGCATGGGGAGGGGGGAGGCAACAGGGGTTTGTTTTTGTTTGTTTTTTTGTTTTTTGGAGGGGAAACTGGGAATGGAGAAATTCTCATGTAAATAAAGAAAATATCTAAAATAAAAAAAAAAAGAAGAATATATATATATTGTCTTAGGGTGAAATGTTCTATAGATATCTGTTAAATCCATTTGGTTATACCTTCTTTTAGTTTCACCGTGTCTCTGTTTAGTTTCTGTTTTCATGATCTTTCCATTGTGGAGAGTAGGGTTGTGAAATCTCCTACTATTATTGTGTGAGGTTCAATGTGTGTTTTCACCTTTAGTAGCATTTCTTTTACAAATGTGAGTGCCCTTGCATTTGGGGTTATAGATATTCAGAATTGAGAGTTTATCTTGGTAGATTTTTCTTTTGATAAGTATATAGGTTTTTTTTTCTTTTGATAACTTTTGGTTGAAAGTCTATTTTGTTGGATATTAGGATGGCTACTCCAGCTTGTTTCTTGGGATCATTTGCTTAGAAATTTTTTCCCCATTCTTTTACTTTGAAGGAATATTTCTCTTTGACTCTGAGGTGTGTTTCCTATATGCAACCAAATGCTGGATCCTGTTTACATATCCAATGTGTAAACTTTTGTCTTCTTATTGTGTAATTGAGGCCATTGTTGTTGAGAAATATTAGGGACCAATGATCATTGTTTCCTGTTATTTTTGTTGTTAGAGTTGGAATTACCTTTGAGTGTTTCTCTTCTTATGGATTTGTTTTGAAAAGATTAATTTCTTGCTTTTCCTTGGGTGTAGTTTCCCTCATTGTTTTGGACTTTTCCTATTATCCTCTGTAGGGCTGGATTTGTAGGAAGATATTGTTTAAATTTGGTTTTGTCTTGGAAAACTTTGGTTTCTCCATCTATGACAATTCAGAGTTTTGTTGAGTATAGCAGCCTGGGCTAGTACTTTTGATCTCCTTAGGGTCTGTGTGACATTTGCCCAGTTCCTTCTGGCTTTTATAGTCTCTGGTGAGAAGTCTGATGTAATTCTGATAGGTCTGCCTTTATGTGTTATTTGACCTTTTTTCCTTACTGCTTTCAGTACTCCTTCTTTGTTTTGTGCATTTGGTGTTTTAATTATATGATGAGAGGAATTTCTTTTCTGGTCCCATCTGTTTGGAGTTCTGTAGGCATCTCTTTCTTTAGGTTAGGGTAGTTTTCTTCTATAATTTTGTCAAAGATGTTTGCTGGTCCTGTGATTTGGGAATCTTCACTCTCTTCTATACCTATTATTCTCAGGTTGGGTCTTTTCATTGTGTCCTCTGTTTCTTAAATGTTTTGAGATAGGAGCTTTTTGTTTTTTGTATTTTTCTTGACTGTTATGTCTATGTCTTGTATCTTCTGCCACTGAGATTCTCTCTTCTATTTCTTGTATTCTGTTAATGATACTTGCATCTGTGACTCCTGTTCTCTTTTCTAGGTTTTACATCCCCAGGGCTGTCTCCCTTTGAGTTTTCTTTAATTGTCTACTTCCCCTTTTAGATCATGGACAGTTTTGTTCTATTCCTTCACCTCTTAGATTGTGTTGTCCTGTATTTTTTTTTTTTATGTCCTTCCTAAAGTTCTGTATCATCTTCATGAAATGAGAGTTTAGATCTGAATCTTGTTTTCAGGGTGTTTGGATATCCAGGTCTTGCTATGGTGGGAGAACTGGGTTCTGATGTTGCAAAGTCAAATTGGTTTCTGTTGCTTTTGTTCTTATGCTTGCCTCCTGACATCTGGTTATCTCTGGTGTTATCTGGCCTCCCTGACTCTGACTGGAACCTGTCCTTCCTGTGATCCTGTGATCCTAGGGAGCTGAACTGCAACTAGGGTGTGGGCTCTGTGGGATTGGTCTGACATGGGGGCTCTACTCCCAGCCTTCGAAGCTGTGTCTGAATACCTGCAGGGTCGAACTGCCACTGGTGTGTGTGCTGTGTGGGATCAGGTCTCTGCTCCCAGAGGGCACAGGAGGGAAGCAGAAGGTGCTTGGGTCTCCAGCTGGGTGGGAATCTGCTTTCCCAGGTCACAGGAGTGCCAGTATGCCTGGTTTTGGGGCCAGGTTTAAGGTCTTACCTGTGAAACTGGATGCTTCTGAATACCTGGGGCATTGAGCTGCAGCTGGGGTGTCTGCTGTGAGGGATCAGGCCCAGTACCAGCTCTCTGCTCCTGGCCAGCATAGGTGGAAGCCAGAAAGCACCATAATCTCTGATTTTTAAGTGGGGAAAAATTTATCACATTTGTCACAATGAATGCCCAGCTCATATATATATATATATGTGCATATATATATATACACATATATACATACATATATATGTATGTGTGTGTATATACATGTGTGTATGTGTGTATATATACATACACATATATATTATATATATATACACACACATATATATGTTATACACACACACACATATATATGCATACACACACACACACACACACACACACACACACACACACACATATATATATATATATACATATATATATATATGTATAAAACCTCTTCTAAAGCCAGCTTTAAATTCTGGTCCTCTTGGGCCCATACTTCAAGAGGCACTTCTAGGCATCCTGCCCTAGTGTCTAGTAGCTTATTTTATTCACTTTAAAGGTTAGCTGGTGTAGCAATTCTTCAGTCAGGCTATGGCAAGGAGAAGATACGAGAGGTCTGGGGAGGTCAGTGTTTCCAACATGTCTGTCTAAGTTGCCAGGTCAGATTGAAAAGGCAACAAAGAGAATGATCATCAAAATGGCTCACAGACTGTGCTTTCTCAGAGCAAAGGGGGCCAAAGAGATCTTCATGTATTCAACAAGAGAATAATCAAAATGGCTCGTAGAACTCCATTTGTGTAATTCATTAGTTCTTCAATGGCTAATAGCAAGTAGGTATATGTGGAATTAGATAAAGCAAGTAGATTATATTAAAGACAAGGTACCCAGAGACTTTGACCTCTGTTCAGATCTCCAGAAGCAGGGTTTGTATTCTCACTTTCCTCTGACGATTGCCATGGCTTCTTTATTAAAGATTAGCTGAGTATATACATGTGGGCTTGTTGCTGGATTTTCTATTGTATCTCATTACATGTGGATTCTTTCACCAGTAGTATACAGCTTTATAGGAAGCTTTAAAGTTACATCCAAAATAATGTAAAACACATTGAACAGAGGATAATGATGTATGAACAGTATATTCTTTTTAACTTTGTAACTTATAGTTGAAGCTAATGATTATAAGTATATATGTATACATATATATTGATAGAGATATATCAATATCTATCTATCTATCTATCTATCTATCTATCTATCTATCTATCCTCATGTATTTGAGTGAAATCTTTGAAACTAGGTATTTCCTTAGAAACGATCATGAATTCACATAGTCACAACACTATAGGAGAGAGAATTTTTGTTATTTGTCAGAGTATCATTGTATTGCCTATGCTAGCTTCAAATTCAGAAACATTCTGTCTCAGCCTTCCAAATGCCAGGGTTATAGGATATGCTATTTTCTCTGGCAGTACAGTGATTTGTACCAATGCTCTATTATAACAATTGATGTTCACAGCTAAGAAAAATTTTAGCAATACAAATATTAGAATATACTAGATATTTAAAAGACATTTAGAAATAACTTGGAATATTTACAAAGAAGTCTTGAAGTTAGATGGTTTCAAGCTTCTGCTTCACTCTTTAGTGTTGCAGTGGACATCCTGAAATTTTTGGTTTTCCATATAGATTTGAGATATAGAAAACAGATTGCAGGGATTTTGTTTGATAATGTGTTGAGTCTGCTAACTGAGTTAGAGTTGGCATGTTGACAAGTTTTATAACTTGTAAAAAAATAGACTTAATATTTGTTCTTGTGTTGTTTGCTTTCCCTGGATCCATTAGCATATTAGTCATAGTTATTTTACATTTTCTGATAATTATAAAACCTGTGTTATATCTGAGCCTCCTAGTATTTACTTTCTTTCTAAGACCTTGATGTCTGCAGTGCCTTCTTCTGTTAACTTTGGGTGTCAGTAAGAAAATCTTCTAAAGCATAGCCATCACTCCGCAGCTCTTCTAGTATGAGTCTCTTCTCTTACTGGATGCTTGTTGACACTGTACTAAGCAGTGGCAAAAGACAAATAACTAATGCTCCTGTGATTAAATGTCAGTCTTTTATTGGTGGCATGTGTGTGGCTGTTAGTATTTAAAGTGTTTCTAGTCTCTTAGCATTTTCCTCCTGCTTGCCACACAACTTAGGTGAAACTGGGATTAGAAAGTGGCCTCTCCATCTGGAAGTCTGGTAAAATCATTTTCATGGAGGTGAGGTCTTGTTTGCAGCAAAATCACATCTCAGAATGGCCACTTTCCCTTTCCTCTTGCCAAAGACATGAAGTCATTTTTCTTGGCTCATCACCATGAGACCTGGTGGCATTCCTGGAGGCAAAGCTCATGAAAATGTGAGAGCTATAAAACTGTAGCCCTAGGAGGTTCTTTGTTAAGGGTAGTCCACACCTTGTCCACAACAATTTGTCAAAATTCCCAGGACACGTATTACCTCAGTTCATGATTCTGATACTTTCTGCTCCAGGTAAATTGATCTCAATGTGTTTCTCTTTATATTAGTCTCCCATCTCTCCAGAGGCTAGGCGTGGGATTGGATTGTAAACTTGTTTTCTGATGGGTCCACGAGAAGTTATTAGGTTCTATCTTTATGTATTTTTTTCTCTTATTGTAAGGTGAGCATGATATTTCACAGTCATGTACCTGTCAGTTTTAAAGCTAGAAGTTCTTGCATTCGTTAAAGGAACATCTTCAAGTCACAAATCTTGACAAATGTATTTCACCTGTAGTAAGGATAAAACGATGGTGTAGTCTTTAACTTATATGTTTAACTTATATGTTTAATTGAAATGATTTGTTATTGAAAGCTCAAATGAGGAGAACATAAGACACTGTACACAGATATACCCATATTTAGTTATTACAGATGTACCTGTAGTTAGCGAAGCAGCTACAGGTCTTTGTTCTTCAAATCTGAAAACTCTACATAATGTTATTTGTTTACATTTAAAAGAGGAACCTGCATGGTGAATTAGTGATGTTTGAGATGTATTATCATGTATATTACTGATAAATTACTTCTGGTTTCATTAGGCTTTTTCACATCCTGATTCTATAGCCTTCAGTTTTTGATGTTTAAAGAAAGTTTCTTTACATTTGTTTCTGTCTCTGTTCACTTGAAATGTTCTTTTTATTATCTTTATGGACTGATTCTGATAGGAGGTGAAAGACAGCCTGCAATAGATGGGTCAGCACAGTGGGTTATGCAGGGGATCTTTGGAAATCATCCTGACTTGAAAAGGTGAGCATTCTATATAGGAGTTACTATGAACTGCATGTGGACCTCACTAAACTCAAGCTAAGTGGGTTACCAATTACATTTTCCATAATTGGCCAGATGTCAGTGTCACTTGTGAGTTCAGACAAATCACATGAGAGAAGGCTGATTTGGAGGTGGTAATTTTTACTGAAATCTCTTGTTATTCCTGATAGGCTATTAATCCTGTATGCTTTTCATTGGGGGATATGAGACCTGAAGTGTCTACTTCCTGTAGCCAGGCAGGACTCCCAGTGGAGGGATAATGACGCCAACCCACCCACAAAACTTTTGATGGAAAATTTGTCCTGTCTATAAGAAGTGCAAGAACAAAGATCTAGCAGAGAATAAGCGAGTGGCCAACCAATGATTAGCCCATGGGCAAGAACCAATCCCTGGCACTCTCTTATGCTTCAAGATAGGAGCCTAGCATAACTGTCCTCTGAGATGCCCCACCTAGCAGCCAATGGAAACAGATAAAGAGACCCACTGTCAACATTAAATGGAGCACAGGGAGTCTTGTGGAAGAGTTGGAGGAAGGATTAATGGACCTGAAGGATATAGAGACTCCACAGGAAGACCAACAGAGTCAACTAATATGGACCTCTTAGTATTCTAAGTATAAAAGTATACCTTTTAGTATCCTGAAACTGAACCACCAATCAAAGAGCATACATGGGCTGGACCTAGCCACCCCCACTCCCATATGTAGCATATGTAAAGCTTGGTTCTCATGCAGGTTCCCCAACAGCAGGAGCAGGGGTTATCCCTGACTCTGTTGCCTACCTGTGGATCCTGTTCCCCTTTCTGGGCTGCCTATCCAGCCACAGTAAGAGAGGATGTACTTAGTCCTGTGATGACTTCATATGCCAGGGTGGGTTGGTACCTAGGGGGAGCCTCAGAGGATAAGGGAAAGGGTGTGGGGGAAGGGCCATGTAAGGGAGGACTGGGAGGAGATGAGAGCTGCAATCGGGATGTAAAGTGAATAAAAAGTAAATTAATGGAAAAAACATTGCACACTTTAATAGCTGAGTGATTACAGCTTTAATACATTATTTCAATAAATAAATTATATTGAACATATTTATAATACATTTATAAATTTCATGAATTAAAATAGGTGATAAACAGACAGTTTATTTTGGAAATGTAAGATTCTCCTGTTTCTTCTTCAGGGTTTAGCTCAGTGAGTCTCCTTGACCTTGCCATCCACTGGGTTGCACATGCAGTCTGGCCATTCCCACCTCATTTAAACCAATCTCTAAGTTTCAATTAGGAACCACCCTACTGGTAACTACCCACAGACCCTTTCTCCATTGCATCCAGCCTCTTCATCCAGTAATACTACATTCTTCTTCAGGGTCCAGCTTGGTAAGTCTCTCTGGCCTCATCAATTCCTTCTCCTCAACCTGCCAGATTTAGTTTAGGCACCACATACCTGCTCCTGCTTAGTTTGGCTACTCATTACTGCATGTACTTCAACCAACCTCTAGGCTTCCACAAAGACTTCACTTCCTGTCCACCAATCCACAGATGCCTACTACACCACATCTAACTTTTCTACTCAGTCAAATCTGCCCCACACCCTAGGTTTTGACCAGGAGGCATAACCTAGTTTCCTTGGTCTACTTTATTCCACCTAGACAATTTCCAAGCTCTAGGCCCAACCATTGGCATATCCTTTCTTCTGCCCCAACCTGCTTTATCTGTATTAGACATGGAGCAAAAAGAAAAGGATGAAGAGGCTGGATGCAATGGATAAAAGGTCTGTGCATAGTGACAGGTAGATAAAAGAAATTCACATGCCCTGACCCCATTGTATAAAAGCCAAATAATATGAAAGATCAAGTCAGTATCTTTTCTCCAAAACTACCAGCTCTTTGGAAATGTTTGTCACCTCTAATTACTTTGATGAAACTTAGAACTCAGAATTTAAAAGAACAATCATAAACTCTACTAAATAATTAAAAAAGTTTAAAGAAGACACAAAGAAAGAGTTCAATGAAATGAAAGAGAAAGAACTTAAGGAGAATAAACATCTGAGTGATAGTGAAGAAAACACAAGCATAAAAGTGATGGAAATGATGAGGACAATCTGGGACTTAGAATGGAATTTAAAAGAAGATAGAAAGATTGAAGAGGAATCAAACTGAAGTGAAGATGTAATTTAAAAATTCAATGTCACAACTGGAAAACTTCGAGGCAGAGTATCAGGTTCCAAAGATAAAGTAGAGGATAAAGATCAAACAAGCAAGTAATGTGTAAAATTAAAACACATACACACACACACAGACACACACACACACGCACACAAAGAGAAAATATGGGAAATATGTTAAAAAAATCCAAACCTTTGAATTATAGTTAGTCATAGTTAAGAGATAAGAATCTCAAGCCATTGACATAGGCCAGATCTTCAACAAGATTATAAAAGAAAACTTCCTCAAATTAAGGAAAAAACACACACATGTAGACAAAAATCACATAGAACATGAAATAGACAAGAGCAAAAAAGAAAATGTCTTTGGTGTATTACAGTTAAAATGCTACATATATAGAAGAAAGTATAAGACTAGCCAGATAGTGGAGGCACATACCTTTATCCCAGTACTCAGGAGACAGAGGCAGGAGATCTTTGAGTTGGAGGCTATCTTGGACCATAGAGTGAGTTCCAGAACATCCAGAGGTATAAACTCAGTCTTAAAAAACCAAAACCCAGGGCTGGAGAGATGGCTCAGTGGTTAAGAGCACTGAGTGCTCTTCTAGAGGTTCTGAGTTCAATTCTCAGCAACCACAAGGATCTGATGCCCTCTTCTGTTGTGTCTGAAGACACAGACAGTCGGCTTATATATAAAATAAATAAATCTTTAAAAACAAACAATAATAATAAAAAAAAAAACCCAACCAGCCAAAAAATCCTAAAAGCCTCAAACAACCTCAAAACACAAAAGAAAGGAAGAAAGATTGAGTATAGAAAGATGTAAAGAGAAAAACAGACAAAGGAAAACTGATTAATATAAGACTTAATTTCTCAATGGAAACTTTGAAAGCCAGAAGAATCTGGGGTAATGTATTCCAAGTTAAAAGAGTATGAAGGTCACCTTAGACTGATTTACTTAGCAAAACTATCCTCTATAATTAAAAAAAGAAAGAAAAATTTCCACAATATAGAGAACCTAAAAAATTCTGTGTCCAGCAAACCAAACTTAAGGAAAATACAGGAAGAGTACTCAAATACTCCTGAAAAGAGGAATGAACATAGCAGAGGCCGTGAAAAGGAATATAATTGATGTGTTAGAACGGCGGCGGGTAGAGTCAGGACATACCACACACTAGGCCCAAACAGTTCCACGTGTAAGAGGTTTAATTGAGAGGGAGAGAGGGGACAGTAGCGCATCAAGAGAGGAGGGGGAGAGAGAGAGATGGAGGAATGTTCCCCATATATATATATGGGTTCTGACGTAGTGGCTGCAGGTAAAGGTGGGAGGTAAGCCCAATGGATTCTGGGAATATGGTGGCTGTTGTTCCGGCAACAGGTCTGTGGACTCGCCCATGCATCACCACAGGCTTTGGATGCTCTGATGATAACAATAACATTATTATTATTAAAATGCAAAGTACCATTGCCTTAGTCACTGGTCTATGGCTATAAAGAAACACCATGACCAAGGAAACATTTATAACAGAAAACATTTAATTGGGGAATTGCTCATAGTTTTGGATGTTTAGTCCATTATCATTATGGCATGACACAGCATGCAAGCAGTAACTGAGAGCTACAGTCTGATCCATAAGAAAAAAACGAGACTAGTCTTGGCACGGGTTTTTGAAATATCCACCTTCAGTGACACAGTTCCTCCAAGGCCATACCTTGTAATCCTTTTAATTCTCTTAAATAGTGCCACGATCTGGTGACTAACCATTCAAATATATGGGGGCCTATAGTTGCTGTTTTTATTCAAACCACCACAACAGAGAACACAAATGACAACACTCAAAATCAACAACATGGTTACCCCAGTTAATACACATTTCAATAAAACTTTTAAAATATTCATGGCCTCAATTCTCTAACCAAAAGACCCAGGTTGACTTGAATGTATCAAAACTCAAAATCCAGCTCTTCAGTCTCACTCCTAGTCTTGTAGTCGCCTACTTGCAGTGCATCTATTTTATCTCCATTCTTTGAGACTGCTACCAGAACCTTAGTGCAGAGACTGCTATTTGTGGACCCTCTCAGCCTTCCAGACTAGCCCATTCCTATTCCTTTGTGTCAGCTCTTGATACCTGAAAACATTTTTTTTTTTTATCAGGGACCCATATAGCCACACTGGGCTTGGACTCAGATAGGCAATTTTCACTCTCCTTCCTATCCTCTATTACAATCTCATTTTCACCCCTAATCCTGTAGCTGCTGGCTTACAAGTGCCCCGCCTCCCACTCTACCTCCAACCCATAGGGATTTCCTCTTTTGTTATAGACTCTGGGTCCTCCTAACCTTGTCATCTGTAGCTGCCAGCAGCCACTCAACTGGGTTTCTCAAAGGAAAGCTGAGGTCTTGGA
Organism: Mastomys coucha; assembly: GCF_008632895.1. Lineage (NCBI taxonomy): Eukaryota > Metazoa > Chordata > Mammalia > Rodentia > Muridae > Mastomys > Mastomys coucha. Next base: position 73,405,043 of record NW_022196896.1, on the reverse strand, counting down.
GTGGGGGATGGGACAGCGAGAGAAATAATGAGACCAAGACAAAGTTTCTGATCAAGGTCCAATGTTTACTTAGAAGTCTCAGTATATAAAGGGAAGGGAACCAATCCCCCCTCAATGCCAGGATCTCGTTGCCTCATTAGCATATTGTTGCTAGTCAGGCAGGTAGACTCAGTAGGTGGTGGCTCCTTGTAGGAAACTTCAGAAGCTGCAGAACAATAGACTTCTCCTATCTTGGAAAACTCCACCCTAGGTGGGCTAGCTGTGGTAGAGCAGGGTCTGGGGGAAGGGTACAATCATCCATTTCTCTTCAAATGTATTCTTTGTCTTATTGCAATGTACTTGCAGGAGCCCCTACCTCCCACTACATCCCCAACTTTTTGGGGACCCTCTCCTTTCATTATGAACAGGATCAACTTATCACATTTCTGTAGGCCCTCTCAGCCTTTTTTCATGGCCCATTTCTATTCCTCTCTACCATCCACTGACAGCCACCACCTTCTTAAGATGGCAAAAAGGTAACAAAAACCTAGGCACGGAACACCCACTAACAAAGACCAGATACCAACACGTAGAATCATCTCAATAATCCTAAATTCAGATGTCTAGACACCACCATAAAAATACAAACACTAATACTGGTAAGACAAAGAGAATGTATGCCTGGAGAAATAGGGATGAAGGAATAGGAGTACTTTCATCTGTATCAAGAGTTGGTGTACTCAGTATATGGAGATGAGGTAGAAGGAGGGACATTTGTAAGCAGGCTGATATTGGGGGTGAAACAGGCAAGATCTTAATGGAGGACAGAAAGGAGACTGAAAATCACCTACTTGAGTCTCAGCCTGGTGTTTCTCCTGGGGATCTCAGGTAGAAAGTGCTTCCAGGTATAGACAACTGACACAAAGGAATAGGAGTGAACTAGAAGGAAGAGATGATAGAGTCAATGGGAAGGAACAAAACTGGGTCTGTACCAGGGTTTACAGTTCTCTTCCTCCTCTTTCTTCCTTCTCTGCTTTCTCCTCCTCCTCTTCTTCCTGTTCCTCTTCCTCCTCCTGCTACTGCTCCTGTCATTTGTTTTTGTTTCTTTGTTTCATTTTTTGTTTTTGTTTTTGTTTGTTTGATTTGTTTTGTTTTGAGACAGAGTTTCTCTGTGTATCCCTGACTGTCCTGGAACTCACTAACTCAGACACCCACATGCCTCTGTCTCCTCAGTGCTGGGATTAAAACTGCATGTCATTGGGGCTGGTGAGATGGCTTAACTGGTAAGAACACTGACTGCTCTTCTAAAGGTCCTGAGTTCAAATCCCAGCAACCACATGGTGGCTCACAACCACATGGTGGCTCACAACCACATGGTGGCTCACAACCACATGGTGGCTCACAACCACCCGAAATGAGATCTGACACCCTCTTCTGGTGTGTCTAAAGTTAGCTATACCGTGTATATACGTATAATAATAAATAAATAATAATTTTAAAAAAGTGTGTGTCATCATGCCCCACACCAAGGTTTTTTTAATGTCATTCATTTTTTATTGCCTTTGTAGTCTTAAGTTATTTCATACAGTATATCAAGCTCTTTGCCCTCACAATTTTGCATTCCACGCCCCCCCCAACCCACCCCCTGTTTATGCTCTGGAGGTTGTGGGACCTGGGAGAATGGAGCTGTTTAAAAAAAGGCAAATTAAAGTCTCATGTAATAGCCACCTTTATTCAGAGCAAAAAGTAATTTATACTGAGGGGTAATAATAATCATGTGAGTAATGTGTACAGTCACATGGCAAACCACATGTGGCAGACAAGCCACATCTGGTGGCCAAGCTGCATGGAACATAAACAAACAACATAAAGGAACACAAACTAATAACATATAGCCAGTTGTAATGAAAAATCTCAAGTAAACTCAATCCTACCTATACACAGTATCTTGGAGAAACATGAAAACATAATCCAAGAATAATTCCATTCTTCAAGATCATCTTCAGTCAATGGATGTGCTGGAGCTTCTAACAGTTCCTGAAGATAGATGGAGAACTAACTAAAGAGGAGAAAGGCAGAAAGAAGACACAGAGACAAGAGAGAGATTTGGAAGGACTGTTAGTCAATACTGCAACCCCAAGTTTATTTGACACAGCCTTTTTATACCTCACAGGACCATGGGAAACAAAGCCACAAGCCAGTAGTAACAATGACTGACAAACACATAGGATATCTGTACCCATCTGTAAGCCTCCCTGTTTCTTCCAGCAAAGTTAATAGAATATCCAGGGCCTCAACCTTGTACCTCAAATGTATCTCTTACTGTTCTATTCATCATCAGGCCAGGAAATTTGCTTACCTGAAGAACATCTTTCCAGGCCAGCAAACCTGCTTTGAACCTGCCTAGCAGGCAAACTTTTTCTCTGCTAGAGAAGAGATAACTGGCTCCTAACAAATGGAGAATACTTATCTAAATGTGGTTCCAGTGAGGCACCTAAGGGAGTCATCACTAGCATGGTTATTCTTGGCACTGTTTTTACTTTTGATTTTGCTTGAACGGGGGAAAAGGGAGACAGCAGAAGAGGGTGGATTCTAGTTTTTCCTCTTATCAATTTTAATATTTGATTATCCAGCTCATATTCATTCAAGGAATCAGTTCTCTCTTCTTCATGATTAGCATCCTTATCTTTCATAAGCATTTTGATATCCGTCCCAATGAATGCCCAAGCGATTCTAAATTGAAAGGGAATCTTTTCACCTTATTCATAAGCCTTTTTACCTTCTTTTTAATTCAATTTTTAAAATTGAAAATAGATTCTTGAAGAGCAGACCATTCCAGCCAGAATAACAGATAGATCTCCCACCTGAGGAACTTTCTATTACCTTAGTTCCCACAGATACAATCCTACTTCATCCTTTTCACCAGAATCCTGGTGGATCTGTTGCTGTGTCCCATTTTCCAAAATATGGAGAATATTCTCTGCTCTTGTGCAGGCCATAACAACCAAAAGAACAGGTAGGCAGAGACTCTTCACTGGATCAAAGATGCCAACATAAAACCAGAGTCACTGAACCTGACAGAAGTGCATTGACATGCATTGGCATAGAAAACAACTTTCTGAACACCTATAGCTCAAGCACTAAGATCAACAATTAATACATGGGACCTCATGAAAAGCTTCTTCAAAAGACACCATCAATAAGACAAAATGGCAGTCTACAGGTTGAGAATATTTTACTTTATGTTTCTCTTTTAGGGAATGATCTCCCTGCCAAGGTTAATGACTCCATGATGAATAGAAGCAGCTCAATTCCAGAAAGCAAGAATGTGTCTAGTGATCTTCAGGAAAATGGTGATACTGTGAGCTTCAGGACAGCCTTTAAGGCTGTGGGAAAGAATTCTGTAAACATGAGTTCAAAAGTAACATAAATCAGTGAAAGAATGTCTCTTTACAGGATTTCTCAACTATGCAAAATATACGGATGCAGTATGAATTGTATGGGGGGCCTTCATGGACCTGAAAGAACAAAGGCAGCCACCATAATGAGTCAGCTTAGGCAGAAAGGTATTAAGAAAGGAGATATGATTTGATAGAGAAGAAAACCTGGGTCACAAAAGAAAAAGGAATAGTAGAATATATAAAACAACAAGGATCAGATAGATGATTATATAATATTAGTAGTAAAATGGTGGTCTCCTCCACAGAAGCCATCAGCAACTAAAAATGATACAGATATTCTACTCCTTAAAGGAGGTAGTTATTTATATGTGTGATCCAAATATAGATTGGAGGTGGACAAAAAGTCTGGTACCAAGAAAAAAGATGATGGCTTAATGATTTTCCTGTTTTCTGAAATTGCTTAATACTTTTCAATAATATGCCTTGAAACTGTTGAGATAAAAAAGAAAAAACTCAAAGATTAAAAACATGTATTGACATGTTTATATTAACAATTATAAAAATGAGCTTCAATGCTATTTGCCTCAACATGAACAAGAGCTTACTAAATTGCAAATATACATATACATATGTATATATACAATACAAATACAATCCTATGTATATATACATATATATATGATATATGTATATATGTATATATAATGATATATACATGTATATATCATTATACTTAAAGATAACTTTCTCACTTAAAAATAGCCTCTATGTCTAGACTTGGCAGCCACAAGTGTTGTGCCCAGTGAACAGCATGGGGCTGGTTACATTAAAAAAATGTACTTGCTGTCTGGTTCATTTGCCTTGAATGCACTCTGTATCTCAGTTTCTATTTCTAAGGGTCAAGGGGTTACAGTCATAAAGTGCTAACTCATAGTATGATCTAAAGGGAATCTGGGTAAATGATTATACTGATATGCATTTTCTAAGTAGGTAGCTTATGCAAACAGAAGACTGGGCTTTGGTTTGCACGAGAGAGCTATTTGAGGAGATCACAGAGCTGTCAGCTTACATTCATCACAGACTCCACATCTTTCTTCCACCCCTCCCAAGTATCCTTTCCTCAGAACCCTCTCTCAAGCTGAGGTTGGAACTCAGCAATCAGAGAGGGTTTATCCAGCAATTGATGGGAACAGATGCAGAGACACACAAGCAAACATTAAGCATTAGGCACAACTTGGGGCACCCCATAGAAGGACTGTAGGAGCCAGAGGGACTGAGGACAATTGAAGAACATGGTCCAGAGAATCAACTAAGCAGGGCTCATAGAGGTTCCCAGGGACTGAAGCAATATGTGCAGATCCTAAATGTGTCTGAACTAGTGGAATTGCTTTAAGTTTCTTTCTGTTTAATTTGGATGTTGGCTATCAGTTTGTTGAAAATTACTTTTATTATGTTTAGGTATGTCATTTGTATCTCTGATCTCTCCTAGACTTTAATCATGAAGGGGTATTAGATTTTGTCAAAGGCTTTTCATCATCCAATGAGATGATCATGTGTTTTCTTTCAGTTTGTTTATATAGTGTATTACATTGACAGATTTTCATATATTGAACTATCCCTGCATCTCTGCATAGAAGTTAACTTGATAATGTTGAATGTGTTCTTAGATTCATTTTGCAAGTATTTCGTTGAACAGTTTGCTTCAATATTCATGAGGGAAATTGGTCTGTAATTCTGTTTCTTGGTTGAATTTTTGTGTGATTTAGGTATCAGGGTGACTACAGTCTCATATAATTAATTTGGCAATGTTCCTTCTATTTTTATTTTGTGGAATAATTTGAGGAGTATGGAAATGAACTTTTCTTTTAAGGTCTGGTAGAATCTGCACTAAAGCCATCTGGTCCTGGGCTGTTTTTGGTTAGAAAACTTTTAATGACTGCTTTTCTTTCTGTGGGGTTACAGATCTATTAAGATTGTTTATTTGATTTTGATTTAATTTTTATAAGTGGTATTTATTAAGAAAATTGTCCATTTATTTTAGATTTTCCAATTTTGTGGAGTACAGTTTTTTGAAGTATGATCTAATGATTCTTTGGAGTTTAGTTTCTGTCATTATGTACCCCTTTTTGTTTCTGATTTTTAATTTGGATATTCTTTCTCTGGCTTTTAGTTTAGATAAGAGTTTATCTATGTTGTTGATTTTCTCAAAGAACCAGCCCATGTTTTCATTGTTTCTTTGTATTATTCACTTTGTTTCTTGTTGATAGATTTCAGCTGCACGATTGATTATTTCATGCTGTCTACTCCTCTTGGGTGTCTTTGCTTCTCTTTGCTCTAGAGATTTCATATGTGCTGTTAAGGTGCTAGGATGAGAGCTTTCCAGTTTCTTCATGAAGGCGCTTTAATGCTATGAACTTTCCTTTTTCCTTTTAGCACAGTTTTCATTATGTCCCATAAGTTTTTGTATGCTGTCTATTAATTTCATTGAATTATGGGAAGTTTTTAATTTCCTTCTTCATTTCTGCCCTCACCCAGTGGTCATTCAATAAAGAATTGTTCAATTACCATGGTGTTTCTGTCATTGTTGAAATCCAGCTTTAATCCTTGGTTGTCTGAGAGGATTTAAGGGGTTATTTCAATTTTTTTCTATCTGTTGAGACTTGTTATGTGACCAAACATTTGTTTAATTTTTGAGAAACTCTTGTTTCTTTTGTGTTTGAGTGTAATGCTCTATGGATATCTATTAGGTCCATTTGAGTCATGTTATCTGTTTGCTTCATTCTTTCTCTGTTTAATTTTTGTTAGGTGACCTGTCCATTAGTAAGAGTAAGTTATTGAAGTCTCCCATTATTAATGTATGAGGTTTGGTGTATGATGTAAGTGTTAGTAATGTTTCTTTTACAAATATGTAATGTTTCTTTTACAATTTAAGTTTCTTTTAAATATAGGTACCCTTGGGATATAGATGTTGAGAAACATGGTGGTGAATTTTCTTTTGATGAGTAAGAAGTGTCTTTTCCCATCTCTTTTGACTAACTTTGGGTTGCAGTCTATTTTGTTAGAAAAGCTATACTGGGTTGCTTCATGGAACCATTTGCTTGGAAAATCTTTTTCCAATTCTGAGGTAATGTCTCTCTTTCATGTTGAGGTGTGATTCTTGTATGCAGCAGAAGAATGGATCATTATTTTGCATCTGTTCTGTTCATCTGTTTCTTTTTACTGTAAAATTTATATTGAGAGATATCAATGACCAATGATTGTTACTTCTTATAATTTTGTTGTAGTTGTTGTTGTTGGTAGTGTGTGTATGTGTGTTCCTTCTTTGGGTTATGTTGGTGTGAGATTGTTTACTGTATATTTGTGTATGTAACTAACTTCCTTGAGTTGGAGTTTTCCTTTTAGTACCTTCTGTAGGGCTGGATTTATAGATAGATATTGTTTAAATTCAATTTATCATAAAATATCATGCTTTCTCCATCTATGGTGATTGAAAGTTTTGCTGTGTATAGTAGTCTGGGCTGATAACTGTCCAGGCACTTCTCTGGCTTTTAGAGTTACAATTAAGAAGTAGAGTGTAATTCTCATGGGTCTGACTATATATATGCTACTTGGCCTTTTTCTCTTGCTGCTTTTAATATTCTTTCTTCTGTTTGTTTAATGTTTTGACTATTATGTGGACTCTCCTTTCCTATTCATTCTATTTGGTGTTCTATAAGCTTCTTGTATTTTTTGATTGATTGATTGATTTTTATTTATTTTTTTTAAAGATTGATTTATTTATTTTATGTGTATGAGTACACTGTAGCTTTACAGATGGCTGTGAGCCATCATGTGGTTGCTGGGAATTGCACTCAGGACCTCTGCTTGCTCTGGCCCTTATTTATTTATTATATGTAAGCACATTGTAGCTGTCTTCAGACACTCCAGAAGAGGGTGTCAGATCTTGTTACTGATGGTTGTGAGCCACCATGTGGTTGCTGGGATTTGGACTCAGGACCTTTGGAAGAACAGTCAGTGCTCTTAACCACTGAGCCATCTTTCTATCCCTGCTTCTTGTGCCTTTATAAGGTTAGAGAAAAAAAAGTTTTATGATTTTTTTAAAACATATTTTCTAGGCGTTTAAGAGCTGGAATCTTTCTCTATTCCTACTATTCTTAGGTTTGGTCTTTTGGTAGTATCCATGATTTCCTGGATGTTTTATGTCGAGAAATTTTTAGATTTAACATTTTCTTTAACTAACCACAGCCTGAGAGTTGTTGGCATAAATTTATTGCAACTTAGTTTTATTAAGGGCTCAATCTCTCTTCTAACCAGCAGAGGTAAGGGAAGAAAAAAGTTATTAGGCCATGGGGGAAGTAGACCTGTTCAGCAGTAGTTCCTTGGGGTGAGCTCCATCTTGTTTCTCAGGAGTTCAGTCCCATAGGAAACACCAAATATGATTCAGCAGCTGCAAACCAGTTCACCAGGCAGGCAGATACCACACATGAACTGGCAGTTACAATCCAGTCCTTTTGGCAAGCAGACACCAGGCATGAACCAGCAGCTGTAGTTCAATCCTGAGGAGAGGCTGTGGAAGGAGCAAGCTGCCACAGGAACCTCATGAGCAGTTCATAGGCCAGGTTTCCTTAATGGCAGTGCAACCACAAGCTGAACTCAACAACACTATGTAAGGTAAACCAATACATGTGTATCTTTAGTGAAGAATATCGAGGTAGAGCAAACCAAACCAATGCTCAGTGCTCATCCCTCACTATGTGTGGGGTCATATTTATACTCCTTCCTCACAGGTCCTTTCATGTGTGTGCTCTATCAAAACAGTTTTTTTACCTGTGTCTGCTCCAGCAAAACATCCTTTCATGTGTGTCTGCTTCAGGAAAATATTCTTTTCTGTATCTGCTTTACCAAGACATCCTTTCACCTGTGTTCCCAGCAAAACATCATTTGACATAACTAATTTTCCAAAGAAATTAGAAATTTCTACTTCAGAAGGTTTCATCTCTTTTATTCTGTCAGTAATTCTTCCATCTATATAGTTCCTATTCACTTTCTTAGATTTTTCCCTTTCCAGAATTCTCAAAGTTCACATTTTCTTTATTGCTTCTATTTTCATATTCAGGTCCTGAATAGTTTTATTCTTTTTCTTTAACTGTTTGTTTTCTCTTGGCTTTCTTGACATTTTTTAATGCAATTTATTGATTTCCTCTTATTTTTTATTTTCTTCTTTTCAATTTCTTTAAGGGATTTATTAATTTTCTCTTTAAGGACCACTATCATCTTTATGAAGTTGGTTTTTCTTGTGCTTAGCTGTGTTGGAATATCCGGGGTTTGTTGTAGTAGGATAGCTGGTCTCTGGTAGTGATATATTGCCCTGGATGTTATTGGTTTTGTTCTTATACTGACTTTTAGGCATCTAGATTCCTCAGTGTAAGTACTGATTTCTGGGTTTGTATTTGTTGAATAAGTGCTTTCTATCTTGTTTTGTGTTTCATCTTTAGTCTTCTGGCTAGAGTAGCCTGTGATTGAGTAGAGAGTATTCACTATAGCTGGAGGTTGGACTTTTGATGGCCTTGATATCTTCTGGTCTAGCAGGGGTTAATTGCTCAAGTTGCTGGAGTTCTGGCTATGTGTGTGTCCTCTGTTTTGTCCAGGGGTCCTCTGGGATTCAGGATGCTTGCTGGCCTGGCCTCTGGCATAGTAGTAGGCTTCTGATGGAGATGTGGGCTGCTGCAATATGGTTACAAAGATAGGAGGGGCTCTTGTAGTTATGCTGCACAGGTGTGTGCAGGGTGGAGCACATTCTTTTTGGGTTCAGTGAGTAGACCTGGCCTCTAGGGTTCAGGAAGCTCGCCTGGTCTCTGGCTGGGGGGGAAGCTTCTGCCAGAGGTGTGGGTTGGGCTATGTTGATGAGGAGAGCCTGAAACTATTTTCAACAGGTTGTCTATATGATACTCCAAGACTCTGTCTTAAAAGTTTGGTTTTCCTGCAGAAGATCTATAAAAAGAAAATTTATGTGAATTTAATAAGATAGCTACACAAAAACCATTTGATGTTTGGGAAACTGAACAGGAAGAGTCTAAGACTATCAGCCAAAGGTGATGTAACAGACAAACTTTCTGTCTCACCATATTCTTATGGGATGGGTCAGATATAACCCTTCTGGTGAAATCATTCCCATTTTATGAAGGGAGCTGTGCTTCTATGCTCCCACACTGTAATCACAGGCTATGAACTACTATCATGGTATGCAAATTCTTAGGCAATTTTCCTTCTTTGAATGTATGATTAGAACATTTTCAGTATCCAGATGGCAGCTTTCTGAGCTAGTTATTCCCACAAAAGAAAAATTATAGAGCATTCAAATGATGGATCCACTTGTCATGGCAAATTTTATGTGTCACCTTGACCAGGTAATGGACTGTTGCAGGATTTTCCCTGTCCAATGACATTAGGACAGCAGGAGGCCTGTGATTGGACAGGGAAAAGGGAGACAGTGTCTCAGGGGAGAGAAGGCAAAATGGAGGTGGACGTGAACCAGTATGGCTTGAACAGCCACAGGTAGTTATGATATCATAAAGTTAGAATATTTGGGATAAAGCTTTTATCATTATCAATTGGTTCTGAAATTATTGTATTGGCATCTTATAAATTATTTATTGATATATAAATCTGATTGGTTAATATAAGGTTCAAGAGTTTTGCTTTACTTGGTTACTGGAATGTGGGACCACTGATGGTGGAGAGGGAACTAGTGGCTCCAGAGACAAGCGAGCGAGATGCTACGGGGCTAGCTGGAGACAGGTGCTGGTGGCAGAAGTGCTGAGCATGGTCAGCCCCTCACTGGGGAGTTGGCAGGTTGAGAGAATCAGGAGTGTGGAAGTTTGTGGGTTCTTTTTTAAATATTTCCTGCAACCATGGACTTGACCAGATGGCTGGCAAAATGTTAAGTCTGGGTGTGTCTGAATCTAAGGAGGCTCCCAGGAAATATTAACATTTGACTCAGACATTTTGATTAAAGAAGACCCACACTCACCAACGTGATACTTGGTTTTCTTAGGAAGACTCATGATTTTTCTGGAGGAAGATTTACAAGATATGCACAATAAGCTCTACTTTGTAGTTGCTGGTCTTGAGTTTATAACCAATATTTACTTATTTATTTTTCTTTCTATTGGATAGTTCCTTTATTTACATTTCAAATATTAGCCCCTTTCTCAGTTTCCCCTCTGGAAACCTCCTAATCCTTCCTTTACCTGCTTCTATGAGGGTGCTCACCCAGCCACCCACACCTGCCTCCCTGCCCTGACATTCCCTTACACTGGGGCATTGAGCCTTCCTAGGACCAAGAGCCTCTCTTCCCATTGATGTCTGACAAGGCCATTCTCTGCTACATATGTGGCTGGATACATGGGTCTCTCTTTGGTTGGTGGTTTAGTCCCTTGGAGCTCTGAGTGTTCTGGTTGGCTGATATTGTTATTATTTCTATAAGGTTGCAAACCCCTTCAGCATCTTCAGTCCTTTCTCTAACTCCTTCATTGGGGACCCTGTGCTAAGTTCAATGGTTGGCTGGGAGCATCTGCCTCTGTTTTTGTCAGGCTCTGGCAGAGAGTCTCAGGAGACAGCTATATCAAGCTCCTGTCACTATGCACTTCTTGGCATCCACAATAGTGTCTGGATTTGGTGACTGTAAATGGGATGGATCCCCAGGTGGGGCAGTCTCTGGGTAGCCTTTCCTTCAGTCTCTGCTCCATACTTTGTCTCCCTACTTGCTCCTGTGAGTATTTTGTTCCCCTTTCTAAGAAGAACCAAAGCACCCACACTTTGGTCTTCCTTCTTCTTGAGCTTCATGTGATCTGTGAATTGTATCTTGGGTATTCTGAGTTTTTGGGTTAATATACACTTATCAGTAAGTACATACCGTGTGTGTTTTTTTGTGATTGGGTTAAGTCACTCAGGATGATATTCTCTAGTTCCATCTATTTGCCTAAAAATGACCAGTATTTATTATTTATTCTTTTTCTATTCACTCTATACTTTTTCACTGTCTAAGTCTCCAAGTACCTTGTCCTTAAAATAACACAATTGCTCTAATTCCACATGCACACTTACTAATGGCTATTGAAGTAATAAGGAATTCCATAATGAGTCATCATGACATAGTGCTTTCCCTCCAGTTATATAGTATCACCTCTGTTCATGTGTAGTTTACCTTTCTGTTTGCCCCCATTTTCTTGTTGACTACCTAGAGGTCCTTCTTGTCTTCCTTGCTTTTAAGAAAGCGTGTCCCATCAGCCGTTTTTTATAATATCTCTTGGCCATTATGTTCTAGAGGCCCTTTCAACCTGACTACCATGTACAGTTCTTACACACATGGTCTATGTGACAACCAAATGCTGCTATTAATTTTTGTTTCCTCTTGAGTCTTTTCTCCCCAGTGATAAGTTCCAGAATACTAGTATCTGTCATCAACCTTAGTCTTCAGTGCAGCCATTAAGAAGCTTCTCAGTGATTCTGTCTTTGCTTAGTATCCTCCTTAGCATCATAGTTAATGCATTGTTCTCCAGCCTCTCCCAAGGAACGTCAACTTGCAGGCTCTCCAGTCCCATGTAATACACTAATTTGGGAATATCCACTGTTCTGGAACATTTACTTCCTTCTTTCAATGCTGTGTTTTGTTTTATCATTTCTAATTTACTAGTAAATATCACTCATCATTTTTACAAGCTTCTAATAGGTGCCTTGGAAGGATGTCGGAACTTGGTCTTGAGGTGTGTGCCAGGGTATTAAATCCTGAGTCATACTGAGCTCCCCACCTCTGTGTATACAACCTCTCCTGAACTGAGCTTTACATTTGGGTCCCTCCTGGGACAGGAACTTCATGAGTCACTCCCAGGCATCCTGTCCCAGTGCCTAGTAGCTTATTTTACTGCATATCACTTCTTCAGACCGGCTATGGTAATATTTGGCCCTAGATAATGTTCTAGTTGAAAGAGAAGAGGCAGAAAGCAATGATAGTTAGGGTAGTGTTTCCAACATGTCTGTCTCCACTGGGGATTCTATACAGTGTTCAGAATCCATTTATTAATCAGCATTAAAGAAGCTGAAACAAGTGCTTGCTTTGGGAGCATGTATACTACAATTGACATGATATAGAGAAGAATAGCATGGCCCCTACACAAGGATGCCATGCAAATCTATGAAGCATTCCATATTTTTATGATACTTTGCTATGTTTACAGATAGGAGCCTATCATGACATGACTGTCCTTTGAGAGACCCAGCAACTGACTGAAACAGATGCCAAACATTGGACTGAGCACAGGGACTCTTATGAAGAGTTGGCAGAAGGCTTGAGGGTCCTGAAGGAGATGGGAACTCTACAGGAAGACCAGCAGTGTCAACTATCCTGGACCCTTGGGATCTTTCAGAAACTAAACCATCAACCAAAGAGCATATACAACATGGACCTAGCCTCTCCCTGCCACCCCTGTCCTCCCCACCCCCACCCTGCACACATATAGCAGATATGCTGCTTGATCTTCATGTGAGACCTCCAAGAGCTGGAGCAGGGGCTGTCTCTAAAACAGGTCTGTGGAATTTGTTCCCCTTGCTGGGCTGCCTTGTCTGGCCTCTGTGAGAGAGGATGTGCCTAGCCCTGCAGAGATGTGTTGTGCCAGGGTCAGGGGATACCCAGGAGGGACTTCCACCATCTCAGAGGAGAAGTGGGGAAAGATGGGGGGAGGGATTGTTTGAGTGGTGAATGGGGGACTGCAACTAGGATGTAAAGTGAATAAATAAATTAATTAATGGGGAAAAAAGAAACTGGAATCATTTCCTTCTTTTATTTTTAAAGAGTAAATTTTTTGAGGAGAATCTACATCTGGAAAGAATGTATATAGTAAAATAAATTGTATTTTTTATCTTTTGTTTTTTATTAATATGTATTAATTGTGTGTTTTAATGAGGCTTATTGTGTTATTTCTATATACTGTGTATCATACACTGCTTAAAACTAATTTTCCTTCATTTACAATCTCCTACTTTATTCTCTGTATATCAGTATTCTGTGTTCAAGTGAGTGATTTTTGGTTTTGTAATTAACTTTTGAGCCAGGAGTTTTATTAAATATTTAGTCTGGTACTCATTATATGACTCAGATTCGCCATGAATTCCTTGCTTCAACCTCTCAAGTGCTTTGAATTCAGGTGTATATTACCAAGGCCTGGTTGCACTACTTAGTTAATTACAAATTTAAGGAACTTGCATTTAAAATACATCTTACTTACTTTTGAAAATTTCATATATGAGTGCTCTACTTATATTATTTTCCCCTTTTTTCTTTTTCAAAATATTTATTGTCCCTTCTCTATTCCTCAAATTTACTACTGCATATATATAATGTTTATGACTGACTACTTATTATTGGATCACCCAGGGGCTGGTCCTTGGAGAAGACTGATTTCATGTTATTCAGCAATCATTAGCCTATAGTAGTTCTTTGATGGGTCTAGAGGGTGGGTCCCTGTGAGATTTTCCCACCCACTTTGGCATGTCAATTAGTGTAATTACTTTTCAGGAATTATTTAAACAGCCACGTTGTTGAGATTTCATGGACACTTTAAAAAATTTTTTTTTTTTACTTATTCATTTTATATCCCACTCACTTCCTCCCTTCAGATCACCTCCTCCCACAACCCCCCTTCCTTCCCTCTCCCCTTCCTCTCTGAGCAGGTGGGGGCCTCCTGGTTATCCCCCCACCCTGGAACCTTGGTCTTAAGTTGGGCTGGTCACTGGTTGGCTGTTCCCTCAGACTCTGCTACATATCCATTCTCTGCATTTCTTATAGACTGGATAAGTTTCAGGTCAAAAGTTTTGTGGTTAGATTGGTGTCCCTATCACTCCCCTGGGGCTCCTACTTGGTCACAGGAGGTAGCCTCCCCAGGGCCCATATCCCCAGTGCCGTGAGTCATAGCTAAGGATATCTCTGTTGATTCTTGGGTGCTTCCCATATCCCATGCCTCTCTGTCTCGTTTTGGAGATGCCCCCTATCTCCCCACTGTCCCCACCATCAGTTGCAGATTTTCATCCATTCTCATGGCCATCTGGCCACTCTCCCTGTCCCTCCCCTCCACTGACTACCTCCCCACTCCCCCTGCCCCCCGCACTCCACCCCTCCACTGACTACCTCCCCACTCCCCCTGTGCCCCGCACTCTGCTCTCAATCCCCTCTCACCCAGTACCCTTTCTCCATTTGCCTTCCCTGACCATTACATTCCTTCTTCCAAGTGAGAATCAAGCCTTCTTTCCTGTTATGGACACATTTTGTTGATAACTTAAGAGTAGTACTTCCATATGCAGTCTCAACCAATATTATAATGTTTAATTGTTAACCTGGATGTGAGTTTAGAGTCTACTTTTAAAATAAAAGGCGCTTTTCAGCTGATATTTACTGCTTCATACTGAGCATTTCCTTAGTAAGCAAACATTAAGTTTACTTAGAAGAATAAGGATATGTTTATATTAAATAGATTATTGTTTATATTCGGCAGCTAACTGCAGGTATAAAAAGTTAATAACGTGTTTTTTGGAAAAAATATAAATCAAAAAATTTTTTAAAAAAATTTCTAGCAGTGAGAGTGCAGCTGGAACATTTTGTACCCAGACAAATAGTTCATTGTGCAGCTGATACCCCAGGATGTGAGGTGGAAACAGGCGACCAGAAGATTCCATCATTATTTCAGTATCATTAGTTGAATGAATGCTGCTGGGAAAATTAGGAGGGGAATAAGGGGAGAAGAGAATATGATGCTTTTGTTTATGAGATAAGTTTAAAGCTTTTTTCTAGATTGATACATTTATGATACCATGGTGCTTATACCCTGGTGGCCATTTAAGCCATTATGTCAGTATCCAAAGATGATATATGTAATATTTTTCTTTTGAGGATTTGTTAATGTTGATAGAAATTTATGGATCCATGAAATTTTATAAAATAAGTTTTTCAAAGTCTTTTAAAGGCACTGCCTCCTCATTTTCTTATAGTCTATGCATCTTAGTTTGTATAAGAATCAATATTTTAAAATTGCCCATTGTATTGTTACTCTTGATAGTTGTGTTATGTTACCATGAATGCTTTCACTTCAGGATACAAAGGTTATATTCATATCTAGGAAAACAAACTATATTGCCATTATACTTTTCTAAGGGATATCTTTTGATTTATGACATTATTCTAACTTAAATTTTATAATGTTTCTTAAAATGGTCTCAAGACTATTTAGAAATTGTGTTTTCAAGTCTTGAGTCTTCTTAAACTTATTATGAGTTAATCAACTAGGAGTTAATCACTTGGTCAATTGACTCAGTAAACTTGATGTTTCCTAGGCAATACATTTGTCTGTATAGCTTAAGTATTTGTTGTTGTTATTATCATTGCCATCATTGTCGTTGACATCATTGTCATCATCATCATCATCATCATCGTCATCATCGCCATCATCACCATCACCATCATCATCATCATCATCATCATCATCATCATCATCATCAATTATTTATAGCTCTAACTTTACTTTGAACAGCTACTTAACCTAGAGGCACAAGTTTAGTCTGCTCATTTTCCCAGGATGGTTTGTGGACTGACTTTTTCTTTCTGTTTCTTCTATTATTATTTTTAAGTGAAGACATTTAGGTTTTATTAAGTCATGTAATTAAGGTTCCAGCTTCCTATTCCCTGTATGTCCTGAAAGTCCCCCTGTTGTTTATGCTGCTATTGATGTGGAGCAGTTACTTGTTCTTCACCAAGGCAGTAGATTGGAAACAGTACAGTTGAGATTCTTGTTACTCCTGTTTAGGGCAAACAGGGCACATGATAGGGTGGGGGCTCTGCTGAGGGAATAATGCCACATATACATTATATCTTATTATTTCTTTTCACATTCTTATTTTTACAACTGAGAGGCATTAATATATGTATATATACATATTTGTATAGGAAAAATTAATGATTAAAGAGGTTATGAATCTGAAAAAGAATAATGGTATATAGGAAGGTTTAAAGAAAAGAAGAGGCAATGATGTAATTATAGTATAATATAACAAATAAAAGAAATAATTTTATGTTTTTCTTAAATAGAAAAGTTAATATCTTTTATTATCTTTTTATTACTTTATTTTTATTATCTTTTGATACATCTCTTTTATACTCTATATTTTAGACTTATGACTGTTGTCTATTGTTGTCTATTGTGGTTTTATATCCTAATTTTGAAAGTTATCAGTTCTATTCTTTATTTTTATATTTTGAATTTCTGTGTTAACTGTAAACTATAAAAGTTTTTTTTTTTTTCTGTTTTTAGGTTTTTGGAAAGACGTCATGTAGTCCTGTATATGTTGATGGTGGGAGAAATACGTAGGCTTGAGAAGGTGCCATGTTGGTAGGTAATACCCATTAATTGTCTATCACATTTATGTTTGTGGTGAGTACACCAAAGAAGACATGCAGCCTGTCTTTTGGGTATCTTCAACAAATGGAACATACAAAAATGTAAAATAAAAGAAATAGGTACATGATAAGAGAAATATATTTTAAGGTGGACAATTCATTATCTACGGTTTAACTACATTGCACAGGAACAGAGAGAGATTAGGTTCAGTGATATATCTAGATTGGTTCTAAAAGTTGGATAGATTTTATATAAGATGAGAAAGTGATAGTAACCCTGTGAAGTAAAGTAATGCTGCATAAATGTGTAAGGAATGGGTGAGGGGACAAATCAATGACTAGTCTCTTTGGGAAAAAAGCCTGAATGGTGGTAACTAGGTCAAATCGAGTTGGTTTTCAAGTGAGCAGATGAATTTTTATTTTCTGTAATAGTCAGTGGAAGATTATATAGAGGCATGGTAAAGACTTTCCTAGAAGAAAGGAACAACAGCATGATTTAGAAGTACAGAGAGTCTGTGGTAGTAATTCAGGTGTAAGCTGATAGGGCCTAAGGACAGGGAGAGACGGAGTAGAATTATAATGAGAGTAAAGTGGAAACAGGAAAGACAAGAGGCCAGTGATGGATGAGCTGGAAAGGAGACCTGAACCATTTGGTGTGAGAGTAACCTAGTTTATGAGGAACGTGCTGTATTTTTCTTTTATCTTCTGATTTAAACATTTGGTTTGGAGTTCATCATCTCTCAAGGGATAGATGAAGCTCAGTGAAAGAACAAAACTTGGCTTTTGTTCTAGAAATTCAAACCTTATAAATAAGGAGAGATTTGTGTAATCTATAAAATAGAGTGCATGTGAAAGCACAGAAAAGTATCTTGGCTGTATATTTGGAAGGATGGTTCCCATCAGGATAAAAAGTAATGGGCTGTGCAGGGAGGAGAGAGACAGAAAAGTTCCTGGTATGTAGACATCTAAGTGCCCCATTCTGTTTCCTGGCAATGCTCTGGAGGGGGCAGGGCTTGTTAAGAGGATAGTAGGGCAGTAACCCATGGGGCTCTAACAGATGGTGAATGATAACTTCATGGGGGTGAATTTCTATGTTCCAAGACTGGTACCAAAATTTTCACCTAAACACTGCAATAGCAAGACAGCCTCCCCAGACGTTATATGAGAGCTGGCTTGAAGACCATATTTTCTTCCTATCTCCAGTGAACCATATTATGGCTCCAGAGACACACGAAATCTTCAGAAAAGTTTCAGCTGCAGATTTTTTTCTACTTTTCAGACTCTTAGTAATGATTCAGTTGTGTAATAAAACTTTAATTTTATTTATCACATATTTAATTTTGTAGGCTTTCATTACTCTGATGCAATCGAGAAAGATAAATCATATCTTGTGCAAGTATGCATTTCTTTTAAATAGAAATAAAATAAAGTGTTTTACTAAATAATAAGCCCCTTTCTTATTTTCATCTTTTTCCTTTCTTTTCCTTTCCTTTCTTTTCTTTTCTTTTTTTTTTTTTTTTTTTTTTTTTTTTCAAGACAGGGTTTCTCTGTGTAGCCCTGGTTGTCCTGGAACTCACTCTGTAGACCAGGCTGGCCTCGAACTCAGAAATCCGCCTGCCTCTGCCTCCCAAGTACTGGGATTAAAGGCATGCACCACCACCACCCGGCTAAGTCCCTTTCTTTTAAAAGACCATTGCACATAGCATTTTCTTTTCTTTTCACAAAGATGAATGTAGAGTGTTAGTTAGACTCATTCCCTTGGAACATGAAAACATCATCTTAGTCTCAAACAGCTCGGCCTAATGAGGAAGGTAAACATAAACAAGTAATCAGTATGCAGACTGTTTCAAATCCATTGTAGTATAGCTTAGATAAAAAAACCAACCAGTCATGGTGCTGGCCTTGCTGGCCAGGGCCTTCAGGAGACCCCTCTTGGCTCGAGGAAGGCCCACCTACCTACTTCAGGCTAGATACCCCAGTGCCCAAGGCAATGCATGCACACCACTCTGAAGTCTAGGAAGTCAGAGATGCCTGACTCTAAAGACAGAAAGGTGGTACCCTGAGGCCCTGCTCCTAGTTGGTATAGGACCCAGCCCCGAAATGACTGCATGGGTCAGGTGACAGCACACAGCTCAGTCTCTGCTGCCACCAGTGAAAGAGACATATTTTACTCATTTTGGGCAGGTTCTATGGGTAGAGGTCAGACCACAGCCACCAAATGCCCATCCCTTTCCATCCCCCAAACCATCTGTAGCCCTGTTGTCTAACCTCATAGCTGGCCAATAAAAGTTAAATAGAAATAACGAACAAACAAGCAAACAAGCAGCCCCCAAAACCCAAAACCAACTACCAGCAACAACCAAAAACCCAAACAAATAAACAAACACTCCCAAAGTTCTCCAAAAACCAGTCAATTAATAGCTCACAAGTGAATTTCCTAGAAGTTATTATGCATAGTAAATTGGATCTTAGGTATAGGGTTCAAAAGGGAAAAATATTTTACTCAAAAAAATGTATTTACATAGACTTTATAAACAGTAATCTTGGCTAAAGAGTATGTACAAAGAGGACTGTAGTTAAAAATTTAGTTTTTAGCTATGACAAACTGGAAATTCAGCTTTTAAGTTATTATATACATACATATATACATATGCAGAAATATAGCCAATACACTTTATACACACACATATGAATGCATACACACATACACGCAACACAAAAGAAGGGGAAACTGAGGAAGATTAGGTTGGCATTTTATACAGTATCTGAAGGAAGCTCTCTGTAACCAAGCAGAAAGTGGATAAAATTTGGAGAGGGGAAAGGAGAAAGAAATGATGGTATACCCATCAGTATCAGAGGTAGCCTGGGAATCTAGGAAACATAAGTTCTATAATCTCCCCAAGGGCATATGGCAAGACATTGAGAACCCACCCCACTCTACAGTCAGTGCCTGTGGCCAAAACCTTGAAGACATAACTTTAGGGCGTTGGAAAGGAGGTACTGGACTGCCAGAGACGTGAGAGGGCTGCCAGAGGCCATATTGGGAATCGGGACAAGATAATTCATGGAAGAGGGGAAACTGTGGTGAAGGGTCACATGCTGCTTCTGAGAAACTACAAAGAGCTTGAAGAGAGATGGGCACCAGTAGCTCCGCCGAGAGTCATCAGGAGAGGAAGAGAAACGTTTGCGAGGCCTCTGGGTTCCCAGGGCTAGTTGCTTTCTCTTCTTCCTTTTCACCCTCTCTTCCTTTCTGTTAATTCATGTGTGTAGATTTAATACACCCCCATGTTTTCAGTTTATTTTCATTTTGCTCTGTTTCTCTAATGTTATTTATATTTAAGTAAAGAATTCTTATATGTGAAAACAAACTAAAATCCATAGCTGCAAAAATTATATAGTATTTGTGTGTATTTACACATACATATTTGTGTTGACCTAGTTCCGATTTTTCACCTAATTATCATTATGGAGGTTTTTCATGTTAATCTGTATGTTAAGTCTGTGTAGTATTTCTGTTGGACACAATATAAAGTTCACTGCCATTTTCTATTAATAAGGGCATGCTTATTGCTTCTAAGCTCCAGGTCTTGATTAAAAATGGCTGTAGTGAATATTCTTGTATGTTTCCTTTTAAGTATGTGCAAAACCTTTGGGCATCTGTCTAAAACATAGTACTTATTTGAAAGGTGTACAAATTGGTAACTTTTGTGAATTAAAGCTTAATTGCATGCAAAATGTATTTTACTTAATACTTCAGCAGAGGGTGTATGGTAGTTTCAGAACTGAGTCGTTTTTAAAATGTGTCAGCTTGATGGAAATTTCTAGATAGGAATGAGACTCAAGTCTGTGGCAGCTCAGGAGAGCCTGGACTCTTATTATGATACTACCTGGGACTTTATTATGTAAGTTTCATGAGACAGCCCAGAAAGCTATTTGTTTAAAATATTTCAAAGCCAGGAAAAAAGTTCAACTTGTAGTTCAGAAGGTAGAGAAATTGGAAACATCTGGTGAGTTCAGTTGCAGACATGGCTTGAGCTGACGTGCGATGTAATAACCAGGCAGCTGACTAGTCCAGTCTAATTCTGGTGAGTAATATTTTCTCAGCAGTCTCCTGGCCACAGAGTATCAAAAGGCAATGGGAACATGTTGTAAAGTGCCTTGATGCCCGGAACAATTACACTCTGGAAACATTGTCTTGGCTGGCTGAATATGACCACAGCCACAGCTCACTCTACAAACAGAATTAGTCATGGAGAGAGTGTCGAACAGCATTCTGCAGAACTTTCTTGTTCAGATGTAGTGCAGGATACCATGATGTGCCTTCACACCCTGGGATGATACTGATGCCCAACACTAGGCATGAAATATAACGTAGGACTTTGCCTTGCATGGTTAGAGACGAACTTTTTCTCAGGAATTGTTGACTGTTGTCTTTGTAGAGACATTTTATGTACACGTGGGTCTACATTTCAGAGTTATCATCTTTTACTATTTTAATATTATGAAAAAAACATAAATTATTGGTGTCTATAGAAGCACAATGATCTCCAACTCCTTCTTGTGCTTCTGTGTCTTGCTGATTTTTCATCTCTTAGCATCCTTTTGGTGAAAGAAATGACTTCCTTTGTTCACAGTGTACATATACTTTGTGATTTTTGTATTTTAATGTATTTATATGCCTATATCCAATCAATCATGTCTGATTTTTTTTCATTTAAAAATGATTGCTTATTTTTGTTATGTGTGTATGTGTGGTTGCCTGCATGCATGTTGGTGCACCACACATGTGCCTGATGCCTACAGAGGCCAGAAGAGATGTAGAAGCCATGTATGTGCTAGGAACTGAACCCAGGTATATCACAAGAACAAGCGCTCTTTTTTTTTTAAAGATTTATTTATTTATTTTATGTGTATGAGTACACTGTAGCTGTACAGATGGCCATGAGCCATCATGTGGCTGCTGGAAATTGAACTTAGGATGGCCCCGCTCGCTCCGGTGTAATACACTGCAGCTGTCTTCAGATGCACCAGAAGAGGGCGTCAGATCTCATTATGGATGGTTGTGAGCCACCATGTGGTTGCTGGGATCCGAACTCAGGGCCTTCAGAAGAGCAGTCAGTGTTCTTACCCGCTGAGCCATCTCGCCAGCCCAGAACAAGTGCTTTTAACTGAGCCATCTCTGTAGCTTCACTTACCTGCCTCTTAAAATTAGGCTGATTTATAAGGATGTTCCTTGTGATGAGTAATTGAAGAATTTATTCACAATTGAAGAACAAATGCTTATAACAGAGATGAATCAACTATGTAATAACAAGACCACACAGGACTTTGATATGAAATCTAACTTGGCTGTTAGTACTCATTTTTCTTCTATGGGTCCATTCTTGTATTTTTTTTTTTTTAAATGAGACTATCTTTCCCTGTAATTTTCCAAAGGCAATTTTCTATCACTGAAAACATCAGTGCATAAACCTGCAATTATTGACCACTTTTGGAGGCTGCTGATGGTTTGCTATCTGATCGAAGAGGTAAGTGTGCTCTAATGGAAAGTTAGAGTGTCTGTTTTCTGCTCTACACAGACACGATGACCTAAAGCATGGCTAAAGCCAAGGCACTGTCTCAAATTAAGGAGACCTCAGAAATATTGTTCTTAGTATGAATCAATTGTTCACATTATTTATAAACCAGTACCATCAGCTAGTACTTACTGAATATTCCCTTATACCAAGAACAACTCTAAATATTGTAGCAGACATCGGCTAGGCATCCAAATTGGTGCAACACACAGTGACCCATAGATATGTATGGATTTTTCCAACTTTGGTTTTAGTACCGTTCTTCATTTAGTTAATAAAAATATTTTCTTTTAAGTTGAATATGACTTTTATATATCAATTGTTCTATCATTTACTGCTTTTAATCTTTAGAGAACTACCCTTTTAGTCTGTTTTCTGAAAGAAAAAGCTTTCTTTCTTGAATGCTTTTGTACCAGATCTTCTGTAATATCACTTCAGGTTTTTATGAACTAGCTGAATTTCATGCCCAAACATCTGTATTTTCTTTGTGTAGGCACATGTGTGTACTAAGGTACTAGCAGACAAGGCACAGTGATGCTAAAATATATGACTTTTATGTTTTAGGAGGGCTAGGATATGGTCCAAAATACGAGAAATTAAGATAATTTATGACAGGGAGCGGCAGAAGATTATTTTACTTATTGACTCCATGCTTTCTGACTCTGGTAAATTCCTTGTATTTTCTGAGGCTTGTTTTCCTTGTCTTTGGAATACTGTGAATACCAGAAATAATATTTGTTGAGCACCTTGTAGAGGGAAATCGTAGTTTGAGCTAAGTGAATAGCTAATAACAGGAGGGTGTGGGTGGGAAAGAACAAGATCTTCCTGCCAGATGCAAGAATTTGTGAGATGCACATGGAGACTCTGTTTCTGACCTCCACAGTACACCAGAACGTCTGTGAGGTGCACATGGAGACTCCACAGTTCTGTCATATATAATAGACCGAGCTGGTGCAGTCTGCAGGTAGCTATAAGATGAATTCATAAGCAGGTAGTCCATCTGCCATCCTACATATAGCCTAATCTTTTCATTTTTATAGCACTAGAAAATGAGGCCCAGAGATTCCACATTAAGTGTGGCAGAAATCTTTGAACAGAAGTCCAAACTCAGGAGTTCTTCAATCAAAATATTGCTTGTGCTCAACTGCTTTCACAGTAACTAAATTCATTATCATTTTTATAAACAAGTATTCAACTCCCCTTTCTTTCATATCTTTTGCTACACAGAATTGAGTCACATTGAACATTTTATACTGGCAGTTATTATTTTAAATGTGATGTCTGATTCAAACCTTATGTTCACCAGCTTTCAGAAAAGTTAGAAAAAAAAAAATTGCCCGAGGGTCAGCAGATGTTGAAGGACGTAGGTAGACAGATAATTAGGAAGTGGTTTTCTAAGTAAGGGTTACCCTAAAATTTTATGCATACTCTCCTTTGATCTTTGGACTTTTTTCTCTTTGGCCTGGGTTTGATGCTGGCATCCACTGTAGCTGGCAAGAGTTAAATTAATCCTTTGCACAGAAAACAAGTTCATGTTTGCTAACAACTACAGAATTAATTTGAATTTACTTAGCTAAAGGGGAACATGATGAAGAAAGATAAAGTAAGGTCTTTGTCTAATCACTCAGCCTCCACTGTTTTTGTTTGTTTTAGTTACATTTTCAAACATTCTCATTTTCCCATGTTCTGTGTTCGCCTTGGAAAACCTTCTAATAGCATAAATGACAAACAGGAGTTCCTGGCTGCTGACTCATCAGCTCAGCTTGGCAGGACTCCACTTGCAAATGCTGCAACAGGCCACTTTCAAAATAAGTCCCTGGCAGCAGATGTCACTGTTGGTCT
The DNA here is from genome assembly GCF_008632895.1 of Mastomys coucha. NCBI lineage: Eukaryota > Metazoa > Chordata > Mammalia > Rodentia > Muridae > Mastomys > Mastomys coucha. The sequence goes on along the minus strand of NW_022196896.1, from coordinate 73,380,804 downwards.
GTCTAACTTTATAGCACTTCCTCACTAGTGGAGCGCATGAGTCTGAGCTAGGCAAGCCTATATTTCAGGGAGCATGGTTTTATGAAGCATTTGATAGTGGCCCTTGGGACTGATTTAAGAGCCATGTCTTAATCTTGTTTCATTACACAGAATTTTAAATATTGTTAGTTTTCACTTTTACCTCCTATGTTCTGGGGAATCAAGTTCAGTACCCTTGTATGCTGGGCAAACATTCTGCCACTGACTTGTACTCTGTACCCTTGTTTATTTTGAGACTGAGTTTCACTGTGTATTCCAGGTTGGTCTTGAAACCTTGGCTCAGCCTCATGAGTGTTGGGGTTACAGATGTGCAACACTAGCTTCCATTTTTAATAGAGATCTTTCCTATTAAATTGAAATGTTTTTTTCTTTCTTTTCTCTTGGTTCATGTTGTATATATATATATTTTTAAGGATTTATTTATTTTATTTATACGAGTACACTGGAGCTGTCAGACACACCAGAAGAGGGCATCAGATCCCATTACAGATGGTTGTGAGCCACCATGTGGTTGCTGGGAATTGAACTCAGGACCTCTGGAAGAGCAGTCAGTGCCCTTAACTGCTGAGTCATCTCTCCAGCTCCATATGTTGTATATTAAGAATGGAACATCTGTCCCTCTTTTCTCTCAACTGTGCTCATTTGCTCATGTATAAATCCCCTGATGTCCCATGCTGTGAGAAATTTTCTTCAACATCAGTTTTGTACCCACAGTTTTACTTAGTTGTGTGAGCTGTTTATACTGTCTGTTAACTTCTCACATTCTTTCTTCTACTTACTCTTCTCTGAGATTCCAGGACAGTGACCTTGGAAGCCACATACTTCAGACACAGCATTGAGTAAGACTTGATACTGTGACAGGAGAGTGGGAGAGGAGGCGAGACATTTTCCGGTTTCTACTATTTTATTTAAACACTAAGCATCAGTTTGTGACTGTAGCTGTGGGGTGGTCCCAGCCTCTTGCTTCTGTTGGCACTTCTGTAAGCAGTCTCATAATTTTCTCTCAGAGGAACCCACTGCAGGCAGCAGCATACATGCTTTCCTTACAGTACCAGATGTGGGGCACCTCCTGCTATCTCGAAGGTTCTGTTTATCTTTATCCTTTCCCTTTATTTCCTGTGTCTCAGGTTTGTAACTGCTTTCTGAGTTAACTGTCTTTCTAACCTCCATTAAGCCTCTGTGTTAAAAACATAGTTTTCTTTTTCTTGCTTCCTGACTTGTTTTTAATGTTAAAAAAACATTAAATATAAAGTAGCAATATCACATCATGTTTTTATTAATATTTTTAAGTACTCTTCTGATTTGGCCCTTAACATATGTGACTATTTGTTACATAATTACTTGTAAAATCCATATGTACCTCCAAGTAGGACCAAAACAAATCTTTCTATACTGAAAGACCTTGTCTTTGCAAAAATATATAATTCTTCTAGTGTGTGTTTTTTGCATGTACTTGTGTGTGTGTGGATGTGCATGCACATTATCTCTCTGTTTGCATGTACATGTAGGTATCATGTGTGTTATATTTGTGTGCATGGGTAGGTATGTGCATGTATGCATGCTGGTTGTATCTTAATCACTCATGGAACCTGGAGGTACTGGCTCAGGTAGTCACTTGAGGTACTGACTCAGGCTGCCAACGGACTTCAAGGATCTACCTCTCTCTCTGCATCCCCAGTTCTGAAATAACTACCTTTGGCTTTTATGTGGGTGCCGCTCATCTGAACTCAGCAAGCACTCTCTAGACTGAACCATTCCTCAGCTCTAGAAAAACAATGCTTCAAAGCTTTCAGCAGGGCTTTGCATCGACTGAAATGGCTCATGGCCTATGATCTGCCCTTGATCTAGTCTACATTGTTTTGTACAGAACCCAAACCAACACCAGAGCTTTGCTCAGTGCTGTGTTGTTGAGTGTTGGGAAATCCTTTTGTTGTTCATGAACTTGCTAGTGTCCAGTCATTTTAGTAATTTGCAAGAAACAACAAAAATAAAGTAACTAATTCAGAGTGTGTTTGAATTAATCATTATCTTCCATTTTGTTTTCTTTCTCCTGAAGTCAAGCGCTTCTTTTTGTACAACATTCATTTACTCTCATTAACTGACTAATACTCACTAGTATGGAGTGATTTAATGTAATGCCATTAATGGACGTAGTGGGATTCTTTTTTTTTTCTTTTTACTGCTTCTATTTTTTTTAATTTAATTAAAATATGACATTTCCCCTTTCCCTTTCCTTGCCCAAACCCTACCAAATACCACATGCAAGTTCTAGGCCTTTATGTTCATATGGTTAGCTCTTTTGTTCACAGATGTCTCACTCATGTTAACAAGGACATAAGTTTCTGGGTCTCATTTATTCTATAATCTTCTTCCTTTTAAAATGACTCATTTCTTGTTCACTTTAAGTTAATGCTTAACTATTTTCTGATATATATATATATATTACTTTTAAATTTTATTTTATTTATTTACATTCCAGTCTTTCCCCCTCTCAGTCCCTTCTCCCACATTCATCGTTCCATTCCTCCTTCCCCTTGTCTCCAAGAGGGTGCCCCCTTTTCCACCAGGCTTCCCCTTTTCTGGGGTTTCAGGTCTCTCGAGGATTAAATGCATCTTCTCCCACTGAGGTTAGACCAGGAAGAATCTGCTACATATGTACCAGAGGCTTCAGACCAGCCTGTGTATGCTCCTGGTTGGTGGCTCAGTCCCTGGGGTCTGAGTTAGTTAAGACTGTTGGTCTTCCTATGGGGTTGTTATCTCTTTTATTTTCTTCAGTCCTTCCCCTAATTCAAGCATAGGGGTCCCTGATTTCAGATCAATGGGTGGATGTAAGCATCTGCTTCTGTCTCAGTCAGCTGCTAGTAGGGACTCTCAGAGGACAACCATGCTTGTAAGCACATCATAGCATAGTAACGGCAGGCCTTGGAGTCCCATCATGAAATAGATCCCAAGTTGACTGGGTCATTGGATGGCTTTCCCTACAGTCTCTTGCCTCTGCTGTTCTTTAAGACATGAACAATTCTGGGGCAGGTGTTTTGATTGTGGGTTAGTAACCCTGTCCTTCCACTTGAGGCCTTATCTACCTTTGAGGTGAACTATTTGAGGTCCCTTTCCCCAATGTTGGGTATTTTGGCTAAGGTCACATCCAAAGAGTCCTGAGTGTCTCACCTCCTGGGTCTCTGGTACTTTCTAGAGGGTCCCCCTATCTCCCACTCCCCAAGGTTGCTTATTTCCTTTCATTCTTCTGGCCTTCTGGCCTCCTCTCCCGTCCCCCTGCCCCCCGCCCCATATCAGATTCTTTTTTTCTCTTTTCCCTCTCCCTCCTCTCTCCCATCGAAGTCACTCCTCTCCCTCTGCCTCCTGAGATTATGTCCTTCCCACTTCTAAGTGGGATTGAAGCCTCTCCATTAGGGCATTTCTGCTTGTTACACTTCTTACAGTCTGTAGGTTATACTTTAGGTAATCTGTACTTTTTGGCTAATATCCACTTATAAGTGAGTACATACCTTTGGGACTGAGTTACCTCACTCAGCATGGTATTTCCTAGTTCCATCCATTTGCCTGCAACATTCATGATGTTCTCCTTTTGTTCTTTTTCTTTTAAATGGGATAGTTTATTTATTTACATTGCAAATGTTATCTCCATTCCCTATCCCATTCCCCCTTACCCTGTTTCTATGAGGGTGGTCCCCCACCCACCTACCCACACCTGCCTCATTGCCCTAGCATTCCTCTATACTGGGTCATCAAGCCTTCACAGGACCAAGGGCCTCTCCTCCCACTGATGCCAAATAAGGCCCCTTCAGCTCATTCAGTCCATCTCCTAAGTCCTCTGTTGGGGTTCCTGTGCTCAGTCCAATGGTTGGCTGCAATCATCCATCTCTGCATTTGTCAGGAACTCACAGAGCCTCTCAGGAGACAGCTATATCAGACTCCTGTCAGGAAGCACTTGTTGGCATCCACAATAGTGTCTGGGTTTGGTAACTGTATGTGGGATGGATCCCCAGATAGGGCAGTCTCTGGATGGCCTTTCCTTCAGTCTCTGCTCCACACTTTGTCTCTGTATCTCCTCCTGTGAGCTTTTGTTCTTCTTTCTAAGAAGGACCAAAGTATCCACACTTTGGTCTTCCTTCTTCTTGAGCTTCATGTGGTCTGTGAATTGTATCTTGGGTACTATGAGCTTTTGGGCTACTATCCACATAACACTAAGTACATACCATGTGTATTCTTTTGTGATTGGGTTAACTCACTCAGGATGATATTTTCTAGTTCCACCCATCTGCCTAAGAATTTCATGAAGTCATTGTATTTAATAGCTGAGTAGCACTCCATTGTGTAAATGTATCACATTTTCTGTTTCCATTCCTCTGTTGAAGGACATCTGGTTTATTTCCAGCTTCTGGCTATTATAAATAAGGCTGCTATGAACATAGTGGAGCATGTGTCCTTGTTATACGTTGGAGCATTTTTTGGATATTTGCCCAAAGTGGTATAGCTGGGTCCACCGGTAATACTATGTCCAGTTTTCTGAGGAACCACCAGACTGATTGGTTGTACCAGCTTGCAATCCTACCAACAATGGAGGACTGTTCCTCTTTCTCCTCATCCTTGCCAGCATTTTCTGTCACCTGAGTTTTTGATCTTAGTCATTGTGACTGGTATGAGGTGGAATCTCAGGGTTGATTTGATTTGTATTTCCCTGATGACTAAGGATATTGACATTTCTTTAGGTGCTTCTCAGCCATTCGGTATTTCTCATTTGAGAAGTTTTGTTTAGCTCTATACCTCATTTTTTTTTGAAAATTAGGAGAATGGCCGGGCAGTGGTAGTGCACACCTTTAGTTCCAGTGCTTGGGACACAGAGGCAGGCGGATTTCTGAGTTCGAGGCCAGCCTGATCTACAGAGTGAGTTCCAGGACAGCCAGGGCAACACAGAGAAACCCTGTCTCGAAAAGCCAAAAAAAGAAAAAAAAAAAAATTAGGAGAAAGATTTATTGCCATATTCATTTTTAATTACAATATATTATTAAATTTGAATCAGGGACATGATAAGGTAGGTAAAAGACATCTTTGATAGAATATGAATTCTTTACAGTAAAATTGCCTTAACGTTACTTCCCACTTGTATATCAACCATGTTTAGGATCTTAACATATTTTTTTATGGTTCTTTGGAGATTTATTCCATTTTTAAAAATTTTTTTATTAGATATTTTCTTTATTTACATTTTAAATGTTGTTCCCTTTCTTGGTTTCCCCTCTGGAAAAAATAAATTCTATTCCCTCCTCATTCCCCCTGCTTACCAACCCACCCTCTCCCACTTCCTGGCCATGGCATTCCCCTACACTGGGGCATAGAGCCTTCATAGGACGAAGGACCTCTCCTCTCACTGATGATTGACCAGGCCATCCTCTGCTATACATATGCTGCTAGAGCCATGAGTTCTACCATGTGTACTCTTTGTTTGGTGGCTTATTCTCTGGGAGCTGTGAGGGTACTAGTTAGTTCATAATGTTGTTCATCCTAAGGGGCTGCAAACCCCATCATCTCCTTGAGTCCTTTCTCTAACTCCTTCATTGGGGGCCCTGTGCTCACTTTTTAAAAAGGTTATTTGATTCTTTGGAGTCTAAATTCTTGAGTTCTTTGTATATATTGGATATTAGCCCTCTATCGGATATAGGATTGGTAAAGATCTTTTTCCAATCTGTTGGTTGCCATTTTTTCCTATTGGCAGAATCCTTTGCCTTACCCTCATAGAAGCATGGTAAGGGGGGATGAAATGGAGGTTTGCAGAGCAGAAACCTGGAAAGGGGATAACATTTGCTTTGTAATTTTATAAGGTCCCATTTGTCAATTCTTGATCTTAGAGCATAAGCCATTGGTATTCTGTTCAGGAAATTTTCCCTTGTGCCCATGTGCCGAGGTTCTTCCCCACTTTCTCTTCTATTACATTCATTGTATCTGGTAGAGGTCCTTGATGCACTTGGATTTGAGCTTTGTACAAGGATAAGGATGAATCTATGCAATCTGGTGTAATTCTGATAGGTATGCCTTTATATGTTTCTTGACCTTTTTCCCTTTCTGCTTTTAATATTCTTTCTTTGTTTAGTGCATTTGGTGTTTTGATTATTATGTGACAGGAGGAATTTCTTTTCTGATCCAGTCTTTTTGTATGTTTATAGAATTTCTTTCTTTAGGTCAGGGAAGTTTTCTTTTATAATTTTGTTGAAGATATTTACTGGCCCTTTAAGTTGGGAATCTTTGCTGTCTTCTATACCTATTATTCTTAGGTTTCATCTTCTCATTGTATCCTGGATTTCCTGAATGTTTTGGGTTAGAAGTTTTTTTCATCTTGCATTTTCTTTGACTCTTGTGTCAATGTTTTCTATGTTGTCTTCTGCACCTGAGATTCTCTCTTCTCTTTCTTTTATTCTGCTGTTAATGCTTGCATCTAGGACTCCTGATCTCTTTCCTAGGTTTTCTATCTCCACGGTTGTCTCCCTTTGTGATTTCTTTATTGTTTCTATTCCCAGCTTTAGATCCTGGATGGTTTTGTTCATTTCCTTTGCCTGTTTGATTGCGTTTTCCTGCAATTCTTTAAGGGATTTTTGTGTTTCCTCTTTAAGGGCTTCTACCTGTTTACCTGTGTCCTCCTGTATTTCTTTAAGGGAGTTATTTTTGTCCTTTTTTTTTTTTTTTTAGAAGAGCTCAGAACATTTGTGTGTTTTTTTTTATTATTTAGTTATTATTATAATTAAGTACATTGTAGCTGTCTTCAGACACACCAGAAGAGGGCGTCAGATCTTATTATGGGTGGTTATGAGCCACCATGTGGTTGCTGGGATTTGAACTCAGGACCTTCAGAAGAGCAGTCAGTGCTCTTACCCGCTGAGCCATCTCACCAGTCCTTTGTCCTTCTTAAAGTCCTCTGTGATAATCATGAGAAGTGATTTTAGATCTGAATCTTGCTTTTCCAGTGTGATGGTATATCCAGGACTTGCTATGGTGGGAGAATTGGGTTCTGGCGATGCCAAGTAATCTTGTTTTCTGTTGCTCATGTTCTTATGCTTGCCTCTAGCCATCTGGTTACCTCTAGTGCTACCTGCCCTGGCTATATCCAACTGGAGCCTGTCCTTCCTGTGATCCTGGGTGTGTCAGAGCTCCTCAAATTCCAGCTGTCTCTGTGATCCTACAATTCTGGGATCCTGTGATCCTGAGATCCTGGGTGTGTCAGAAATCCTGGGAATCAAGTTGCCTCTGGGACACTGAGATCCTGGTGTGACCAAGCTCCTGGGATCCTTGGATCCTGTGATCCTGTAATCCTGTGATCCTGTGATCCTGGGTGTGTTAGAGCACCTGGGAGAGGAGCTTCCTCTGGGAGTTATGGGACTGGCTTTGGAGTTCACACCAAGATCTGCTCAGGGCACTGACCCACACTGGAAAGTCATCTCCAAACTTTTAACCCAGAATTGCTCCTGTCTAAAGGAAATACAGGGACAAAGAGTGGAGCAGAGACTGAAGGAAAGGCCATCCAGAGACTGCCCCACCTGGGGATTCATCCCACATGCAGACACCAAACCCAGACACTATTGCAGATGCCAGTAAGTGCTTACTGACTGGAGCCTGATACAGTTGTCTCCTGAGAGGCTCTGGCAGATCCTGACCAACACAGATGTGGATGCTCATGGGCAACCATTGCACTGAACATAGGGAATGGAGGAGTTAGGGGAAGAAGTGAAGAAGCTGAAGGGGCCTTTTGTGGCATCAATGGGAAGGAAAGTCCTTGATCCTGTGATGGCTTGATGCCCCAGTGTAGTGTGGAGGTGGGAGTAGGTGGGAGGGTGGGTGGGGGACCACCCTCATAGAAGGGGGTAATGAAATGGGGGTTTGCAGAGCAGAAACCTGGAAAGGGGATAACATTTGAAATGTAAACAAAAAGAGATGTTTCTTTAAAAAAAAAAAAAAAGAGTATGTCTGCTAGTAATGTCAGAAGCTACACCCATAATGTCACACCAACATGACTGCCTAAATATGAGATGAAGAAGGACAAAACCCATAGACATGCTTCAATGGATGGAGTAAAGACCAGGAGGCCCCAACACTAGATAAAGAACCTGCCACGCCCAGTTGTCTACTCCAGTAAAGTCTGCAATATCGGGGGTAAAAGCCTGATTAAGGACAAGAGGCGTTATGTCTTCAAAGGGAGTTTGTGCCTCCTGGGTATTCAGTTAGTCGTTGGCATCTCCTAACTCAGATGTGTTCCAGATTAGTCTTTCCAATCGCCAACACGCCTTCTTATTTAGGCATAAAGGTACCCCAAGAAATGATTCTTAAATGGCTAAAAAAGGTCATTGTTCCCTGGCCAGTACAATGTTCCAATATATCCTAATTTATTACCTAGCTGTCCTTAGCTTGGAATTTCTCACAAGGAATCTGCCTTATTAGATAGGATGTCCTCGGAGTTAGCAAAAGATGTCAGGCACATAGTTAGAATTCTCAGGGCAGTCCCACAGAAGACAGAACTGTTTTACATAATAGAGAATAATGGAAGGGCTTCCCTCACTTAAGGGCATTAGCAGGAACTGTTAGGTCAGAACTTCCTGGTGCTTGCCTCCAGCAGACCCAAAGAATTAGCATGGGAATACCAAAATAGCCCCAGTGGGGAGGGCACCACTGCTCTTCCCCTTTACCTGGATACCTGATTTTACCGATCTTGATGTAAGCATCCCTTGCCTATGTGATCTTACTGACCTTGATGTGACTGTCACCTGCCTACATGACTTTTGTCATTTGCCCTGTTTTCTGTATACCATATAAGCCTGGTTTTCACTTTGTGCAGTGTTGGCACTCTGACTAGAACTAGAACTTAGAATGACTAGGACTTAGATTCATGTAGTCCGCAGCCCCCAGGCTCAGGGCACTTGGGTTGGTGGGTGGGGTGCAGCGCTTGTCCAGAAGAGGTGGCTGCTTTAGACCCACTGTGTTTCAGGTAGCCTCAGATGTACCTCAACTGCTGAGCTGCCAGATTTATCATTTCTCTTTTGCAATGACTATCAAAACCTCATGCCATTTTTAAGAAATACATTCAGATTCAGCACTCCCTTGTGTTGATTCTGTCTGTCATTCACCGAATTGTTACCCACCTTACCAGAATTCTCATCTCACAGAAAACGAGGTCCCTGCAACGAACCCAGTCCATGGCAAGAACCAAAGGTAACTAAGGAATGGTGAGATCAGGAGAAATAGTCTTCCCCAAGGAAGAGGCCACCAATTGCTTATTCAATACTAAATGGTCAGCTCTGGAAACACACACAAATAACATTATATAGATAGAATAGGTTGTAGCTAATTATTTAGAAATATATACATAATTGTTCTGAAGAGAACTATAGATTTGAATGGGAACAAGGAGGGTACATGGCAGAATTTAGAGGAGGAAAATGAAGGGGGAAATGATCTAATTATATTATAATTACTGAAAATTTAAAAATTATTTTTAGAATAGAGATTAAAGTGCAAAGCTTAATACTCATTATGCAGTAGAAATATCATATAATACCAAAGAAATATTGAATAAAACTAGTTTTTAAATAAAAAAGATGTAAATATGAAAATGAAATTATAATTTAAAATTTTAATTTGTAGATGAATTGAAGGAACAGAGTTTCAAGGAGAAATAATTTTTAAAAACCAAAAATACTCTGAAAGAGACAATGGGGTTATTGTATCTCTCACCTACAAATGCACTTATGAATATGTAGAGAAGTTTTAAAATAGGATGAATTTTACTTCAAACATGCTTTCTTTTTTCTACATAATAAACATCGTTATTATGATTACACATTATAAATAAACATCATAATATAATACACATAATTTTTGTGTCATTTTTCTATGAGCATCAGAGGAAAAGACAATTTGAGAATTTCTCTTTCTAACTCTATGAAGAATTGAGTTGGAATTTTGATGGGGTTGCTTTGAATCTGTATATTGCTTTAGGTAAGATGGCTATTTTTACTCTATTAATCCTGCCAATCCATGAGCATGGAAGATCTTTTCATCTTCTGAGATCTTCTTCAATTTCTTTCTTCAGGGACTTGAAGTTTTTGTTATACAAATCTTTCACTTGCTTGGTTAGAGTCACATGAAAATATTTTGTATTATTTGTGATGATTGTGAAGGGTGTTGTTTCACTAATTTCTTTCTAAATCCATTTATCTTTTGAGTAGAGGAAGGCTATTGAGTTGTTAGAGTTAATTTTATATCCAGCCATGTTGCTGGAATTGTTTATCAGCTGTAGAAGTTCTCTGGTAGAATATTTGGGATTGCTTATGTATAGTGTCATATCATCTGCAAATAGTAATATCTTGACTTCCTCTCTCCCAAATTGTATCTCTTTGACCTCCTTTTGTTGTTTAATTGCTCTGGCTAGAACTTTGAGTACCATATTGATTAGATAAGGAGTGTGTGGGCAGCCTTGTCTTGTCCCTGATTTTGGATTGCTTTGTTTTTCTCTATTTAGTTTGATGTTGGCTATTAGTTTGCTGTATACTGCTTTTTCAGCATCTAATGAGATGATCATGTGTTTTTTTTTTTTCCTTGAGTTTGTCTATATAGTGGATTACATTGATGGATTGCTGTATATTGAATCATCCCTGCATCCCTGGGATGAAGCCTACTTGATAATGGTGAATGATTGTTTTGATGTGTTTTAGACTTGGTTTGTGTGAATTTATTGAGTATTTTTGCCTTGATATCCATAAGGCAAATTGATCTGAAATTCTCTTTCTTTATTGGGTCTTTGTGTGCTTTAGGTATCAGCATAATTGTGGCTTCATAGAAAGAATTGGGTATTGTTCCTTCTGTTTCTATTTTGTGGAATAGTTTGAGAAGTATTAGTATTAGGTCTTTGAAAAATTGATAGAATTCTGCACTAAAACCGTCTTGTCCTGGGCTTTTTTTGGTTGGGAGTCTTATAATGACTGCTTCTATTTCTTTAGGGGTTATAAGACTGTTTAGATGGTTTATCTGATCCTGATTTAACTTTGTTACCTGGTATCTGTCTAGAAAATCATCCATTTCATCCAGAATTTCCAGTTTCGTTTAATATAGATTTTTGTAGTAAGATCTGATGATTTTTTGGATTTCCTCATTTTCTGTTGTTATATCTCCCATTTCATTTTTTATTTTGTTAATTTGAATACTACCTCTATGCCCTCTGGTTAGTCTGGCTAAGAGTTTATCTATCTTGTTGATTTTCTCAAAGAACCAGCTCCTGGTTTTGTTGATTTTTTTGTATAGTTCTTTTTGTTTCTAGTTGGTTGATGTTAGCCCTGATTATTTTCTGTGGTCTACTCCTGTTGGATGTATTTGCTTCTTTTTGTTCTAGAGCTTTCAGATATGCTGTTAAGTTGCTAGTATATGATCTTTCCAATTTCTATATGGAAGTGCTAAGGACTATGAGTGTTTCCCTTA
>NW_022196896.1:73348089-73369280 GCF_008632895.1 Mastomys coucha | reverse complement strand
AAGTTTGAGTATGTTGTATCTTCATTTTCATTAAATTCTAAAAAGTCTTTAATTTCTTTCTGAATTTCTTCCCTGACCAAGTTATCATTGAATAGAGAGTTGTTCAGTATGTGGGCTTTCTGTTGTTTTTGTTGTTATTGAAGACCAGCCTCAGTTTGCGGTGATATGATTGAATGCATGGGATCACTTCAACCTTCTTGTGTAAGTTGAGATTTGTTTTGTGTCTGATTATATGGGCAGCTTTTGAGAAAGTACCATGAGGTGCTGAGAAGCAGGTATATTCTTTTGTTTAAGGGTAAAATGATCTAGATATATGTTAAGTATATTTGTTTCATAATTTCTATTAGTTTCACTGTGTCTCTGTTTAGTTTCAGTTTCCAGGATGTGTTCATTCGTGAGAGTGGGGTTTTTAAGTCTCCTACTATTATTGTGTGAGGTCCAGTGTATGTTTTAAGCTTCAGTAACATTTCTTTTATAAATGTGGGTGCCCTTGCATTTGGGACATAGATGTTCAGAATTAAGAGTTCTTCTTGGTGGATTTTCCTTTTGATGAGTATGTAGTGTCCTTCCCCATCTTTTTTGATAACTTTTGGTTAAAAGTCTATTTTATTGGATATTAGAATGGCTATACCAGCTTGTTACTTGATAGTATTTTCTTGGAAAATTTTTCCAACTTTTGCTTTGAGGTAGTGTCTTTCTTTGTCACTGAGGTATGTTTCCTGTATGCATGATTCTTGGTCCTGTTTACATATCCAGTGTGTTAGCCTATGTCTTTTTTATTGGGGAATTTAGTTCACTGATATTAAGATATGTTAGGGATCACTGATTGTTGGCTGCTGTTATTTTTGGTGTTACTTGTGACATCATGTCTGTGTGCTTCCCTTCTTTTGGGTTTGTTGTGAGAAGATTAATTTTTTGCTTTTTCTTGGGTATAGTTTTCCTCCTTGTGTTGGACTTTTCCTTCTATTATCCTCTATAGTGCTAGGTTAGTGGAAAGATATTGTTTAAATTTGGTTTTTCTCTTGGAATACCTTGGTTTCTCCATCTATGGTAATTGATAGTTTTGCCAGGTGTAGTAGTCTGGGCTTGCATTTTTGTTTTCTTAGGGTTTGTATGACATCTGCCCAAGAACTTCTGGCCTTTAGAGTCTCTGATGAGTAGTCTGGTATAATTCTGAGAGTTCTGCCTTTATATGTTACTTCACCTTTTTTCCTTACCACTTTTAATATTCTTTGTTCTTTGCATTTGGTGCTTTAATTATTATTTGTCATGAGTAATCTCTTTTCTTGTCCCATCTGTTTGCTGTTCTGTAGGCTTCTTGAATGTTTATGGGCAACACTTTCTTTATGTTACAGATGTTTTGTTCTATAATTTTGTTGAAGATATTTACTGGCCCTTTGAGTTGGGAATCTTTACTCTCTTCTATACCTATTATTCTTAGATTTGGTCTTTTCATTGTGTCCTGGATTTCTTTCTTTTTTTTTAATTAGATGTTTTCTTTATTTACATTTCAAATGATATGTCCTTTCCCAGTTTCCCCTCTGAAAAAAAACCCCTGTTCCCCACTCTCCCTGCTCACCAACCCACCTACTCCCACTTCCTGGACCTGGCATTCCCCTACACTGGGGCATAGAACCTTCACGGGACCAAGGTCCTCTCCTCCCATTGATGACTGACTAGGTCATCCTCTGCTATACATATGCTGCTGGAACCATGAGTTCCACCTTGTGTACTCTTTGGTTGGTGGTTTATTCCTTGGGAGCTCTGAGGATACTAGTTAGTTCATAATGTTGTTCATCCTAAGGGATTGCAAACCCTTCATCTCCTTGGGTCCTTTCTCTATCTCCTTCACTGGGAATGCAAATCGATCCATTCCTATCTCCTTGTATAAAGCTCAAGTCCAAGTGGATCAAGGACCTCCACATAAAACCAGATACAATGAAACTAATAGAAAAGAAAGTGAGGAAGAACCCCGAGCACATGGGCACAGGGGAAAATTTCCTAAACAGAACACCAATAGCTTATGCTTTAAGATCAAGAATTGACAAATGGGACCTCATAATATTACAAAGCTTCTGTAAGGCAAAAGGCACTGTCCATAGGACAAAATGGCAACCAACAGATTGGCAAAAGATCTTTACCAGTCCTATATCCGATAGAGGGCTAATATCCAATACATACAAAGAACTCAAGCAGTTACACTCCGGAGAATCAAATAACCCTATTAAAAATGGTGTCCTGCAATCCAGTCAATATAGCTGTCTCCTGAGAGTCTCTAACAGTCCCCTACTAATACAGAAGTAGAGGCTCACAGCCATCCATTGAACTGAGTACAGGGTCCCCAATGAAGGAGCTAGAGAAAGGACCCAAGGAGCTGAAGGGTTTGCAGCCCCTTAGGACGTACAACAATATAAACTAACTAGTACCCTCAGGGCTCCCAGGGACTCAACCACCAATCAAGAAGTATACTTCGTGGGACTGATTGCTCTGGCAGCATGTATATAGTAGAGGATTGCAAAGTCGGTCATCAATGGGAGGAGAGGCCCTTGGCCCTGTGAAGGTTCTGTGCCCCAGTGTAGGTGAATGCCGGGGCCAATAAGTGGGAGAGGGCAGGGTGGCAAGCAGGGGGAGTGGGGAGGCAACAGGGGTTTGTTCTTGCTGTTTTTTTTTTTTTTAGGGGAAACTTGGAAAGGAGAAAACATATGACATGTAAATAAAGAAAATATCTAATAAAAAATTCAAAAAAATTATTTCCAGAATGTAAAAAATAAATAAATAAATAAATAAAGTAAAAAATGATATCCTGGATTTCTTGAATGTTTTGAACTAGGAGCTTTTTGTGTTTTGTATTTTCTTTGACTGTTGTGTCAATGTTTTCTATGGTATCTTCTACACCTGAGATTCTCTCTTCTGTCTCTTGTATTCTGTTGGTGATGCTTGCATCTGTGACTCCTGTTCTCTTTCTTAGGTTTGCTATATCCAGCTCATCTCCTTTTTTGTTTTCTTTAATCTTTTTATTTCCATTTTTAGATCCTGGACAGTTTTGTTCAATTACTTTTCCTGTTTTTTCCTTTATTTCTTTAAGGGATTCATGTGTTTCCTCTTTGAGGGCTTCTACATTTTTACCTGTGTTCTGTATTTCTTTAAAGGAGTTATTTATGTCACTATTAAAGTCCTCTATCCTCTTCATGAGATGAGAATTCAGATCTGAATCTTGCTTTTTAGGTATATTGGGGCATCCTGGGCTTGCTGTGGTGGGAGAACTGGGTTCTGATATTGCCAAGTATTATTGGTTTCTGTTTCTGATGTTCTTGTGCTTGCCTCTTACCATCTGGTTATCTCTGGTATTAACTGGCCTTGCTGTCTCTGAATGAAATCTGTCTCTCCTGAGAGCCTTTGATCTTATGATCCTGGATGTGTCCTTGGGGGTCAAGCTACATCTGCCTGTCTTCTCAGTGGATGGGGATCCAGAACACAGGCTCTTCTTCAGGCCCAGGTGGAAATTGGAAGGTGAGTGGGTCTTTAACTGGGTAGGGTACATTTTCCCCTGGGTCCCATGGATCATGGTTATACCAGGTATTGGGGTGGGGTTTGTTGTCTCACCTGTCATCTCGGATGTGTCAGAACACCTTGGGGGTCAAGCTGTGACTGAGTGTGGGCTGAGTGGATGGGGATCCAGAGCACAGGCTCTGCTCCAGGATATAGATGTAAGCCAGAAGGGCCTCTTGAATCATTTTTAAAAGTATCTTAACACCTTGTTTTAATTGAAGGAAAACATTCGCTGCCAATTACTAGCACTATAAGAGTTCAGACTTGCGGGGAATGTTCCAGAGTTGTGGCTATGCTTCAACTCCCTTTCTTCACAGTGAGATAAAAATGCCCATGAAAGAAGCACAGATTAGAATCCTGATTTTCATCTGTTAGAAGAGAAGACAAAAGCAGAAGGGGTTACAGTGTTTTCTACTATGCCTGCAAGAGCACAAAGAACAGCTGAAAAAGAATCAAAGTAAATACTGTACCTTGCAACTAGCAGAGCCTGCCAATGTAAGATTAGAGCTCCCCATCCTAGCAAGAAAACAGCTTTGGAAAGTTCTCTACATTTGTGACTCACAGATATTCCCAAGGGTTCCTGTTTCCATCCTGCAGGCAACAGAGCTTGGAGGAACATATGCAGTTCTGCTCAACTGTTGTTCTTAAGCAACTTGGCTGAAAGAGATGTTTAAAACATTTGTTGGAAAGATGATATATTTCAGTGTTTTAATTTTTAAACAAAATTCCAGATTTTAAATTGGTTTAACTTCTAATTCAACATGGACTAAAAACAAGGGCTGAGAAAAAAAATACTATTTTATATAATACTATGAGTTTAGTAATTTTTCCATTTAAAAACTGCTAAACAAGGGAGTACATATTAGAAAGATAGCCCTGATTCCCCTCACTCCAGATACATATCATTCCAAATTGCCTCCAGATCCTAGCTCTATATCCAACATTTCTGGCTCAGGATCTCACCTTGGCTTCTACTTGGACCATCCACCTCCCATTCTACCAGGATTTGATTGCTGGCTAATGTCCATTTTTGTCTAACCCAAGCTCTCAAGTATTGGATAACATTCTTAGGATACATTTTCTCCCCACAGTAGTAGTCTAGCATATTCACTGTACACCTAGGCTGGTAATTTCCATCTCCAAAGCTTCCTTATAATTACAAGTGAGGTCCGCTAGTCTTCCTTTTCTTTCTAAGATCCTAATAAATAAAGCTACATGTTAACAATTATTGGGATCTAATTATGGTCACTTGCGGTTTTCTAGTAATAAACACAAAGATATAAATATAACAGAAGAAATACTATAAAATTTTATAATTTTATCTCAATATATGTCATTCCTTCTTTTAATAGGCATGTGATAGAAGAAATTCTGATCCTTCTTCCAACCTCCTATATGACTGCCCTATTCCCTCTCCTAGCTCTGTCTGACTCTTGGCAATCCCCCTCCCCCCTTTTTTTTTTTAAGATTAATTTATTTATTTTATGTGTATGAGAGTACACTGTAGCTGTATAGATGGCCGTGAACTATCACGTGTGTGTGGCTGCTGGGAATTGAACTCAGGACCTCTGCTGGCCTGCTCACTCTGGCCCTGTTAGCTTCCAGCCCCCCCCCCCCCCCCCCCCCCCCCCCCCCTCTCGCTCTGGCGTAATTCACTGTAGCTGTCTTTAGACGCAACACAAGAGGGCGTCCGATCTCATTATGGGTGATCGTGAGCCACCATGTGGTTGCTGGGATCCAAACTCAGGACCTTCGCAAAAGCAGTCAGTGCTCTTACCCGCTGAGCTGAGCCGTCTCGCAAGCCCTTGGCGATCCCCTTAAACAACCTTTTCCTGGTATGACAGTTCTTTGTCCGAGATTCACACCCAACCTTCCCTTGGTTCTACAGACTACACTCTGTACTTATGGGGACAAACTGGGTTCAGCCCAGACACTTGTTCAGTTTAACTTGCACAACACTTTGTATTGTTTTTCATAACAGTTGCCAGTCTATGAAAATTAGAAGAATAAGCCTAAAAATTAGAGTTCTATCTCTGACTGACAATCAGATTATGCAATACAAGGTCCTTATTTGTGCACAGTAACATCCAGAGATAAGAAATGCCAGGCAAGTCCTCTGATCTGCTAACCACTAGGCCTTATCTGAGCACTTTCCTAACTCATCACAGTAGAATTTGGAGTTTGTAGTACTGACTATAGGCACAGCATATGTATTCACCAGCACACAAAAGGATCCAGAGAGGTTCTGTTTCACTCATATATTAGAATTTGGCATGTTAATTCAGTATCTGTGCATTTCATTTTGAAAAATGATCTCAGATAAGTCTTTAATTTAAAAAATGTGCATTTTCTCAAATCTCCACTTAAACTTCCTCTTTCATGCACCCAATGAAACAGCATTCTGTTTGCTTGGTTCACTCTCTTCCTGTTCTCTCACTTTTCAACTTGGTTCACGCTCTTCCTGTTCTCTCACTTTTCAACTTGGTTCACTCTGTTCCTGTTCTCCCATTTTCAGACTTCCTCCAGTATTTTTAAATGTAAGATGCAAAAACAAAATCAACCAAAAACACCATAGACTATGATTTACATTAACATTCAGTACAAAGTGGTTTCCAAACATGTCTAAATAATTTCGACAAATAAAATTTCTACTTCTAATAATAAAAATTGTGTTGTAGTATCTAATATCAGATAATGCAAAGTGATATGTTCCTGTTTATGAATTCCATAATGATCCCTTTACCTAATAATTAATATTTTACTAAGAATTAATATTCTTAATAAAATTATTAAGAACCCTGGCATGGGGCTTCTTCCCTGCCTTAGATGATTTATATTTTCAGCTGAAAGATACATACAGCCTTTATATTTTCAAATAACCATAGACAGCACAGTAGCTGGGTGTTGCCCACCCTCTATGCTGTTAGAATCTATCTTCCTATTGGTAAGCCTAAGTTATCACTATTTACTATGTTCCATCTGGGCTGCACTTAATTTCCATTGGACAGCCCTCTGGGCCAAGTTCTATTGCCCCTTAGCCCATGGAGACTCTTCTCCCTCCTGTTTGTTCTTTCTTTATCTCATGTCAGTTTCCTTCCTCTTTCCTCCTCTCTCCAAGACCACAAAACCTAAACCCTAACTATGCCTCTTCTGCCCAGATACTGGCCATTGGCTTCCTTATTTACTAATCACAATTAACTGGGGGCCAGATCACAGGGGTTACTGCAGACTCCAGGTCTGGGAGGCCTGCACTTAGCATTATAATAGATAGTAAAAGACAAAACCTCTACTATAGGAATAATCAAAGAAAAATAGCAAGATAAATGGCAATAAGGAAAATGTTAGACTTATCCATAAGAATTTGCCTCAGTTCTTTGAGGAATAAGCATGAGGAAACTAGATGTACCTTTTCCATGCCACTGATATACAGGTGATGTTGGGCTCTTCTCAAACCTTGACCAATTCTCTCTTCCTTTACCTAAAAATAATCACTTTTACATATGTGTGCATATTTTTAATAATTTTTACTGTGACTATGAATTATTAGATAAAGGAATCATTATGGATTCACATACAGACATACCTCACATTATCTGATATTGGATACCATAAAATGATTTTTATTATTTTATTATATACATATAAAATTTAAAAATACAAACAAATTAAATAAAATAAGCTACAAAAACAATGCACCAGATTTTCCTTCCAGCACTCTTCCGTACTTAGGCCAGATCAGCAGCCCAGCCAATACCCACCCAAACACTGCAGCCTGACTGCCTCCCAGGAGGTCTGCAGTGATCAAAGACACAGGTAAGAATTTCACCCAAATACCCACACCAGCTGGGACACACACACAGCTCAATGGACACAGAACCTACCCCTATCACCATCCTAGACTCCACTTACCTTCTATTTCACTCCCTCTACCCCAAGCCAGATGAGTGGCCCTATAAGTGCCCAAACACTACACCCTGAGAGACTTCCAGGAGATCCACAGTAACCAAGGGCACAGGAGGTCTTCAGTAACCAGGAGTACAGAAGGTCCACAGTAACCATGGGGACAGGAGGCTTGCTCTAACAAAAGATACAAGAGGCCAACACTGCCTGCCTCTAAGGAGACCAGCTCTAACTTAGGTCACAGGGCTCTACCTGCCTCCAAGGAGGCCAGTTCTAGTCAGAGACACCCAGGCCAGTTAATACCAGAGAGAACCAGATGCCAGAAGCAAACACAAGATCATGAGTGACAGAACCCAATACAATTTGACACCATCGAAACCCAGTTCTCCCACCATAACAAGTCTTGGCTACTCTAACACCCATGAAAAGCAAGATACTGTCCCCAAATTCCATCTCATGAAGATGATAGAGGCCTTTAAGGAGGATATAAAGAACTCCCTTAAAGAAATACAGGAAAACACAAGTAAACAGTTAGAAGGCATTAAAGAAGAAACAAATAAATTCCTTAAAGAAATACAGGAAAATAACAATCAAGCAGGTGAAAGAGTTAAACTAAAAATGGAAATAGAAACAATAAAGAAAATACAAAGGGAGGCAACTGGGAGATGGAAAATTTAGAAAATAGATCAGGAGCTACAGATGCAAGCATCACCAACATAATACAAGAGATAGAAAAGAGAATCTCAGGCATAGAAGAAATCATAGAAAATATTGACACATCAGTCAAAGAAAATACAAAGTATAAAAAACTCCTAACCCAAAATATTCAAGAAATTCAGGACATAATGAAAAGATCATACCTAAGTGTTGTGGATAGTCCTGGTCTTGTATTTTGATGTTAATTCTCCTCTCCTGGAAAGCATTGCAGATGAGGAGTGATGTATACAGGTGTCTTGTGAACATTTTCCCCACCTTAACTTTTCAAATAAAGGCTAAGGCTGATGATTGGGCAGCAGGAGGGAAGGTAGAGCTAAAAAGTTTGAGAGAGAAGGGGAGAGAAGAGACAGGGGAGGAGACTGGAGAAGAAGATGAAGGAGTGCAAGGTGGAAGGAAGATGGAGCTGAAGCACATGGCTTGGAGAAATCGAAAGTCATATGGGATCTAATAAATGGGAATAGAATATTGTAGTGGTAGATCTGCCCAATCTAGGCAATTAACTGAGTTGTGAATTCATTGATTGGGTAAATTGGGTTAAAAATTTAATGCTACACCTAAGTATAAAAGGAATAGAAAAGGGTGAAGAATCCCAACTCGGAGGGTCAGAAAATATCTTCAACAAAATCATAAAAGTAGACTTACCTAACCTAAAGAATCCTAGAGAATACCAAATAGATTGGACCAGAAAAGAAAATTCTCACATCACATAATAGTTAAAACACTAAATACACAGAACAAAGAATATTAAAGATGGTTAAGAAAAAGACCAAGTAACATATTGAGGCAGATCTATTAGAATTACACTAGACTTCTCAACTAAGACTCTAAAAGCCAGAAGATCCTAGACAGATGTCATGTAGACCCTAAAAGAACACAAATGCCAGCCCAGGATACTATACCCAGCAAAACTATCAATCACTATAAAAGAAGAAACCAAGATATTTCACAACAAAACCAAGTTCAAACAATACTTTTCAACTAATCCAGTCCTACGGAGGATACTGTATGGGAAATTCCAACACAAGGATGGTAGCTACGCCCAAGAAAAACCAAGAAATTAATCATCTCACTACAATCCCAAAACAAGTGAACCACACAAACACAATACTACCTCTGAAAACAAAAATAACAGGAACCAACAATCATTGGTCTTTAATATCTCTTAACATCAATGGACTCAATTCCCCAGTAAAAAGACATGATCTAACAGACTGGATATGTAAACAGGACCTAGTATTTTGCTGCATATAAGACCCTACCTCAAAGTCTGTCTGGGCCGGCTGGTACCCTGAGCAGACCTTGGGTGCAAGCTCCGCAGCCAGTCCCAAAACACCCAGAGGAAGCTCCACTCCCAAGCGCTCTAACATGCCCAGGATCAGAGGTGAGGAGGACACAACATCTGTCCCAACACTGGGAGTAACTGCGACCAGTGGGACCCAGGCACACAGGAACTCTGCCAGCCCAGTGGATCAGGTTGCTTCCAGTCTGTCTGGGCCCGTAGGTTCCCTGAACAGACCTTGGGCTCAACCTCTGCAGTCAGTCCTAAAATACTCCGAGGAAGTTCCACTCCCAGGTGCTCTAACAAGTCCAGAGTCACAGGATCCCAGAATCACAGGATCACAGAGACAACTTGACTGTGAGGAGTTCTGACACAACCAGGATCACAGAAAGGACAGGCTCCAGTCAGATTTAGCAAGGGCAGGTAGCACTAGAGATAACCAGATGGTGCAGGGCAAGATAAGAATATAAGCAACAAAAACCAAGGTTACTTGGCATCATCAGAATCCAAGACTCCCAGCATAGCAAGTCCTAGACACACCATCACACTGGAAAAGCAAGATTCGGATCTAAAATCACTTCTCATGATGATGATACAGGACTTTAAGAAAGACATAAGTGGCATCCTTAAGGAGAACACAGGTAAAGAGCTAGAAGCCGTTAAAGAGGAAACACAAAAATCCCTTAAAGAACTACAGGAAAACACAATCAAACAGGTGAAGGAAAAGAGCAAAACCATCCAGAATCTAAAAATGGAAATAGAAACCATAAAATCAGGAAAAGAGAGAACCCTGGAGATAGAAAACCTAGGAAAAAAAAAATCAGGAATTGTAGATGCAAGCATCACAAACAGAATACAAGAGATAGAAGGGAGAATCTCAGGGGCAGAAGACACCATAGAAAACATTGACACAAGAGTCAAAGAAAATGCAAAATGTAAAAAGCTCTTAACACAAAACATCCAGGAAATCCAGGATGCAATGAGAAGACCAAACCTAAGGATAATAGGCAGAGAAGAGAGTGAAGACTCCCAAGGTAATGGGCCAGTAAATATCTTCAACAAAATTATAGAAGAAAACTTCCCTAACCTAAAGAAAAAGATGCCCATGAACATACAAGAAGCCTACAGAACTCCAAATAGACTGGACCAGAAAAGAAATTCCTCCTGGCACATAATAATAAAAACACCAAATGCACTAAACAAAGAAAGAATTTTAAAAGCAGTAAGGGAAAAAGGTCAAGTAACACACAAAGGCAGACTTATCAGAATTACACCAGCCTTCTCACCAGAGACTATGAAAGCTAGAAGATCCTGGGCAGATGTCATACAGACCCTACAAGAACATAAATGCCAGCCCAGGGTACTATATACAGCAAAACTCTCAATTACCATAGATGGAGAAAATAAAAAGATATTCCGTGACAAAACAAAATTTACACAATATCTTTCCACAAATCCAGCCCTACAAAGGATAATAGATGGAAAACATCAACATAAGGAGCAAAACTACACCCTAGAAGAAGCAAGAAAATCTTTCAACAAATCCACACAAACCTAATTCCACCTCTTACAACAAAAACAACAGGAAGTAACAATTACTTTTTCTTAATATCTTAATATGAAAATTAATATTACCAACATATCCTAATTGATTGAAATCCAAAAATATGAGGAATTAGAAATTTGTTGACTGTCATCCAATAGTCTCCCTAATTTGGTAATTGGAGAAATAGGTCCAATATTTTACAATTCATATTCACTTTCAGCTTGTTTGTTCATGACAGTGTCTTGCTGTGTACAACATAATGGTCTTGAAATCTTGCTTCTTCTATCTCAGCCTCTCTAGTAGTAGTATATTGCTTATTTCATGTTTTTACACTATACTATGGTTTTCAGAACAGCTTACATATTTCAAAAGATTTATATACCCGAAAGAAATGTGGACAATTAAATTGAAAGGGGGCTTGTAAGAGAACAATAAAGAGTGAGGCTGAATGCTTTGCTTGACATTTGTAACTCTTGTATCAAGAAGACTTACCCAAAAATTGTGCCTACAATTCATTCCTTAACACAGCAGAACTATCAACTCTCAGCTTAGCTATGATGGTGGTAAAATTCTTTGGTGATGTAAGGATCATTGAAGTACAGTTATTACAATGAAATCCAAAGTCTAAAAATTGTTCTTATTTTGGGCTTGTACCACAGTAAGAGCCAACTTTTTAAGCTCTACTAAATACAAAACAAATAAACAAAAAGACTTTATATATTCATGTTCATTTAAGAAAATACTAGTAGTGATGTATTATTTTGAAATATACAGTTAATATGTTTCGAGTTATTTAAAATTTATATTGAGAAAAACATGTATTTTCAGTATTGCTATAGACAAGCATCTACATAAGACTGTTAAATTGATTGTTGTCTTATATCAAACAACTTTTATAATACTAATTTTTATTGTTATAATACTTGATAAATTTTAAATAATATGACAAAAAAGATATTGTAAATAATGATCGGAGGTCTCTGGGAGGAGTTGGGGTACAAAGGAGGAACAAGAATGTGATTTAATTCTATTTACTTAAAATACGTTTTTAAATGTTAAGAAATTCAGATACATTGAAATCATGTAACTTTTCTCATCATAATGCAATAAAAGTTAAAAAAAAAAGAAAGAAACCTATCTCAGTGACAAAGAAACTACCTCAAAGAAAATGCCTGGAAAAAAGCACAGAATATCTAGGATACAATCCACTGATCTCAAGAAGGTTAACAAGCAGAAGGGCCCAAGTGAGGATGCTTCAATCCCACTTGGGAGGGAGAAGAAAGCAATTATGGAGGGCAGTGGGATAGAGTAACCTGGGTGGGAGAGGAGAGGGGGAGGGGAAAAGGGGAACATGATCAGGCATTGGGACAGGGAGTAGGAGTGAACCCTGAGGCCCAGCAGAATGAATGGAAATATGTAATTCCTGGAGGTGGGAGGTTGGGGGTTGGGGCCTTGAGAATTTACCAGAGGTCTAGGAGGTAACAGACTCTCAGGACTCAAATGGAGGGACCTTAGATGAAATGCCCAACAGTGGAGAGAAAAATCTTGAAGAGTCCATCTCCAGTAGAAAGACAAGGGCATCAAGAAGAGGGATGGGGTTGCCATCTGATCCAGAATTGTTCTTGTCTAAAAGAACTGCAGGAACAAAAAGAGACTTAGGGAAAGGAGGTCCAGTGACAGGCCCAAATTGGGATCCAGCTCTCAAGGGAAGGCTCCAAGGCCTGACACTATTGCTGATATTATGGAGTGCTTACAAACAGGAGTCTAGCGTGGCTGTCCTCCAAGAGGCCCAACAAGAAGCTGACTGAGACAGATGCAGACACCTATACCCAACCAATGGGCTGAAGTCAGGGATCCCTGTGGTTGAATTAGGAAAAGGCTGGAAGAAGTTGAGCAGGAAGGGGATTCCATAGGAAGACCAGCTGCCTCAACTAACCTGGCCCCCCAAGACCTCTCAGACATTGAACCACAAACCAGGCACCATGCACTAGATGGTCCGAGGCCCCTGACACATATACAGCAGAGGACTGGCCTCAGTGAGAGAAGATTCACATAACCATTGAGAGCCCCAGTGAGTGGGGAGGCCTGGCAGGGTGGGGTGTTGAGTGGGGACATTCTCTTGGAGATGGGGGTCGTGGAGGAATGGGTTGAGAAACTGTCAGAGGGTAGACCATGAAGGGGATAGCAGCTGGACTGAAAAAAAGATTAAAGATAATTTTTAGAAAAAGAAGAGAAAATTATGAAATTTCCAGATAAATGGTTGTTCTGGAAACAATTATTCTGAGTGAACTGATTCAGACTCAGAAATAAAAAATGCCATATATTTTTTTCTAAATGTGACTACTAGCTTTAACTGTTTAGATGTGTGTGTTTTAATTAGAATAACCACAGAAATTAGGTAACTAGTAAGGGGTCATGAGTAGAATAGAATTAAAGGAAAGGAGAAAAGAATGTTGATGGCATGAATAAAGAAATGAAATTATCGAATAGAAAGGTTAAATGGAGTGGGAGTGGGAAGGTGGAACACAGTTAGGGGTATGGGCATGCTTTAACACTAAGGGTTTTTTAAAATACTACATGAGAATCTGTTAGTGTAGAAGATTCCTAAAATATACATATGTATGTGTATATATATATATATATGTATATATGTATATATATATATGGATATGGATACATATATGGAAATTAAATGGAGCTATCCTATAACAGAAGCACAATACCTCACCCAAACAGTATTGGCTATCTAATAAAATGCCCAGTGCCAAGCATAGACTACGTCTTTTCAAACTGGTAGGCAGTAGAGTATCATAGATTCCCACCAGGCATTTTAGACTGTTGATATTTTTCTTTGTCAGTCTCTCTTTTGTCCCAAAAATGATGGTCAGAACCACATACCTGAGTCATAGGATACAGAGAAATCAAGCTGGTATTGAACTGGAAGTTTCATCCCTACTGGTTTACTTTCAAAGAGGAGCCCATGCATGTTACTAGAGGTGAAAAAGATATCAACAATTGTATCTGACTGTGAACCTTGTCTGGTATAACAACTGGACTGTCAAGATATACTCACTGGTACAATATTGGCATGAATGGTACAGGAGTAACCAACCAATTTCTGGAGAGGATTTAAAATCTATTCCACAAGATAGATTTCATGCCTGGTATTATTAACTGAGCCAAAACCTCATGACTGGCTAGGATATAGGTCCCAGGAGAGAACCTAATGCTATTGCTTCAGCAAGTGGGCATAGTATTAAACTGCTCCTCAATCATCATCTTATATTTTGTTTATATGAGTATGCTGTAGGTTTCCAGACACACCAGTAGAGATACCTTTTTCAGAAGGTTGTGAGCCACCATGTGGTTGCTGGGATTTGAACTCAGGACCTTTGGAAGAGTCATATTTGTAGATTGGTGTGTCACTCAACCCTCACAAGTGAAGCTTCTGTTTGTTGTAGATGATGATTAGTACAGAGACCCAGAGGAGTACTCAGCCTTAAACAGCAAATCTACATCATATTTGTTTTTCCTCAAACTCGGGGTTCATCAGGGAACAGGGAGTTAGAATTAGTATAAGAGCTAGAAGCAGTGGATATCTTCAGTGAAACAGTATTGGCTGAACATGACAGAGGTACTGCACATACGGACTCACAGCAGCTGTAAGTACGTACATAATCCTGGAACAACAGCAAGACAAGGGAGGTTCTCACGAGTCCCCATCCCTATCTCAAGAGCTATTAGAAATTAATGGCTCCTATGGGAGAGAGAGTACATTTTCTTCTGAGGATGATACCGCTCTTGATTTGGTAATCATCTATTTGGTCATGCATCTATCTACACACAAGTAGCAAAGATTGGAGTGTGTTTAAAAAGTAAGGATTTAACAGCTGAAGCGGAAATTTAAGGGTTCTTTGGAAAGTCAGTTAGATGGTGTTTGACCTGGACAAATACCTGAAGGAGTGTTTTCCTGAAGTGGACACAGGTGAAAGACTAAGGAGGACTCATGAAGGAACATTACCTGAAGCAGACACAGAAGAAAGGATGTCCTGATGAAGCAAGCATGCGAAAGAACATGTGATGAAGGATTCTTCGCTAACAACATACATGTATTCATCCACCTTACATTGCCGAGTTGAGCTGCATGTGTCAGGACTCCAAAGTGAGAAACACACTCACAACCTTCTGGCAGTGTGCTGCAGTTTCTTGTGGCTTCCAGTCTTTTGCTGATTGGCAGAGTGATGTCAGCTGAGATAGATGCATGCGCTGAAGCCAGACATGTGCTGAGGCAAGACCCATGGAGGACACATGACGTTTGAAGGGTATAAGTAGGACTGGACAGACAGTGAAAGAGGTGGGATTTGACTTGTTTATGGAGCTAGCTGTGCAGTGCTTGTGGGTCTTGTGTCTTCACTGATCTTCACTTCCCTGAGAGAGGCACAGCTGAGAACTTCTCTTTGTGTTCCTCTTGGTCCCTCCTGATGACTTGTGCTGAGGCTGCGGCCTGGCTGTCTCTGCTAGGTAGTGCCAGTGATGCTGACTTGGGTTAGCTATTCCAGCTCTACCAAACTAGACTACTGGTGTATCCATGAAGTGTTTTTAAGTGGATTGAGCTGTCACAGCTAACCTGTGAACTGAACTGCCGATTTCCAGACAACACAGATGGGAGTTGCTCCAAAAAACCTTTCTAAACAGGTCCACTTCCCCCATATCCTTTCTTTTTCACTACCTCTGGTGGATAGGGAGGCTAAAGCATTTAAAAACCATCACTAAAAAATAGGTTTTGAAAAAAATTAAAGTTATAAGAGTGGTAGGGGATGTAGGAGAGGAGTTGTAGAGGAGGGAATTGCTATCTCTCTCTCTTTCTCTCTCTCTCTCTCTCTCTTTGTGTGTGTGTGTGTGTGTGTTTGTCCACAACATATTATATGCATGTATAAAATTTTCAATAACAATTAGCTATTTAGACTCATATATGCCAATGGAATAGAATAGAGAATCAAGAAATAAATCTGCATATGTACAGACACCTGCTACTTACAAAGATGCCAAAAAATGTACACTGGAGAAATGGTATCTTGTTTTAAAAGTTGTGCTTGTAAATTGTATATCCATACTTATTAATAAAAATGCATATATATATATATATATATATATATATATAACAAAACAAAAACAACAGCAAAAACCAAACAAAGGAATTATGTGGTCAAATGAATTGAATAAATAATTCAATAATTCACATAACTAAATAATAATTTGAAAAAATGTTCGATATTCTTAGCTACCAGAGAAGTACAGCTGAAAACTATGTTGAGATTTTGTCTCATCCCAAGTAGTCTAGACAGTTTTAATAAACAGTGGCAAATGCTAGGGAAGATCTGGGGAGAGTGAACAGTTACACTGATGTTGGGAATGTAATTAGTCCAGCTATTATGGAAACTAGTGTTGGAGATTGGTCCTAATGCTTTAACTCATTCAGGAATCCATGTGTCTGAATACTGAAGGCTCTTGTCTCCAATTGGTTTTAGATTAATCAATAAAGATGTCATCAGCCAGTGGCTGGGCAAAGAGAGATGGGGTGGGAACCTTAGATTTCATGGGTGAAGATGTAGGAGTGGAGAGGAGATGGACAATTGCTGTGAGTTGGAGAAGGATGGGATGTAGGAGCTGCAGGAGAGAAAGGCAACCAGCCATGTGAGAATTTGGGTGAGTGGCCACTGGCTTCTTCCCCAATTGGACTTGGGGAACAGGGGAAGGTTTAGAACTGTCCAGCTTTTGAGTGGCCAAAGCATTTCAAAAATAAGGTAGCATGTGTGTATGTGTGTGTGTGTGTGTGTGTGTGTGTCTGTGTGTGCATTCATCAACATATATATGCCACCCGCTCAATCTATATTGTTACTTATATGCATACATTTTTAATATTGATCATTTGATATTGGAAAACCAATTGGCATACTCTTTTGTTGGGAATACCATTTCTCCTTCTCTCAGTAGTCCTTACTTGTCTGTAGTTCTTTGTCCAGTGTTGAGGTCTCATGAATTTTCCCCTGTCTACATTATAATGTCTCTATTGTTATTATCTTTGTTCAACTTGTTGGAGCAGTTCCATTGGTGAGAGTTTATGATTCTAGTATCTGATATTCCTATAAACCAGGATCCTCTTCTGCACTAATCCCTGAGCCATAGTTGCAGGAGCTATGCAGTGGACACAGATCAGCAATGCTTCATTTTGATTGAATGTGGTTCTCTGTCTATTGTAAAGAGACTTTTTCTAAATGAGGTGTGAGTAATATACTTATCTGTGGGTATAAAGACAAATAACCCGAAGTAACTGTAGAAACTAGAAAAGTAAATAAAAAAATCATTGTGAGGGTAGGAGGTGGGGAGGCAACAAAGAGGGGAATAGTCTGGATCTTGAAGGAGAATCTAGAAACCTTACTTTATTGAACCAACGTAATCCCCAAATACATTCTGAAGTGAAAATTCAGACTCATGTGGTGGTTTGCTAGAACAGACTCATGGTATTGTGCTGAGGCAAGTCCCATGGAAGGACAAATGTTTAGAGACAGTATAAATAGGACCCAATGGACAGTGATGACAGGCTTGCATAGAAAGCTTTGCAATGCTTCATTTGTCTAGTGTTTTCATCATCACTGATCTTCACTTTGTTGAGAGAGGCATAGCAGAGAACTTCTCCTGGCATCTAACTAGTCCTGGTCATTCCTGCTAACTTGAGCTGATTCAATGGAGGACTTGTAGTTTCTGCTAGATCATGCCACTGCTACTAATTCATGTTTGGTAACATAATACTTTTGAACTGGACTGCTGGTATTGGAATCACCCCAAAGAATTACTTCTAAGCAGGTCCATGTCTCCTTGTTCTATTTGCCATCTTTTCTCCCCTACCTTTGGATGGTGGGCTAGAAGAGGGGACGGTCAACACATTTGAGAACCCTTATTAAAAGTAGGTTTTAAAAAAGTCTAGGTTTAGGAGCTAGAGAGTGCTCAGTGTTAAGAGCACTAGTTGCTCTTCCAGTGGTCCTGAGTTCAATTTCCAGCCAGCACATGAAGGCTCACAACCATCTCTAATGGGGTCTAATGACCTCTTCTGGGGTGTCTGAAGATAGCTACAGTATATATACATATACACTGTATTTTTTAAGAATATATATATGTGTATATATATGTATGTATATGTTCTCTTACTTTTAAAATGACTGTATTTATTTGTGTATTATTTTATGTGAATGGGTGTTTTCCTTCATTTATGTAAGTATAACATGTGTATGCCTGTTACCTGTAGAATTTAGAAGAGGACATTAAATCACCAGCAGTTGGAGTTATTAATGGTTTTAAGCCAATATGTGGTTGCTTGGAATAAAAATCAGGTCCTCTGCAAGAAAAGTCAGTGTTCTTGTAAAGGTGGGCTGGAGGTCTTATATTCTCAAGCTATGCCCAATATGTCTCTCACAGTCTTCTTCTGCTGCCTGCAAGAAAAGATGTACAACTCTCAGTTCCTTCTCCAGCACCATGTCTGTGTGCATGTTGCTGTGTGTCTCGCCATGATAATAATGGACTAAACCTTTGAAACTGTAAGCCAGGCCCAATTAGTATTTTC
The DNA here is from genome assembly GCF_008632895.1 of Mastomys coucha. Classification (NCBI taxonomy): domain Eukaryota; kingdom Metazoa; phylum Chordata; class Mammalia; order Rodentia; family Muridae; genus Mastomys; species Mastomys coucha. The sequence continues at coordinate 73,350,671 of NW_022196896.1, read as the reverse complement.
CTTTATAGGAAAAAGGAAAAGGAAAAAGAAAGGAAGAAAGAAAAAGCCAGTGTTATTAACCACTGATCTAACTCCATGTGCAACTAAACATGACCATTAATTTTTGATTTTCCCAAGCAGTTAGCTACAGATATGCACCAAATACATTCAGTTTATAGGGCACAATTGAGCTGCCTCCTTACCGCTCATATTGACATTTTTTTTTAAACAAAATGTTTACCTAGAAATATGGGTCTGGTATGTGTAGTCCTGGCTGTCCTGGAACTCACTCTATAGACCAGGCTGGCCTCGAACTCAGAAATCCACCTGCCTCTGCCTCCCAAGTGCTGGGATTAAAGGTGTGTGCCACTATTGCCCGGCTGGTAGTATGCACTTTTAATCCTTGAACTTAGAAGGTTAGAACTGGAGGTTCAGGAGCTTCACAGTGAGTTGGAGGCTAACTTCTTCAACACAAAACATTTCCTGAAAAACAACCTGGAAGCCAAACCAAAAGTGTTTACTGTGAGGATTGTATATGAAATGTTCAAAAGTAATACAGTAAAACACTGCAATAGAACACCACTTTAATCAGTATTAGTGTGTGCATGTTTTCTAGGTCATAATCTATCACTGAGGGAGTCAGGGCAGGAGCTCAAGGCAGGAACCTGGAGGCAAAGACCATGGAGAAGCATTGTTACACATTTGTTCTCCATAGCTTTCACAGTTTGCTTAAGAATCAGCCAACCCCACCAGGCTGTGGTGGTGAACGTCTATAATCCCAGCTTCTAGGAGGCAGAGGCAGGCAGATCTCTGAGTTTGAGGCCAGCCTAGTCTACAGAGAAGGTTCCAGGACAGCCATGTCTGGAAAACCCAATGAACAAATGAATGAATGAAGTAATGAAAGAGTGGATAAGTAAGTAAATGAATTGGCCAAACCAAGGGGTTACTATTTTCAGAAAGAATATTTAAGCTGTTTGACATCTTTTCCCCTCAGTACTTTGCTTATGTAAAAGTAATTTTAAATATCAAATTGTAATAATTCCCCAATTTTAATACTCAAGAAATCATGTAGAAAGTAGATTACAATTTAGTATTTCTACCTCAAACTATTTCATACAAGTGTAATAACTTTGTTTATACTTATGATTCAAGCTAATAGAGTGAACATTTCTAGATATCATTTTTAGAAAGGACAGTTATTTAACTTAGTTTTAATTAATTGATGAAATGATCTGGATGTACAGAGCACATTTATATCAGCACGCCTAATTGGACGTAAGTCCCTATTCCACCATTCTCTCAGTGGTTTACCTTAAACTCTGAATTTTTTTTCAGTCTCTATAAAAGAAGACATTTATAGGAATGACCCCCATAAATTTGATGAAACAATTCAGCTAGGTTCTTCATGTATGGAATTTGCCTGAGTAAATGCCAAATGAGACACATTGAACATTTTTGATAGCTATTATTGCTCTCCCAATTGCTTCATTACTTTACCTAATTGTCTCGTCATTCTGGCAAAACCCATGGAACCATACCCTTATGTTTGATGAACAATTATGCTTTCTGGCATGATTCCTCTTGTACTTCTGTTTTGTGCCTTCTATATCAGAATGCAATGTAAAGGTTGGTAGAATATGAACCAAGATTATTAAATATTCAAAGGTGGAGAAAAAAAAACCTCTATAGATTTTCATGAGATATATTCCAGGAGAAATGTTAGTTTTTAGTTTATTGGTAATATATACATTTTCCATGAGACATTTTTTCTCTTGAAAAGTAATATTTCTAAGGGATTATCAGGTAGAAGAATAAATAAATTCATGGAGTCAGATCTTCATTACACAAGCTTGTAAATGAGAACCAGATGTTATACTACATGGAAAATATAGGAGAGATATTTTCTTTCACTTGAGAGTATCTGTGTGGAATGAAAACAAAATTCTAATATATTTTGATTCTTCTTGCACAAATGCCCAGAATATATTGGAAGAGATATTTAACTATTGCTTTGAAATTTTCCAATGAGTTTATATGAGTATATTGCTTTAAAATGAGTTTCATTTAAGAACATTTATGTTAAGAATATTTAACTGCATTTCCAAGTTTCTCTGAAATAACTAAAGCATAGAATAAGGTTTTCTTTTAGATAGTACAGTGGATAAACATAAATTTGATATGATAACTTCTGTCTCATTACGTAGAAGTACATGTATTTTTGTAGAACCAACAGAAAAAAGATTATATAAATACAGTATTTACATTTAGAGGGAGCAAATTAAGTTGCCACTATTATATACCCCAACAGCAGATGCTAAGTCATGGTTTTGATTGAGAGTGGAATGTACATGCTGATTCCAGAAAATGTTGGTGAAGGGATGAGAAGGAAAGTGACAGGAAGATTCTGTAGTCTATTAGGATTATCATAGCAAAATAACGCAAATGGAATAATTTATGAGCAATAGCAGTTTGTTTCTCAGTGTTCTGGAGACTGGCAAGTTTAAAATCAAGTTACTGTCAAGTTTGGTGTGTGATGAGAATCAATTTATTGGTTTGTGGACTGATTTCTTTCTTTCTTTCTTTCTTTTTTTTTTTTTTTTTTT
>NW_022196896.1:73338287-73348016 GCF_008632895.1 Mastomys coucha | reverse complement strand
ATCGACTTTGCAATCCTCTACTATACACATGCTGCCAGAGCAATCAGTCCTACCATGTGTACTCCTTGTTGGTGGTTGAGTCCCTGGGAACTCTGAGGGTACTAGTTAGTTCATATTGTTGTTTGGTGGACTGATTTCTTTAAACCATTATCTTCACGTGGCTGATGGCATCACCTAACTTTCTAGATTCTTTTACAAGGGCACCATGGCATTCTCATAGCATTCTTCACAGCATAACAACTTATAAAGTGTTCAATTTCCTATACCATTAACTTGTGGGTTCATATTTCATTGTGTCAATGCCAGAGAGATACATTCAAACTAGAATGGGTGCATTATCGAAAAGCTACTGATTCTCTTGGGAAATTCTGGGAATGTATAATACCTCAAACATCCCTACGGAAGCAAATGTTAGACAGTATGCACCTATCCTGCTGGTCCTTGAATGAAAATGGCTACCAGAGAGTATTAACTCCTGGGGAATTCTGGACTGACTACTGCACAATATTGTTTTGGAATTTTATAAACCTCATTTGTATAGCAGGGTTTTGACAGACCCCCTGGCAGTTTAAATAAAACAAGATAGACTTCTGTATAGTTTGAAGCTTTTGGCCTTTAGTTGGGGCAGACTCTCAGGTAGTTTCTAATTTGACCTGATTTTCTAACCTACCCTGACTTTACCTCTCTTCTCTGTCTCCCTTTTGTTCCCATCTGTGTCTGCTTTGATTTTCTTGTTATTGCTTGCACCCTTCTACCCTTTCACTTTCTGCTCCAGCTATTGGCTGACCATATCTTTATTATAACCAATCAGCAGTAAGAAAACATCAGAACACCTCTTAGGATGCTTTTAGGCAGTGAGGGTTGCCTGACCTTCATGTATTGGGTAACTGTGGAAGGATATTTATAAATAGGAAACCAGGAAATGGGATATAGATATGGATGGCAGTACCAAACTCCTGCTAGCACTTAGCACTTGTGGGTGTAGAATTAACACTCTCTGATTGTCATAGTTTTCCATAATTGACCAACTATTAAGGCTCCCATTGACCTTAATACAACGTGAAGAAGGGTCACCCGATCAGAGGAAGGGTCACCTCATCAGATTTACGAAATTGTTGAAGTCATTGAGAACCACGGGGATCAGCATATCCATGAAAACTCCATTCCAGTCTTGAGGTCCCTAATAGATTAACTGCTTTTTTTTATTTTTTCATTTTCCTGAGAACACAGTCCTGTCCAGCCCATTTTAGTAAATTGGGCATCAAACATTGAATCAGAAATACTCAATTCCCTAAGTAAAGCTTGTCCTTCCCTGATTTTTCTCCAGTTCTTTATATTCATGAGATGCTGAGTTGATAAAAACTAAGTGTTGCAAAACGGTTGCAAGAGTCAGCTGATTAGGAACTGATTTACCTTACATTGCATCATATTGCATAGCGTTTGTCTCCAGGAACTAGGGAGAGATATATTACTCAGCTTCATGCATTCGTGACAATTCACCCCATGTTCCACAGCCTCATGAACCAGACCTTTTCTAATTCAAGCAGGAGAGATAAAGAACACTCTTTGATTGTCTTAGTTTTCCATAATTGGCCAATTATTAAGGACAATTGAATTCCAAGTCATGGGTTTCAATTTCCCTTCCTATCTTAGAAACTGGACCTGAGTGGTATCTTCTATCACATCCATCAAACTTTCCCTTCTCACTGCCTCTTTCCCACTTGTTACAAGCCTCTGGGGTCTAAGGGTCTTTATCATACACATTTAACTCGTTCTCTTCATCTTATTATCAGTAAGAAAACCAAGCTAACACTTTCATCAGTCTTTCTCTCTACCCCAAACTTTCCATTAAATCAGAAACTACATGTCATGAACTCATTATAATTCCTTCCTTACACAGGCAAGTTCTTTTTGGGCAGATAGCTGAGTCTCTGTGTCATATCTTATCAATCATAACAAAGGCCACATAACTGCTGCCACAGCCACTTCCAAAAATTATGTTGAAACATATACTTTAGGCCATCAGCTGTTTACGGGAATGCCTAATTCCCCTGAATACCTAGTGACAGACTATACTCAGTAGGGAAGCATGCCACCCCACAACACACAGAGGAAGATAGCCACCCTAGTATTCTACAAATTAATCTATAGCAATAAGGCATATCAGTTTATTGTGAATTGGGCAAGGTAGCCTCATTGCACCTGACTCCATAGTGCTCCAGTCTCAGCCTCAGTTGCATGTCTTACCACATTACAGAATTCAGGCACATGCTTCTTCCCAATTCATGTTTAGTTCTGTTGGGCCCTTTTTTGCCCAACTGAATTTTGTGACTTTTCTTGGAGAGATGTGTCCAACTGTCTATTTGCAATCACTAGGGTATCAACAACGGAGCAAATAAATAATTCCATCCAATTCTAGCTTGATGAATCAATACTTTTATTTGGGTTATTTTATAGGGGAATTGGTGAGAGTGACTGACACCTGCATCACTGATAAAATCACTCTTTAAATATTTTTAATTTATTTTTCTTTCATATAGTACATCTTGACCACAGTTTCCTCTCCCTCTTCTCCTCTCAGTCACTCTTCCTGGCCTCCCCTTTCCCTTCAGAAAAGGATATCAACCAAACACAGTTTATCAAATTGCAATAAAATTAGGTAACTCCATTAATATTAAGGCTGGAAGAGGCAAAACATTCCTAAAAGCAGGCAAGAGAATCAGAGACAGCCTCTGCTTCCACTATTAGTAGTCCTATAAGAACACCAAGATACTTAACCATAACATACATACAGAGGGTCTAGATTGTCTCCCTGATTGTCATTCAGACTGTGAGCCTTTGTGAGCCCTGTTAGTTGATTCTGTGGGTTTTCTTGTGGTGTCTTTAATTCCTCTGGCTCCTTTAATCCTTCCTCCCCATCTTTAGCAGGATTCCCTGAGCTCCACCTACTTCAGTCTCTACTGCTAGAAGTCTCCATTAGTGTCACCCCCATAGACCATAGTATCCCTGGAGTGTTTCCCTTCCCAGGTCTTTGATGTATCTTAGAGATCACCCTCCCCACTAACGATTTCTGTTCTCCTAATCCCCCATTCTTCCTATATTCCTCTTCCCATCTCCCCACCCAGTTCCCTCTCTCTATCCACCTACCATATCTATTTTATTTCCCCTTCTGAGTGAGATTCAAGCATCCTACCTTCGTTTTTGGCTTCTTTGTTGTTTGGCTTCTTTAGGTCTGTGGATTATAGAAAGGGTTATCCTGTACTTTATGGCTAATATCGACTGATAAGTGAGTAAATACCATGTATGTCCTTTTAGGTATGGGTTACCTCACACAGCATGATATTTTCTATTTCCATCTATTTGCCTGCAAAATTCATGAAGTCATTGTTTTTAATAGCCTACTAGTACTCCATTGTGTAAATGAACCATATTTTCTTTATCCATTCTTTGGTTGAGGGGCATTCCAGTTTCTGGCTATTATGAATAAAGCTGTGAACACAGTGGAGTTTGTGGTATGGAGGAGCATCTTTTCAGTGTATGCCCAGGAGTATTATAGCTGGGTCTTCTGAGAAACCACCACATTAATTTCAAAAGTGGTTGTACAAGTTTGCACTCCCACCAGGAGGATAAAGAGTGGTCTTTATAGAAAAAATTAACGGTATTGTTATTGTTCTACAACTGGATCTCTTTGTTTACTAAGGTTTTTCAGTTTGTCTGCCTCTATTTGCAGATGTGCCTAAATTGATTGTGGGTATTGGTCATCCCAAGTCTAGCAAGGGAGGGGCTCAGTATGGATATTTGTGAAGGCAGATACTTTCGTTGGCTTGATCTTCTTTGATCATGGGTGCTGACTGCCAGTTACCTAGGATGAAGACAGCTGAAGGTGACACTTTAAATTAAAATATTCTGTCTGGTGAGGTACCCTAACTTATAGATTTGGTCAGTTAATCTTTGTTCCCAGTGTACAAGCCAATGGATGATAAGAGTCATGTGGACAAATCTATAAAGGTTATAAGGAAATATGGAAGACTGGTACTTTTGTTCTAGCTAGTTGTCACTGAATTAAGTAGCAAGTCTCTTGTGAATGTAAACCTATGGGTGCAGCTTTATAAAGGAACAGTGTCTCTTGTATATACTGATACATATCTCATGATATAAATTTGACTGTTGTAAAAACTGCTAATGGGATAGTAATCCCTGGAGAGGCTAGAGAGAACCTCTGTCTAAAGAACTCCCTAGAGTAACTCCAGCATCATAATTTTAACAGGGACTTAGTTTCAATTTACTGGATACTGTAAACATTACTTTGATGATGTTTTTCTATATATTTTCGCTTCTTTGTATCTTCTATATACACTTATTCAAAACCATATGCATGTTTATATACTACATAAAAACTGCTTGTATTTTTTCTTTTCTTTTTTTCTTAACGGTACATAGTTAGGATATATTAATTTATTAGGTTATCTTATATATGTATTTCCTAGTCATTTTTTATTAAAGTGTTGTTATCCTTCACTATTATAAGCCAAACAATTTCTCTCTTCCTAAGATCAGCTATACCTGCTTACAAAATGATGATCACTACTGGGTATTTTGACTGTTAGTGTTCTTTCATAGAAGTGAAGGCATGGAGGATCATTGGATCTTCATTATGAGTATCCAGCTTCTCTCCTAGCCACTTGTATACAATTTTCCCCTAATTAATGTGGTCTCATGCTTTGGCAGGGGAGATAAAGTATGTAGGCTAAGAAAGATTAGGGAGAGGAGGTTCTGCTTATAAAGCTCTGGGAAAGCCATTATACATATTGTGTGGAGACTTTCCATCTTGGCTGATTTGAGGATATTCACTCATACTCAGTAAGCAAAACTACTATGCTCTTTGGCATGTTATTATGACCTTATGAGGCAGTGAGAGAGGTTGCTTCATCCCCTTCCATCAGGAAGAAAATATTCCTAACTGTTGATAAATTTATTTGTTAATGTTATTATCTCTCATGGTTTTAAGAATGGAAACTAGTATGTAAAACAAAATGTTAGGAGGATGTAAATATGCAAATGTTTTAATAAAGGAGGACTTGGATAGATGAAGATTAAGAAGGTTGGATATTTTTAGAATAGAAAAGACAAGAAAGGTTTTGAAAGTTATGAAGGTCTGAGGAAGTTATGCATGGTACACAGAGGATAAGAGATGAGCCAGGCGGTGGTGGTGCACGCCTTTAATCCTAGCACTTGGGAGGCAGAGGCAGAGGCAGGCAGATTTCCGAGTTTGAGGCCAGCCTGGTCTACAGAGTGAGTTCCAGGACAGCCGGGGCTACAGAGAGAAACCCTGTCTCGAAAAACCAAAAAAACAAAACAAAACAAAACAAAACAACAACAACAACAACAACAACAAAAAACAAGACTTAGAGATGATACGTATGGTTCACAAGGACAAGGATAACAATTATAAGGATTGACCAAAATGTATGTTTAATCAGAGTTGCCTTAGAAATGTCTTGTCATTGAAATATGCAATAGTTAAAAGAACCAGATTGGTATGACTTATCTCCTAGGTATTTAATAATCACACTTGGAGACTATTCTAATGTGGTCAGAGAGCTTGAAAGAGAATATTTTTCCTCTTGTACTTCAAGGTCAATAAGGTCCGAGAAGATTGGATCATCTCTCCAAATCTTCTCTAACAGTGGAAAGCCAATGCAGAGGAAAAAGTTCCATACTTTTGAGAGAAGACCCAGTGAGGCTAACAACGGCTTTTGACCAATTCTCATTTTGATGGACAGCTAGTAACAGGAAGCGTAGAGAAGCATGTGGTTCCTCTCAAGGCCAAGTAAGCCCCGAGGATCTATCCTTGACAGTACAAAAAAGAAAAATTAATCTTGGCCACAATAGTCTTAAACATTCTTCAGAAACGTCTAACCAATGAGTAAGAGGATTGCTCACAGTACAAGGACTTGCACTCCATACATTGACCATAAATCTACATGAAATGTTATTTATACAACTAAATCTCACTAAGGATTTTTTCTGGTTAAAGTAGCCATAAAGGCACCCAGGAAGAGAAAATGCTGCTTCCTACAGAGATATTTAGATATTTTTTTTCTATTATGAGAAGAGTATCTCATTTTTAATTTCTATGGTATGAGTGCTTTGCCTGGATGTATGCCTGTGCACCACGTGTGTAGTTCCCATCAAGGCCGTAAGAGGTCATGAGATACAATGGAACTGGAGCTACAGATGTTTCTGAAATGCCATGTGGAGCTGGAAATAGTCCACTGGGAGAACAGCAAGTGCTCTTATTCTTAGAGCCAACTTTGCAGCCCCAGATATTTATCTCTTGATTGTTACTGAGTATTTTAATTATTTTATTATGAAAATTTTGTTCTGCAAAAATCATTGCAATGAGTTCTAAAGAAATAAAATAGTGTGTAATATTTATATTTAAATCTCTTGTGGTAAGTGTCATTATCTCTATGTTGGATTCTACTCAGCCTAATGAGGTAGTTGTAAATGGTATTAAAATTTTGTGGATAAGGAAGAGCAGGCATAAAAACTGAGCAAATATTCTGAGGCCATACAGCTACTCACGCTGGTGAGATTTGAAGAGGGTTGTCTAAATCCAGAGTCTTAATTATATCTGTATCCTGAATCAATAGCTGTGCATAGAAGTTGATTACCAATTATTGTAAAATATTTGTTAAGTTATATGAATTTTTCAGAGTTATATGAAACCAATATTAGGTCATTTTATAACCTCTAAGTTCTGGTCTTCTCACAAAGTTTAGTGACATTGTCACTGGTTTCTCTTTGGGGCAAAAGGTACTGAGGAACTTTTTCAGATGGTTCTTCTTGCTCTGACTCTAGGCAGTCATCACTGATAAACAAATAGAGCATGCAAAGCTCTTTACTTACTTCACAATCGTATTTATGAGCACACATCACTCTACCTTCAGATGTTTTAAAGATCACATGCAAGACAGGCCATCTCACTCTTTGTTATGTGCAGAGGAAGACAAAAGCTGGAATTATCTGTAGTAATTTGGTCACGCACTTCTGGTCCTAAGTATGTTACCACATGCTGCAAGGAAAATACTGAAGGGGAGCTCTCAGCCTCTTTCTGTGTGTTCAGGACACATGAGTCCAGATCAAGTTCTGCTGTGCCTTTGTCACTTCGTAAACAGCAGGGGGCAACCTTCCCTTTCTGATCTTTCTCTCCACAAAGATGGTCTAGGATTTTGTTGCAGTCCCTAGTGTTCTCTCGCTGTGTCTTGGGGTATGTGATACCCAAAGTTGGAAATTATTAAATAATTTGGGTTTATAAAGTGTGAAATATAACCCTATGTTCACAATCCTCAAAATATTTGAGAAATTCTTAGGTGAATGATAAGTTTAAAATCCAAATAGCAAAACTGGAGTTAGTGAATTTGTTGTTAGTTAATTTACAAAGCTGAAGGAAATCTCCAGGATCACAGGTGTTACTCTTTCCTTTTCTTTCTAGAAGGTTTGCAACTTTAGTGTGTGAAAGTATCAGGATTTGCACTGTCTTCTTTGTACCATGTGTCCTCACAGATGAAGTTGACACTTGTCTAATTTAATAATCTAATAATAATAATCTAATAACAATAATCTAATTGTGTAAGATTGCTTAGAGAGTATAAGACATGTTTTCCCATGAAGCAAATATAGGTATCTTGGTATTATCTTAACTTAGCATCTGATAGGTAAACGCTCTTTTTAAAGTTTATCTTGTCTGTGTTCATTTGTTGACATAAGAGCTAATAATTCTTACAAAGAAAGTTGTGAGTCTAAAACTATTTCCTGTTTAGAATAATTTTCTCCTTAGCAAGAAATAAGACATTTCTACTATTTTAAATTTTAGACAAGCTCTGTGTTTTACTTATGAACTTGGAAGAAAATGAAAAGTAACTTATAAGCAACATTTATTCACTTAAAGTAAGTTTTTCCCAGACTGCATTTTACTGTTGAACTAGTGCCATAAAACTTTCTAAAATCACTGAATCCTGGAACTCTATCTGTCCTGTGGAGTATCTTGTTTGTGCCAGTATCTCACTGCTCTCAAAGGTCCTTTCCTGGCTGCAGTTTAGTATGACTACCTCCTGTTTTTCTCTCCAAGTGCCTCCCATGGAAATTCTTGAAAAATAAAGCAACGTTTCAGCCCACACTTTAATGAGTGGACTGGAATCCCTATTCCATTAGCTATCTCAGAAGTGACTCATAGAATTGTCTAGCCTTTGCTTTCCTAACATTTTCCATCCACTGTAAGTTATTTCTTCATCTTTTACTACTTGAGAGAGTGCTTTTCATATTTGCCAGCTGAGGAGCTAGAAATAAATGAGACCTATAGTTTCAAATGTGAGTGTGTCGTTTGAGTTTTTAAAATGAAGCCCTGGTAATCTAGCATCTGGCAGAAGCACCCTCAGAAAAATGGACAGTTAGAATACAAGTATAAGTTACTCAGCTATAATTTGCCTACGGTGAAGGCAAGCCCACGCCATTTACTGTCTTCTTTTGTATCCACTCCTTTGTTACCATTTGTTTCTGTGGAAGCACCTTTAAAGCATCCCAAAGCATCTAGGTACTTCATCCAAACCAAGTACTGCCCTATCAGACAGGGTAGTGCCAGAAATACAAGACAAATGCGGCGTTATGATGGAGGCTTCAAATGTGTTCCCCGAGATAACTCAAGGAGGTGGAGCATATGCTAATTAATGGATCACTCATTTGCTTCATAGAGATTCTCAAGTTCATATGAGAAATATGTGTGAAATGCTAGAGAGGACTGAGAAGTTAATTAAAAAAAAACTGATAAAAGTAATCTCCTTGTCACATATCTTTAAAATCTCTGCTCCCTTAACTTCAGCATTCTACTTTACTGGTAACCCAGAAGCTATGTCTCAGACACGTTTTTCATCAGAAACAGAGTGCTTTGTGGAGAGACATGGAGTAAATGACTCAGGATCTTGGTAGTTCCGCTGTGGCAGTTGTGGTATGTGACCTCCTGAAAATCAGTTATTCCAGCTCAACCTCAAGTTTTTCTCTCGAAAAAAGTGTAGTGTTTTCTGGCTTGCCTATCTCATGATATTTTTTGCTTTGAGCATCAAATGAAAGCATATGGGAGTAGGGGGAAGCCCTATAGATGGTACTATTTGTCTTAGCTTTCTATTGAGGCACAGACTCTGAAATTACAAGCTGAATAGGGTTTTTAAGGACTTTGTTAGGTAAAGTAGAGCTAACTTTTTTTTTTAGGCATTGGGGAATAGGACATGTGTGCATCATGCAGCCAATCTGAGAAGACAGATACAATTATGAGTAATGATTGGCAAGAAAATACATTCTTTCTTAAATAAGGCCTTAGGAAGTTTGTGTTATCCAAACATAACTTACTTCGTTCTTTAGATTTGTAAGAGCTTGACTATTGTTTGCTGCCTTATAAACAAAAGGCTATCCACTGGTGAGGAATTCTTCATATTAAACAAAGAGAATTAAAAAGTCTTTAATGGTCCTACAACTGATAACTTACTATGCTTTGAAAAAACTATACATATAAAATTATATTTAATAAGATATTTGGGTAGAGAAAACTAGTAGAGTGGAAAATATTGCTAAATAAAAATACCTTTTGTAGTATTAGAATAATGTTGATATCTTTAACTGAAACAGGTGTTTCTCACTATTTCTTATACATGTACTGAGCATTCTTTTTTTTTT
>NW_022196896.1:73330899-73337821 GCF_008632895.1 Mastomys coucha | reverse complement strand
AATTTAACAGTCTTATGTAGATGCTTGTCTACAGCAATAGTGAAAATACATTTTTCTCAATATAAATTGTAAGTAACTCCAAATATATTAACTGTATATTTCAAAATAATACATCAGTACTAGTATTTTCTTAAATGAACATAAATATATAAAGTCTTTTTGTTTGTTTGTTTTGTATTTAGTAGAGTTTAAAGTCTTGGCTCTTACTGTGGTACAAGCCCAAAATAAGAACAATTTTTAGACATTGGATTTCATTGTAATAAGAATGTACTTCAATGCCCCTCACATCACCAAATGATTTTGCCTCCATTGTAGCTAAGCTGAGAGTTGACAGTTCCGCTGCACCAAGGAATGAATTTTAGACACAATTTTTGGATACAGACTTCCTTAAGAGGATTTTTTTGTTTTGATATTCTATTCATAGAATTGTCTCAACATGGCATATTAATTTGAATTATATGGTATCAGAGCTTTGCTCTTAATATGAAAACCAAGGACATCAGGTACTCTTGAATAGATTATACTTTTCCCACCTCAGTGGCATAGGAATTAAAATAATTTCTTTCCTTTTTTGAATAAAAATATTTCAGGTCTACTTTTATTTTAATTGTACGTATGTGTGTGCCTTTCTGTGTGTGCTAGTTGGCATCTGTGAGTCTGCACATGAGTGCGGATGTTTGCAGAGGCCAGAAGCATCGACTCTTCTTAGAGCTGGAGCTACAGTCAGTTGTGAGCCTCCTGACATGGGTACTGGGAACTGAACTTGGGTTCGCTGCAATAAGAATGATTAAGACCATGCTCTTAATCAGTGGTCCATCTTTTCAGTTGGGATTGTGTTATTATGTGTGTGTGTGTGTGTGGTTGTTGTCTTGTATGTGTATGTGGTGCATAGACTTGAGTGTGCAGGTATGTATCTATGAGTAAATATAGATGCTAGAGAAGAATGTTGGGTGTCTTCTATTATTCCTTGTGCTAAGTGCCTTGAGAAAGAATTTCTCATCAAAAGTAAAGCACACCATTGCAGCTATAGTGAGTTCTTGTTTCCATCTCCCCAAAGCTGGGTTTATAGATATGCACAGACATCATTGTTTTTGTACATGGGCTCTGGGGACTTGAACTCCAGCCTCGTGCTTTCAGGATAAGCACTCTTAGCTACTGAGCCATCTCAGGGCTTATACTAAAGACTTACACCATGACCACTATTCACTGCAGTCCAATAATAGAGTCTTGCTCACTGATTCTACTCAAGGACAGACACGGACAGAGTGTCTAGCCGTCCCTTAAACTTGACTCTTTCAAGGCAATGGAGAAGACTGTCCTAGAATTAACATGTATCATTTTGTTTCACAATCCTGTAGACATTTCCTACACCCTCTTCTAAATAAATAAATAAATAAAGCCAAAATGTGAACCTTACCACAAATCCATAACAAAAGGAAGTAGAACCAGAAGTATTTGGTAAATAACAATGAAAAAAATGAAGACAGAGTTGACAGATATTAACTGGAGGCCATTATATACCATCAAATAAGCCAGTCCTACAAAAATAACTATTATCTTTCCTTTCCTATGTATAATCTAGGAAAATAAAAAATAGAAAATGAAGAAGGTATATAATTAGGGATGCAGAAAGAAGAAGGAAAAGGGGGATGAGGAAAAGAAATAGAAGGAGTGAACATTTGAAAATAAATAATGTGCATGGACAGAATTGTCTCCACAAACTCCTTTGCATAATAAAATTACAAAATGAAATGACAAAAATATTGCTAATATTCTCCTTGAGATCCTGTGTGAAATGATTTCTGCACAGTGTCTCATCTACATGATACAATGAAACCATGAAGTGAGTTAAGCTGCTACTTCTGTTCTAAAACCAGAAAACCAGATGAGAAAAATGAAAAGAGTCATCCAGTGGAGCAGACACAGTGGGAGTTAGACTCAGAGCTGTCTGACTGCAGAGGGAGCAACTGTATAATTCAGTCTTCAGATGTCTACAATCATCAATGCTTGCATTTAACAAGATGGATATGAAGATGAAGAACTCCATATTCCAGTGTCAAGCCTGGCATGATGGTAAGAGGACTCCAATGGAGAAAGCCATTACTAGCTGAGGAAGCAGAAGAGATGCCCTTGTATGTCAAGCATCTTAATTTTGGTTCTAATTACTTAGACCAAGCAGAATTATTCTATGTAGCATGTAATTTTAGTACATTTTAAGAATTAATGGTGAATACAGTTCAGATTAGACAGCAACGCTAAATTTACATGGTAGCTTTTGAAGTTTTTAGAGTTAGGCTACATTTTTAAATTAAAGTAAAATGACTGCTGACAGAAATCTTGTGAGGACAATATGGAGAATGTCTATCTATCCTACTTCTTTTTGCCTGTGTTAAGGCCTTATATTAATGCCTTTGTTACTGTTCTATTGCTGTTAAAAGACACTGTCTAAGGCCACATATAAAAAACATTTAATTGGTGGTTTGTTTCAGAGGGTTTTTCCATGACCACAAGCATGGTAGCAGGTAGTGAGGCATGGGACTGGAACCGTAGTTGAGATTGTACATCTGGCTCACAAGATGGAAGCAGGGTAATACTGAATTATTAAGAAGAGTCCCACAACAACTATAGTACTTGAGTGAAGGAGAGCTGGAGTGGAAAGATACCAAACTCACCCCAAGTCACAAACTTTCAAGGCCACACCTCTGAGTCCTTCTTAAACAGTTCACTAAGTCGGAACCAAACATTCAGATAACGTATGAGCTTATGGAGTTCATTCTTATTCAAATCACTTCATTTAGCGCAGCAAATCTGTCACAATGCATGTACAAAACCAGACCCACTATCAAGAAGGAAACTCCTTCACTTTACGCAGTTTCCGTTAGCTTTTCCTTGATATTTCTCTTTGTTCCTGGGTCTCATCAGGGATATCACATAGCATATAGCCAGCATGTCTCCTTTAGTTCTTCACCGCTGTCACAGGGCTTTTTGTGCTTCCGTATTTTTATTATAGTCTTGAAGATCAGTAATTAAGTGTCTTGTAGAATACTACAGTTCCTTTTTGCTATATTTGTCTCATGTTCAGACTGGGGTTCTTGTTTCTTGAGAAGAAGACCACAAAGATCAAATTAGCCTCATATTTTACTCCTTTTTGATCCCTTTTTCTTCCAAGTCTCTCTCTCTCTCTCTCTCTCTCTCTCTCCCTCTCCCTCTCCCTCTCTCTCTCTCTCTCTCTCCCTCTCCCTCTCAGTTAATGTTTGGTAGTTTTATAAATGTACATAATGAGTTTGGGTTAGCTGTCTCCCTCTCTCTTCTCTCCCTCTACCTCTAGCAATCCCCTCCTCCAATTATATGTTCTTTTCCAAGATTAAGCACATTTGATTTTTGTTATTAGACTTATTTTGTTTAATCAGGGACTTCTATGTGACCAATAGATTAGGACAAACCATTAAAACAGTGAAGAGAAATGATGGATCACCATCAATTGAAGGCAATGGCTTACGGTTTCCCTGATTCTATCCAGTGGAAATAGCTCAGCATTGAGAATTTGGGGCCCCTGAGTATCTCCTTCATTCTCACACAACATTTGATGAGTATGTTCTTGTGCTGTCATATAGTGAGATGACAACGGCTATGTGTTTTTCAGATGGATTTCACAGCAGCTTCCTTTTATCTTTGAGCTCTTAAAAATCTTTCCACTTCCTTTCTCATTAATGTCCCCTGGGCATTGCAGAGGCTGATAAAAATGTCTTATTTAAGGATGAACATCAAATATCACTTATTCTCAGCACCTGGTGTATCCATAAACTCTGAATTCCTCCTAGCTCACTAGAAAGAGGCTTTTCTCATTAAGGCTGAGAGAGAAAATTGTCTATGAACACATATATTTAGATACTATGTCAATTTAGCTAACCAGTAGGATTAAATTTTACCCTGGGTCTTTTATTTTCCCCTGCCATTGGATTTTGAGTGGCTCTTGACAGTGGCAGATTGATATGGAACAGCCATATGATCATTAAGTGATGGAAAATGTTGGTAAAATTATATCACTGCTGTGTCAGCACAAGATTGCTAACCTCTAAACCTAGAAGTGGGAAAATGCACTTCTGCTGGAATGAGTCACAATAACTTGATCTTGATATATATATTTAAACATAATTTTCAGTATAGGGATTTTTCTATTGGTGGTGGTGGAGGTGGTAGGGAAAGTCTGCCTCTGGAGTTTCCTGAGTTTTTCTTTTCTTTTTTTTTTTTTGTTAAAAGATCTATTTATTTATTATATGTAAGTACACTGTAGCTGTGTTCAGACACCCCAGAAGAGGGCATCAGATCTCACTACGGATGGTTGTGAGCCACCATGTGGTTGCTGGGATTTGAACTCAGGACCTTTGGAAGGGCAGTCAGTGCTCCCAACCACTGAGCCATCTCACCAGCCCCGTTTCCTGAGTTTTTCTTAGTGTGTGAATGAAATGAGAGTATTAAAAGGCTAATAATGAAGTGGGAACACTTTGTTACAATGGCTAGGGCTTCTCTGCGACCAGCTTTAACAATGCACATATTAGAGCTTTTTCCAGTTGCTCCTGTTAGAGCTTAGAAATCTTTATCACACATGATCCTTCATTTTTCTATTGCGTGTGTGCATTTGTGTGTTTGTGTGTCTGTGTGAGTGTATGTATATGGATTGTGTATATACGTATGTGTATTCAGGGTGTATACATGTGTGTGTTTGTGTTTATATATAGTTTGTGTGTGTGTGTGTGCATGAGCACATGCATGCACGTATGCTGAGATCAGAGGACAACATTAGATGTCACTTCTCAGTTTCTGTACATGTTTTTATCTGAATTTTAAAAGCTTAAGTCATTTTTATATCTTTCAAGAAATATTTATTTTGTTTCAGTGCCCATTTTTTTTACTAGAACTATTTTCTTTTCTTCCAATTGTGTTCTTTAATTAAAAAATAACTATATATTTAGTTTGTAATGTATTCCATCATTCTATAAGTTGTGTCTGCACTTGGTTGAACACTTACATTGTTGTGAAATGCTCTTTTTAAATAATATTTTTATTAGTTCTTTGAAAAATTTATAATATGTGCTTTGAACATATTCATTCTCACTATCCCCCAACCTCTCTCTACTCTCTCCACCCTCCTATCCTCTCTCACTGAACTTTGATGCTTTTTTCTTATTTTTAAAATTTATTTCCCTATCAAGTCTACTTTTTGTTGTGTAGTTTGTCTTGGAAATGGAACTTGTCCAGACACGTGGTTACTTATGAGGGTTAGATCATTAAAATAAGCTGACTTTTCTACCAGTTCTACAGCTAAGTGTTGTATTTTATGCTCCCCTCTCCCTTCTATGGTAGTATTTTTGTCTGGCTGGAGCTTGTGCAGATCTTATAAATGGTGTCATAATTGTTGGTAGTTCAAATGTGTAACTTCTCTCTTTTATCTAGAAAACACCATTTCCTTGATTTTATCCATCACCTCTTACATTAAAGTCTTTCTGATCCCTCTTTATCAGAGATTCTTGAGCTGTGTGTGTGTGTGTGTGTGTGTGTGTGTGTGTGTGTGATGTATGCCCTATTTAAGACTGAACATTCCACAATCTCTCATTCTCGGCATATAATCTCTCATTCCACAATCTCTCATTCTCATTCTCTCATTCTTGACCTATAAGATGTATTTCTGAGTATAATCTACTGCAATTAGAAGCTGTTTTTCTGAGGGTTGATAGATGCTTTGAGCTACGGGTATAGTAATAAATCATTACGAGTCATTTTAAGACCATGTCAGCTTACCCAAAAAATAGTATTGAGTTGGCCTATAGAGCTAACGACCTAATTAGCCTTAAGTTATTTGGTCTCTTTAATGATGCCAGGTATAGACTCCATCTCATGCAGTGTGTCAGAAAGTGGTTGGTTGCTCCCATAATTATAATGACACTCTTTTCTTGTTCAAATCTGGGTGAGATTGAGGACTACTTGTCTCCTCCTAAGCATGAATAGCACCTTCCAGCATCATGAAAGCTATCCACTAAGAATGCACCTTCCAGGTGAGTGTCATTTTGATATCTCCAAAGGCTCAAGTATGTGGTGTCTTTAGTAATAGAATCTTTACTATTAAATTCTGGAGGGTAGCCAAGAGCAGTGGCAATAGTCTGTAATGTTTGGGATTCTATATGACTTCACTGATCAACAATACAAAAAGAGGCAATCTACTTCTGATACTGATGGATTTATTGCCAGTATGAGGTGTCTAGTTGGGGTAGATTGGATGCTAGGCTGGGTGGTCACCATGCCTCAGGGATATGACTGTCTTTACTCCCCCACTACTGGGATTCAAACCTCATGCCTCAAACACAGTTCTTTTATGTGGGGTTTGGAGATCAAAGTCAGTCCTCATGGTTGCTTGACAAGCACTTTACTAACAGAACCACACCCCTAAACCCTCTTTCATTTCTTTCTTCTACCCAGTCAGACTCGTCCTGTTCCAGCAACAGCCTGATGAGAGGAAGATTTTTATTTTTACATGCCAAGCATACTCCTGTCTCAAGCCTTTTGTAGTCATGTTTGGATATTCTGCTTATACATTCTCCTTACTAATATATCATCTTTCACCTTTTTCCTTTCTTTAGGACAGAAAGGTTTATTTTACATTTCAGACCATCATGGGTGAAAGGGGACTGTAAAGCAGCTTAGATCCTGGTAAACAGTGGAATACGGAGGCTCCTCAGATAAGTCTCTTCACTAGAGAGATCTTCTGCCTGCCCCTTTGACTTCTTTTTATTGAAAAATAGATTCTTCCCTCATATAATACATCCTGACCACAGCTTCCCCTCCCTCCACTCCTTCCAGATCTCCCACCTCCCCTCTGCCCCAGATCCATTCTTTTTTTTTTTATTTTTTTTTATTTTTTATTTTT